>NC_134666.1:869742-1169742 GCF_030463565.1 Pelecanus crispus
GGTTGGACTGGACGATCTTCAAGGTCTTTTCCAACGTAAATGATGCTTCTATGATTCTATGATTCAAAGGGCCTTTCGTCCTGCCTCCCTTCTGCTGTTAAATCCTCCTCGTGCAAGAGAAGTGACAACCAGTCGGGGTGCTCTCCGTGGCATCTTCCCTGCATCTTCCTGAGCTGGACAGCTGGTGGGAACTGTCACCATCAGCCCCAGCGGTGTGTGAAGGCTTCTCCTGGCCCAGGCACAGCTCTGCCTGTGCTTGGTGTGTACCGCGCTTTCTGCAGGAGAACAGCAACACTCTAACTTACTCCTGGGCAATGTCTTGCTGGTAAGGGCTGATTTGAAAGCAGGTTGGCAGCAGACCCTGAGGCCGTGCCGGGGGTGGCCACATCTGGCTCCTTCCAGCAGGAGTTTGGGAAGCCCATTCCTGGCTTTTTCCTCCCCTAATAAGTTGAGGCCCTTCTAGGGATCTTTAAAAGATCCTGACCTTAAAATTTGAGCACAAGGGATGGGTCAGGTCACTTGTTCTAGTGTTCTCATAAAACCCGAGGCATGTGTTTTATCTACTCCTAAACTGTTTTTCTATTTTCTTCACATTCCTCCCCCAGGAGAGAAAAAGAAGCCAGTGAGTAACAGCATGAGGACATTTCCAATGCTCTGCTAATCCATCAGGTTTCCAAGAAGCGGGCCACGGGACTAGGTGCGGGGAGCAGAAAGCTGCAAGGCACACGTGCGTGATGCTGGATGTCTGATACACGTTTAACAAAACAACGCACCCCCAGGGATTGTGTTTGTTCACCTTGAGCTGGGGGGAAGGTGTGTGCATGGCTGAGGAAGGTCTGCTTTCTCCATTTGATTTCCAGAAAGACTTGCAGATCCAGAGCAAACCCATGGCAGTCCCCTCCCCCCCCTTCCCTCCCACCCTGAGCAGAGCCCATGAGCGGACCAAGGGAGGGCAGAGCTGCGCTCACCCCTTGCGCTGCTGAGGGAACAGCTCGGGTGAAATGGCCCTTCTCGCAGGCCGTCTCTCCGCAGGCCCAGGCTGTAATCCCACTTTTTCAGGGTACAAAGCCTCATTTCTAGGTTCTAAACCTGGACCTGTAGGCTACAACCGCTCATTCATAGAATCATAGAATCCTAGAATCGTTTAGGTTCGAAAAGACCTTTAAGATCATCCAGTTCAACCATTAACCTACATTACCAAGTCTACTCTAAGCCAATCAAGGGTAGACTAGACTAAACCATGTCCCCAAGTGCCACCTCTGCCCATTTTTTGAACACCTCCAGGGATGGGGACTCCACCACCTCTCTGGGCAGCCTGTTCCAATGCTTGACCACCCTTTCCATGAAGAAATTTTTCCTCATTTCCAACCTAAACCTCCCCTGGCGCAGCTTGAGCCCATTTCCTCTCGTCTTATTGCTATCTACTTGGGAGAAGAGCCCGACCCCCCCCCACTACCGCCTCCTTTCAGGTAGTTGTAGAGAGTGATAAGGTCTCCCCTCAGCCTTCTCTTCTCCAGGCTAAACAACCCCAGTTCCCTCAGCCGCTCCTCACCAGCCCTGTGCTCCAGACCCTTCACCAGCCTTGTTGCCCTTCTCTGAACACGCTCCAGCACCTCAAGGTCTTTCTTGTACTGAGGGGCCCAAAACTGGACACAGGATTCCAGGTGCAGCCTCACCAGTGCCGAGTACAGGGGGACAATCACCTCCCTGCTCCTGCTGGCCACACTATTCCTCATACAAGCCAGGATGCTGTTGGCCTTCTTGGCCACCTGGGCACACTGCTGGCTCACGTTCAGCCGCTGTCGACCAACACCCCCAGGTCCTTTTCAGCCAGGCAGCTTTCCAGCCACTCTTCCCCAAGCCTGTAGCGTTGCATGGGGTTGTTGTGACCCAAGTGCAGGATACGGCACTTGGCCTTGTTAAACCTCATACAGCTGGCCACAGCCCATCGGTCCAGCCTGTCCAGGTCTTTTGAGAGGGAAAAGCCTTATTTATAGGGTCCAAAGGCTCATTTTTATGGTGCAAAGGTTCCTTTTCAGAGTCCAAAGCTGTGGAGTAATTGCTGGAGGTGATTTAGAGATTAAACTTAGATTCACAAGTTTAGGAAAGGTGCAGCACTGAAGAAGGCTCCAGGGTGGAGTGCAGCTGGCATGCAAGGAATCCATTTCACGGAAGTTCCCTGGGCCTGTAACCTTAGACGTCGGCAACACCAGGGGAACGTGGTGTGTTGGCTCAAAGAGGAACTGCCCGGAGGGTGGAGCGGTGTGGAGACACCGCGGCCAGGCCCTGTGTGGCACCCCAGATGGGACTGCTGGGACGCATTCTGCCCAGCCGGGGCAGCTCCTGTGCCCTTGGATTCCCCAGTACACTCCGTCAAGCCCAGAGACTTGGTCTATCTACGGACATGAAAAGACAAAGCATTTGTTGCCTTATTGCTGCTGCTTTTAGTCCCTGTATAGTCCTGACTGTGCCAGAACATGGCAAACAATTTATGGTAGATGTACTTACCGAAGGAACAGAGCGCAGTATAATGGAACACTGCGAGAACTTGGGCAAACGATGGATGAATGAAGAAGGACAATAGGAGAGGATATAAGATGAGACCCTGGGCCAACAACCTGTCATGTTTTTGACAAAATGCTGCCCTTTGGTAAACTTTACTCATTATAATATCATTATAATACCAAAACACACCTCCATCCCAAAACCTACCCGCCTCTAAGGTGCGACCACTCCTCACTGAGCTTGCGCTTTGAATTTTTCCAAGCCTATACATTTGAAGCAAAGCGAGAAAGTTTTACCCCAATCATAACAAAGTATGTATGACTAGAGTCACTCAAGCTCCACCTGAAAGGTAAAAAATAGTATAACTTAGCCTAAGAGAGAGGGTATGTTAGGGAAGATACCACCGCGTACCACTGACTTCTGGGGTCAGTCAACGGGCTGAGCCTCTCTTCCCCCCCATCGGGACGCCTTTGGGTAAGATTTGAAAACTTGGTTATACCAAGTGCCTCCCCGGGAAACTTAGAAACCTCTATATGGAGTCACTTTATGTCTTTTGATGCACCTGTGTTACCCATGCTTTGGTATTTGCATGTGCCTTGCAGTCAGTGAATTTATCGCCAGTAATCCAAAGAACCTGTGTGTCTGTTGCTTTAATAAATTGCTTTGATTCATTGGTCTAGCCGTGATAGTTCTCGTGGAACGCGACCAGACGCTTTAAGTGTGGCCGTGGTAGTTCATGCAGCATGACTAGACGAAAGACGCCTACGTTATTTGTGCATCCGTAATCATGATAGTTCAGTGCACTGAACACGACCGGACTTAGAATGCTGAATTGGGTACCTTCCAAAGCCCTCTTGACGCAACAAAGATGTCCATGCAAGAAGCATGGCCTCAAGGCCTAAGAATGTAAGGAGGCAGGGAGGAAATCCCACTCTGCAGAAACAGGTGGCTAGGGAGCAGAACCGCTCACGCAGCTGGGAACAACGCTGCAGAAGAGGACCATCGGGAAACTTCCGAGATGCAAGACCAATCCATGCTTTAAGCTCGTAGCGCAAGAAAAGAAGCACTAGATCGGTGCTATGCCGATGACTACAGGTGTTCGAGACCCTAGGGGTGGCGCCCGAGGGGCGTGCCACGCTCCTCGAGTGCAAAGACGACATCAAGAGCCAAGGAAAGTCTAAGACACAGAAGACAGACCACACAAACGACACTACGACACAGACAGGCTGGAACCACCCTGCCCGGCACACCCTAGCATCATGCTGACACGTAACCCGCTCCCTTGACCTGCCCAAAGGGGACTGTCCTTGGACGGCCCCCTCCCCTACACTGTCTTTAAAATCCCTTCCTGCAGTTGCCAACCTCATCACCTCCCTCCACTGACCCCTCTCCGGCCCTGGGGCCTCAACTTAGCTTTCAGACGGCCAGGAGTCCGCATCCATCCATCCATCCTCAACAAGAACAGCCACAGTCAGCCCACTGGATTAATCCTCCCGTTGCCAGGTTCCCCTCGGTCTTCTGCAAAACAAAACCAACCCATGCACACAACGGCACCATCAGTCAGCATTGCATCGGTCAACGCGGACCTTTCCCACAACATCCCCCAACTCAGACGCACCGTGGCATTCCGCTCTCGTGCTCCGTGCCGATTCCGGAGTCGGACGCCATGGCTGTTGTCGCTTGAGGTGCCTAGTATACCAAGAGACACAGATACCGTTGCGCTTGTGAGAAGTCACTGGCCCTGTGCTCTTCTCTGCTACCCAGCTCACCTCAAATGCTCATCCAATTGCAAAAGCAGCCCTCATTTGAACCTGCAAAACCAGAAGAGAAATATTTCAACTGAGTTGCCATATAATGCTTTCTTGTTAAAAGCCAAGGAAGGCTCACCTTCTGATACAGCTTGTCAGCCTGCAGCATGACCCCTCTGACCCTGTGAGCACCACCTGCAAACACCCAACAAAAAGACACATGCCGAGATACTGCCCGAAAGATAAGAGCCTGCCCGCACCCATCACAGCCCCCCCACCAGTTCACCTCAGCCAGTTGCATGCACTTCCTCTGCTGTTTTCAGGTTGCCATGTCAATACTTGCGTACCACCTGTAAGACCCAAACCACAAGGGATGAGTATAACTTGAACCAGCAGTAGAACCCATGAGAAATAGCCACTGCCTCAGCCCACCAGTCACTGCTCACCTTGCCCGAGACAGCTCCCGTGCCCATATCCCATGTTGCTCCTCCCTTTGGACCTTCAAATAAAAAAAAAAAAAACCACTAAAGTAAAATCTATAGTGGAGTCATACAACCACCAGTCACAACTTCCCTCTAATACCATGCACTGACCCCCCTTCTTACAGCGCTCTGCTTGGCTCTCCAACATCACCCTTTGGAGCACCATTTATCCCTCTACATCTGCAAAACCAGTATCAAATCACCTGGATGCAGAATGATGCATTGACAATTCCAGAGGGCTGTTTCCCACTGAGGAATACCATCGAGAGACCAACTAGGGCCTGCCACTGAAAAAAAAACAACCCAAAACCCACCAAACCAAGCCTTTGAGCTCCCCACAAAAAAAGTCTTCACTCCTTGAGTGTGGTGGTGCATCCCCTCCTCCCCCCCCCGCCTTTTTTCTCTCTTCAACCGCTTTACAACCTCAGGGATTCCTGCCAGACCGCGACCTTGTGTAGCGAGCTGGTCGGTTAGGTGCCCCTTAATTGTACCAGAAACTCCTACATGGCTGAAGCACAGAGTGGCCTTGTCCTTATCAGAAACTCTTACACGGTTGAAGCGGGGAGTGAGAACAATCAAGTTACCCCTGACAGCTTTGAAACAGAGCAGTAATTACTGACCCGGATCGTGGCTCGGATGGAGATTTACAATAACTGAAGCCAATCATCTCACGATCCTATAAAACAGCAGTCCTAAGGGAGGCCCTTTGAGCTCTCCTGGACTGCAGTGGGCTGCACCAGCACCTCCCTCTGAGCAGGACTCCTCTCAGAGCCAGCAAACTCTGAAAGTTGGCCTAAAAATGGAGGTCCATTGCCGAAGACCGACAGTGGAGCCTGGGCTGAAACCCTTCACTCCTTGAGGCTCAACCTCACCCGTTGAGAAATGCCAAGATATTAGACGTATTTCACTGAACTCGAGGGGAATTTTTAAACTGGTATACCAATTTGTTTTATAGATATATATGTATTCATGTTTGTGTGTATGCATGTGTGAATCAGTTTAAGTAGTCTGTAGATGTACAATTTAATTTCAAAGTGAGTCTTATACTGCTGCCTTATCCTTATTCCTATAAACCGTTAACCAAGTCTGAGACTGAGACTGGACCCGGCCGCACCTAGACTCCTCTCTGAGAAGGAGTTTAGAAAGCAGGCGGGTCTGTTCTGAACCTCGTGACTCAACGGGAGGGTCCCCCTTATCCCCTGCACCCACGATCCCTCTGCGAATCATTCCAACTCAGTGTAACTTCATTGTCCTTTATGCGCTTCCACGTAGTAACAGAGTGAACCATGCCATCTTCAAATGTGTAACTAAGTCCCTGTTTTGATCAATTTTGTCTAATCACTTTGTTAATCACTGATGACTGAGTGCTATTAAAATATTACAAGCAAATGCTGCGATTTGCTACAAGTAAATTCGAAACTGCTACTAAATCAACCTGTGTAAAGTCACTCATTCACAATAAATCAGCAGGATTCACAAACCTGCATTCGTGACAATTTGGCATAGTTGGCAGGATGGCAAGTAGTATCAGTGATTACTTAAAAATGCATGGGATAAGTCCAAGTCCCAAATTCTCCGAAGAATGGGCTCGTGATAATTGGCATGATTGGGAAGCTGTGGAAAACCAGCTAAAAGTAGCCAGGGGAAATATTAGAAATGGTAAAGGAAAGGGAATCATTTGCAAAATGCTAGGCACCTGCCTAGAAGCTGCCTGCGAGGACAGAGAAAGGTTTAATAAAAGGGAGCAGGATCCAAAGGACAAAATAGAAGGCAGGAAGGCAGCTGAATTAATACCGTCCCTACAAACTGAACAACTACAGAAACAGTTGCAGGAAGAAAAGGAGGAAAACTAAAAGCTGGCAGAAGAGGTTGAGATGATGCTCATGCAAGCTCCCAATTGCCTTGACATTGCACAAATTAGGAAATTAATTGCATCCCCTGAAGAATGGGATGGAAATCTATGGGGTGACCCCAATGATAACGAAACGGGGAAAGATGATTCTTCATCTCCTCCAAATGCCCCTACCTATGTCGCTAGGCCCATTATAAAAGCAGAAGAAACTACTGGGCCTCGGGGTGGAGTAGGAAATTGTACCCAAAAAATAACCCCATTTGATCCACGCCAAATGGCTGACCTACAAGAACGCTATGGCCGTAAGCCAGGCGAAACTGAAACTGAATATTTATGGAGAGTATGTTTAACCAGACAAGACAGAATGTTACTAAATGGCGATGAAAGCAATGTATTTTGGGGCCCTGGTGTCTCTTTACATGCTGGCCCCGTGCCTCCAGGTGTTCCCCACTCGATAACCAGTAGAGTGGCATACTGGGCTGGTGGAATTGATATACGGGAGAGAGGAGAACCTCTAGTAATACCTATTAAATCCCTAAATGAACTTTCCACAGCTATTATAAAAGCTGCCTGTATCCAGGCCGTGTATGATGGCGGCCCTCCTGACATTCCCATATCAGCAATCGTGAATCATGAGATGCTAAAGCCATTAATTAAGGGAGCTCCTGCTATGCTCAAATCCTACCTCATTACAAAACGAGATGAGATAAGGAGGAACGCAGAGTTCAGTGCCCTATTAGACATAAGGGAGGTTGCCAAGGAGCAGGAAGGGGTCGTAGTGCGCAGAGGTCTCCCCACCTGGGCAACATTGATGCATGACAGCATAAAACATGGGCGAGAAGTGGGATGGAGTAATCAGTCTGTTGAACCTGAAAATCCTAGTGATAACATCAGACAAATTAAACAAACACCCCAAAATAGTTCCCGGGAACCGACACCCGTAAATCATCAACCTAGGGGTCAGAGGAGGAGAGAACTATATAATCAAGCATTGACATTAGGCATTCCGAGAGCTGTAATTCAGAGACAACCTGCCAGCATTATCCAACATCTAATTCATGCAGTTCAAAGACACAATCGGAGAGAAACCATTTCCAACACTCGGATACCATCACCAACTCTGAGAGGGGGTAATAACCCTTTCCTTCCCCAAAATCCAGGATCAAAAAATGGGTAGTGCCTGGACGACAATTGGGTCCGTCCGTCCGGCAAGTGGACTCCTATCAGTGGATAGGTAATAATGGCCCATATATTTTAATCCCAGTTGGCCCTCGACGACAATTAATAAAATTCCTAATAGACACGGGAGGCAGCAATTTCAATACTGGCACAACAAGATGCTGAGAAGCTGGGTATATGACCCGGATGGCAAAGGGTTAAAGTTACTGGAGTGAAGGGAGCAAGTGCTATTTGTCAAACTGCAAAGGTTAATTTAAGGCTCCCGGGTGAAAAACGCATGCTGTCTACCCACTTTGCAGTGAAAAATCATAACGAAAATAGTTTGCGCTTTGGTATTTTGAATGGCCGAGCCTGGCGTCTCCCAGACGGCCGTATATGGTGCTTTGGTTCAAATGTTAATCCTAACCCGGATAAAGATTGGGAGGCTACAGTGTGTTTACTCCGTGCAGCTCCTGCAAGCCCTGACTCACAAGTTACTAACATACCACAATACCCGATTTCTGCTGCGGCACGAAACGGAACTTCTAAAGTCATAGCTGATTTAGAAAAACGACACATTCTCTCCAGAACCCACTCCCCATGCAATTCACCAGGCTGGCCAGTCCGAAAGCCAGATGGGAGATGGCGTCTGACAATTGATAGCGGCGCCTAAATGCCAACACAGCTCCGCTAACGGCTGCAGTCCCTAAGATTGCCACCTTAACAGCCACACTACAGGCAGCCGCACACCCATGGATGGCAGCGCTAGATGTGAACGGGATGTTCTTTATGGTCCCCTTGCAGGAGGAGGAGAAAGAAAAATTTGCTTTTACCTGGGAAGGTGTACAATATACCTTGAACAGACTCCCACAGGGATATAAACACTCACCTACAATAGCTCATGCTGCACTTGCTGACCTGTTGCAAACAGTTACCCTTCCTCAGAATGCGAAACTATACCAATCTGTAGGTGAGATCCTGATGGGAGGAAATTCCCCTGGGGAGGCAGGGGAAGCAGCACAGCAGTATGGCAAGCACCACATAAAGCAGAAGTTGAAATCCCACCTGAGAAGTGTCAGAAACCAAGCCGAGAGGTCAAGTTTTTGGGTACTTGGTGGATTGCAGGTAGCGCAGCAATCCCACCGGACACCCTCAGTAAGAGAGAACAGTTACAGATGCCCCACTCGAGGAAAGAATTGCAACAACTTGTGGGCACTTTAGGGTACTGGAGGGATCACGTACCTGGAGTTTCTAGCATTGCTCGCCCACTGTACTCACTTTTACGAAAGGGAAAACCATGGGAATGGAACCCAGAGCATGAAGAGGCAATCAAAACTCTAATACAGGAATTAAAACCACACCAGTCACTGGGGCCAGTACAACCCCGCGACCCTATTAGAGCAGAATGGGGGCTTGCAGAACACGGTACTTACTGCAATCTATTCCAGACCGGCCCGAGTGGGCCACAAAGACCTTTACTGTTTAACTCAATTGCATCAAAAGAGACAGGAGAGAGATGTTCCAAACGGGAAAAAGGACTCCTATCTTTAGTCCGAGCAGTGAAACAAGTTGAGAACATACACCAGGGGCAACCTGCTCAGACTAGAGGGCCGTTTAATTTGCTAGAAACAGTCCTAAAAGGAGCTGCTCCCCCAGAAGGAATTGCACAAAACCCCTCCATCAGCAGTTTATAAAGTGGGGGTCGGGGGTCTACTCTGAACCTCGTGACTCAACGGAAGGGTCCTCTTCACTCTTTGTATTTCTCCCCTTAGACATAAACCGTTGACCAAATCTGAGACTAAGATTGGACCCGGCCACACGTGAGCTCCACCAGGAGTTCAGAAAGCAAGGGGCTCTACTCTGAACCTCGTGACTCAACGGGAGGGTCCTCCTTGCTATTTTGCATCCCTGGTCTCCCTGTGAAACATTTTAACTCGAGTGTAACTAAGTTTTCCTTTGTATGTTTCTTCCATGCAGTCATTACCAGAGTGAACCTTGATATCAAACTTAATGTTAAGTTGCACTTTTACAACAGCCTATGAAAACCACTTTTGCTAATACCTTTGTCGGCGATTCCTTCAGCGTTCTAAATCACCCATTTGTGACAAATGGGCAGAGTCGGCAGGATCCTAAATCGGGATTCGCGACAGCCATCCAGCCACTCGTTTACCCAGCAAAGAGTATGCCTGTCCGAGACATGAGCAGCCATGACCTTCCCCAGCGCCGAGGGCAGACTGACAGGCCTGTAGTTCCTCGGATCCTCCTTCCGGCCCTTCCTGGAGATGGCCATCACATCTGCCAACCGCCAGCCCCCTGGGCCCTCCCCCCGGTTTAGCCAGGACTGCTGATAAATGAGTGAATGTGGCTTGGTGAGCCCTTCCGCCAGCTCCCTCGGTACCCTTGGGTGGATCCCATCCAGCCCCATGCACTTGTGCGTGTCTAAGTGGTGTAGCAGGTGGCTAACCATTTCCCCCTGCATTACGGGGACTTCATTCCGCTCCCCGTCCCTGTCTTCCAGCTCAGGGGGCTGGGTACCCCGAGACCGACTGCTCTGACTATTAAAGACGGAGGCAAAGGCGGCAGTAAGTACCTCAGCCTTTTCCTCAGCCTTTGTCACTATGCTTCCTCCCGCGTCCAATAACGGATGGAGATTCTCCTTAACCCTCCTTTTGTCGGCAGTGCATTTATAGAAACATTTTGATTGTCTTTCACGGCAGTAGCCAGATTAACTTCTAGTTGGCCTCTAGCCCTTCTAATTTTCTCCCTGCATAACCTCAGGACAGCTTTGTAGCCCTCCTGAGTTGCCTACCCCTTCTTCCAAAGGCCACACTTCTGCCAGCTGCTTCTAGAATATTTCATGTGTCTCTTCATCCTGCTTGGGTGCTCTAGAGCAGACTCCCACCCACGACAGCTGCCTTGTTGGCCTTCCCCCTGCTTCGTAGCCATAACCGCTCCACCCTTTCATCGCCATGGTCAAGCTCTAGACAGTCAAAACACTCCTTAGCGCTGCCTCAGTCTCCCTCCCCTGCGGGAGCCCCGCCCTCCCGAGGTGCCCTGGGGGGGGGGGGGGGGGGCGGCGTGCCAGGGGGCGGTGCTTGGGGAGGGGCTGCACCCCGGGGGCGTGGCCACGGTGGGCAGGCCGGGCTGTGAGGTCACAGAGCCCCGCTGTGCCACGCCCTGAGGTGCTGTCCTGTGCCGCGGGCACCGCTACGGCAGTGCCGGCAGCAGCAGCAGCGGCAGCGGCGGCAGCAGCAGCAGCAGCGGCGGCGGCAGCAGCAGCAGCAGCGGCGGCATGGTGCAGGCACGGGGGCCTTTGGCCCCCACCCGCATCCTTATCCTCCTCCTCCTGGTGGCCCTGCAAGGCCGGGGTGCCTGGGCTGCTCCGTGGCGAGCGCGGGGATTAGGTATGCGGGCGGGCGAGGGCCGGCACCCAGCCCTGGGCAGCGTGGCACCGTGCCCACCGCAGCTGAGGGTGGCGTGGGGCTGGGGTCATGACGGGGCAGGGCCGGGAGAGCAGCGGGGCCCGGCTGGGCTGGGTGAGCCGTAAGCCCGGGGGCATAGACGGGGCAACGGCAGGGCAGCCTCGCACTGGCCGGCAGGCTCTTCTCCACGAGATGCGGGAATGAGCATTGGTTTCCTCCCGTGCTTTCATGTGGGCTGCTTTTGTGCGCAGGAGAGATCTCCCAGTAGGAAATCCCCGAGGGGCCCTATGTTTGTCCCTCTGGTCCTTGAGGGGTCTTGCACGTGGCCTGGAAACGGTATTTTGAGAGCTTCCAGGTTGGTGCTAGCCAACAGGTCACTCGGGCCCCTCTGCAGATTTGGAAATCTCCACCCACGTCTGGGTCCCGCCCCATTACCTGGCCCCCCTCCAGTCACCGCAGGTCACCGTGAAAGAAGTAGATCACAACACCTAATGGAAACGTGCTTGATTACAGCTGTGCCTGTAGGCGATGGCCACCCGACTTCTCCGGCTGATCTTGTCGGCGAGCCTCAGGACGATCCCCCAGGTATGTCACCGGAGTGAATGAGCACTGAGCTTTTACTATGCTGTCCATATGAAATCTAACTGAATGTGTTCTTGCCCAATGCTCAGACGTGCGGCAGAGCAGAGGGGGAATGGGTCGGGGCTCAGTGATGTGCCCTGCGGCACTCTGCCTTGCGAAGCTGTCTTTGCCAGCCTCTCCCAGCCTGCGCTGCTTCCAGTGCCCGCTGCAAAGCCAGCGGGCTTGTTGGGGCTGAGCTTAGAGCTGGTGGGACCTCCAGGGAGTCCTTTCTCCCGACAGCTCCGTGCATGCTTTCCTCTGGATCAGCATGCTCCAGGCACCCAGTAACTGTCTGCACACTGCTCCTGAGTGGAAGGGAGAGGAGACAAGTGCCACGGGGCAAGCCCGCGTTTGAACTGCATTCAGTGCCGTTCAGATCTGAAGAAGTACACCGAAATATTTCACGGGAGCCGCTCTGGTTTTTTTGTTTACAGACGTGGCCGGAGGCGATGGATATGCAGCTTCCCGGCTGGGTTCCAGGGCTGACGCACTGGCAGGCGGCTCGGGTACGTCATGGCTTTTGACTTGCTTTGAGAGCTGCCAGCTCAAAGCCCAAAAGTGAGCGAGGCGTCTCTTGCGGGCGTGAGAATACAGACCTGCATCAATGTGCCGTGTCATTACGTGATCCCCTCATACGTTCTGCTCTTCAGTTATGACGGTGTCTATCGCAATGTATGATGAAACCTTCTCATGGGTCGTTTGTTTGCAGATGTGGCTCCAGCTCCTCGGCTGGATCCTGAGCTGGAGCTCACCTGGCATCCCAGGGGTGAGTAGTCAGTCTTGACTGACTGCACAGAGTAAGCACTGTTTTTCAGTGTTTTATGAGCGAGAAATTTAACTTGATACTTTCTGTTAAGGTCCTCATAAAGCCAAAGGAGGGAAATCTTCCCAGCAGTCATCAGAAGTCCTAAAGGAAATCCTAAATGAACTGGAGAAAGCAGCACATGGTGGGTATACATCCCTCTTAAGCAGAAGACTTGGGAAGCTGACGATTTAGATACGTGTATGCACAAGCCGCAGCCTGCACCGGCAGAAAGGGATGCATCAGAGCCTCGCTGCACTGACAGTCGATTACACGCTGTATTGACACACCATTTCATGCCTTACAGGCTCTGGTGAGCCACAGAGATGGTCTCCTTGACGTCTGAGGGCACTCAGTGACACCTCGGGGCCAGGGGCAGGTGAAAGCTGCACACCCAGCTTGAGGCCGGACACCTGACTTGACGGCAGCTAAAATGCAGGGCTGTCAGCTCCGTCTCGGGTGGCTTAGCTGGCTGTCTCTAGTTGTGGTTTAGGCAACTCGGTTGTGGTTTTCCTCTTGTTTTGCGGCTCTGTGGGCTCTTCACTGCCACCACCAGAATAGGTTTGCGAGAGCTTGGCGTTCAGTCCACTGTGTGATGGAGCTGGCATGATGGGCTGTGCTTCTCAGAAGGGCTCTTTCCTCAGCTGAACTGGCTACACAGCCCTGCTGTGCTCTCTGAAGGAAGGCATTTAGCAGCATCTTGCAGTTTGCCCAGAAAGCACTAAAGTGCAAACAAGATGAGATGCAATCTCCTAGTGTCTCAGCAGGTCAGGTTTTGCTGTCTACTGGTAAACCGCAAAGCGTCTAGCTCTTAAATTTTTCCCACACATTGTTTGGACGAGTGACGAGGTGCACCCCCAAATGCCCGGGCTTTGTTTCTAAGCGCTATTAATGTGTTTTGCCTCCTGAAGATACTGTGTTCCTGATGAGGAAGCGTTACTTCTAATTAAACTGGCACTGACCCTCTTTCTTTCTAAAGAGACGGACCGTGAGACTGTGGCGAAGGAGGTGCTCCAGGAAGGAGCCAGTCACGCAGCGCCAGTGCCGGATGCCAAAGCAGGGGCACCTCAGCCAGCAGGCGTGCCAGGTAATTGCTGTCCCTCGCTCGTCCAGTGTCGCAGATCAAAATCACTGTGTGCCTGCAGGCTCCTCCCCTGGGGCCCGCTACGGCCCGTCGTGTCAGCAGCCAAACTATTAGTACAGAGCGAGCGTTCTAAAAGAAGCCAGGAACGGCTCTCTGAGGATGACTGTCATCTCTGGGGTGTGGAGGTTATTGCCATCAGTGTGCCAGAGGGACGCTGGTAACCCTCTGTGGAGGCAGTGAGTGAGATGCTCTCCTGCCACCGCACCCCGTTCACGGGGATTTCAGCACTCTGCCGTTTTGGGAACGAGGCCATCTGAACCACATTCAGGAGATGATGGGAAATACGACTCTTCATCGAATGTACCTCCCTCAGTAGCTGCATCCCAGAGCTTGCCGTGAGGCCCTAGAGGCCCCAGGCACAGCAGAAGGGGATCCGTCCTGCGAACCGAGGGCCAAAGGGAGTCACTCACGCATCAGGCAGTGGCTTGGAGGAACCCGCACCGCCCCTCTGCATCCTCTGTGCCTGAGCCGTGCTGAGGCTTTGCCTTTCTCTGATTCTCAGCAGTGCTGTCCAAGTCCGGGGAAGACCACCACGCCGGGATACATGGATTTTTCCAAAAGAATCCAGGTACTGAGCAGTCTTGCAGGGGGCCATGAGTGGGAGACAAGTCCTGAAAACCGGAGGCATGCAAGCGGTGCCCATGCGGGAGAAAAGGCAAAGGGGGAGAGGAAGGTTCAGGTGTCTCCTGGGAGGGCCTGCCTCGGTCCATCCCTCGGGGTGTGGGTGCTGGGCTGGGGAGGGAGAGCTGGGGGTGGCACCCCTGACGCAGGGATGGGTTTTGTCCGTGTTGCTCAAAGGAGCGATTGGTCGAACAGCTGCGCCCCCGCCACGTGCTCTCCATCTGCTCTCACGAGTTCTGTTCAGTGCCGTAACTTGCAGAGAATGAAAATGGGCCAGCACAAAAGAAATTGTGCGCAAATGTGAAGGGTGGCCAAGAAGGGGGAGCAAACCCGTGACACTTGGGAGAACTGGATTACGGCCATCCCAGCGCGTAAACAAAGCCGAGAGGAGAAAGAGAGGCTCCGGAGTGCATTGATTTGCAATGCCGTTGGGAGTTTCCTTTGTTTCTACCAAAACCAAGGCAATGTTGCAGGCCCAGGACGTTCACAAAGTGAGGAAGAACGTTTCCTGGCACAGTCAGACCTCCAGTGAGATTACCAGGAGTGCGCAGGACACGCTAACGTGCAGAATTGTTCCTCCAGGCGTGGATGGCAGGAGAAGCTCCAATGCTATGGATCCTGAAGATTTCCGGAGATACTGCATAGAAGGTGCCATGGCGATCTTGGGCTCCATGCTGCTTGGCATGGTATGTTGCTGTGCGATCTGTCTGTGGAGGAAGAGACAACGGTGAGTTATTGGGAGGGCTTTTTGCCAAACTTCTGTCTTAGATGGCTGCTGTTAGCTGTGAAGCATTTCGAGGTAGGGTATTCCGGAGTGCCGAGTTAGTTCCTGGCCAGACTCTACTGAGATTTCTGCTGTAAGATGCTTTAACTGGCCTCTCAATTCACGGGCACTCTTTACTCAAACCACCTCTTTATTGTGGCAAGGTCTTAGTGAAAAGTGACCCTGCCTCAGCAAGAGCGGACCCAGCGACAGACGCAGCAGCACAAGGACAGAAATGAAAAACAACAAGGGATGACACTGCCGTAGGAAGAGAGAATTGCCAAGCGTGACATCTCCCTGCCAGTGAACCTCCCAGCAGAAATCACCCTGTTAGGTGATGCCGTAAATCCCAGGTGTTCACCTTGGCCAAGGTGTCCCAGCACCTCAGAGCGTGGGGAGGAACCTTCCCAGCTATCTGCCTTGCCTTGGAGCAGGAGTGTGTCAGCCTGTCCCATCTGCACCCCAGCACTGTCAGCGTGCGTGTTCTCAGCACAGGCAGGGGTTTTGTCTGTGCAGGGGTATTCTGAAGAGGGGCTGGAGAGCACCTCCCCGAACAGAGAGCCGAGGCTGTCGCCTTGTCTGGTCAGGGACGGGCAGGGGAGCGGAGGGCTGGTCTCTGCCAGGCACGCTGAGAAAGGCGAGCAGGAGGCTCCCCTGGCCCTGCAGTGCCGTGTCCAGCTTTGGTCCCCTCGCTCTGTCGCGGTCAGCTCCCCTTCCCGGCACGTGCAGAGCAGGCAGGGCAGGATGGTCAGGGCCGAGAGGAGACGAGCCGGGGGCAGGCGAGCAGAGCCCCAGCTGAGGGGTGCGGGGCACCCCCGTCTTCTGCACAGAGCTCTCTGTGCCCACAGCTCCCACGTGCAGCCGGGTGCCCGCACACGTGCGCCCAGCGCTGCCCCGCACGCTCGCACCTGCCCGGCACCGCAGCCGCGGCAGGGCATCAGCAGCCTCTTCTCTCCACAGGCGCCTCTCCGCAGCTTCGGGAACCCAGACCCAACGCCAGCAGCCACCACCTATGCCTGGAAAAGCGGCCCGCCTGCCACAGCGCCCCGGGGGACTGGTCCCCACCAGCCCGCACAGCCTCCCGGCCCGCCCGCCCCCACCCCAGTGCCCATGGCTGTCCAACTCAGCCAGCCGGGTCTTGCGGGACCGGCCCAGCACCCTCCAGCCCCCGGAGGAACTGCAACCACCCTCCTGCCCCCCAAGCCCATTGCTCTGATCCTCCTGCAAGGCCTTGAGGCGGCCCCACCAGGGCACAGATTGGGGGTGCGACGAGAGTCGACTCCCGATGGACAGCTTCAGGGGGTGACCATTTATTGCTGAATAACAGCATAGCAATAAATACGCAGCAGTAGCGCAATTGTCCGTGTCATAATGGCAGCAAAGCCAGGAATTCACCAACTCTGGGCTGAGCTTTATATGGGGGCACAAAGGGATGTGGATGCCTGCAGTGTCAGCAGGCAGGGAGCTGGGCATGGGACCCACCGACCGTAAAAATGAGGGTTTGGACCATCAAAAGGAGGCTGTCTACTCCTGAATCAAAGCATTTTCAGGGAAAAGGAACCTTTGAGCCCTAAAAGAGGGGCTTGGACCATAAAAAGGAGGGTTTGGATGCTCCAAACGCGGCTTGGACCCTAGAAACAACTGGCTGGATCCTAAAAATGCTGCTTTGGAGCCTGAAAATGAGGCGTTGGGAACAAAAAAAAGTGTATTTGGACTCTATAAAGCAGACTTTTCAAAGTACAGTGGAGCCTTTGGACAATAAAAATGACACTTTGGAGCCTAAAAAGAGACTTTGGACTCTAAAATGAGGCTTGGATCCCTGAAAGTGAAGCTTTGATGCCTCAAAGTGTTGATTTGGGCCCAAAAAAGGAGGCTTTGGGTGCTGAAGTGAGGGTTTGCTCCTACAAATGAGGCTTTGTGCCCTGAAGAAGAGAAGCTGGGCTCTGTAATCAGTTTTGGACCCGGAAACTGAGCCTTTGACCCTAGGAATGAGCGGTTGTAGCCTACAGGTCCAGGTTTAGAACCTAGAAATGAGGCTTTGTACCCTGAAAAAGTGGGATTAAAGCCCTAAAAACGAGTCACTGGAGCCTAAAACTGAGGCTGTGGGCCCAAACAGGGAGGGTTTGGGCCCTAAAGGGGAGGCTTTCAAGCCTAGAATCAGAGCCACCCTGCGCCTGCTGTCCCCGCCGTGCTGCCACAGACCCCCGGGGCTGGGGCCGGGTGATGGGGGGCTGATTTTGGGCAGCCACGGCCCTGGGCAGGAGGAGCTGCCTGTTATTGTCCTGTAGCTTTGCTGGGTTTTCACTCCGGAATCTTACGAGGAATGAAGCCAGACGCCAGCAGCTTCTGTCCAGGCCCTCTCCTGAGGAGACAGGCCGTCCTGGAAGGGGCCCTGTCGGGGCACAGGCCCGCTCCTGCTGCGCTCACCCAACCCAGCCCGTCGGCCGCGGCATCTCACCCCCTGACCGCAGCTGCTCCTCAGCCAGCCGGGACACTGGGCCTGTCGAGAGACGGCCTGCGAGAAGGGCCATTTCACCCGAGCTGTTCCCTCAGCAGCGCAAGGGGTGAGCGCAGCTCTGCCCTCCCTTGGTCCGCTCATGGGCTCTGCTCAGGGTGGGAGGGAAGGGGGGGGAGGGGACTGCCATGGGTTTGCTCTGGATCTGCAAGTCTTTCTGGAAATCAAATGGAGAAAGCAGACCTTCCTCAGCCATGCACACACCTTCCCCCCAGCTCAAGGTGAACAAGATGTCGGGGCCATACGCAGGCAAGGCGAAGCCGGAGCCCCCGTGTTTGTGGTGCTGTGGAAGCGCCGGCAAGGGAGGGTGAGGGCCGGGCAGAGCTTTGGGTGCTGGCACCTTTGGTGTGGGAGAAATCCCCGGACGTTCGCAATTTTGGAGGTGGGCTCGGGCAAAAAATGCAGAAAAATCAAGCCCCAAAACAAGCACAATAGAATCATCTTAAAAGTTACCATTGCTGGAGTTCGAACCCCATGTCCCAGCAGGCCTAAAAACGGAAGTCGACTTTGGGACAGATACATTACAATCTACCCCATGGCAACAAAAATTAACAGCAGCTTTAACAAGAAAGATACAGTCTGAATGCCTCTGTAAGCAAATGTCCACAAAAACAGTTAACACACTGAAAGCCCTAACAAAGGGTACAATGCCTTACGGATACTTACACAACATCTGCTTTGCTGGTAGCTTTGATTCCTCCAACAGGGATTCTTCTAACGATCACCGATGAGTTCTTAGGAATCAGGGCATTAGCATCTGTGTATTCTGAAAACAACACAAATGCAGAAAAAAACAGTAGTCAAACTGTAAGAATGTATATTAATATGTAATGACATAGCACTTCAGAGAATCCCTTTACAGACAGGAAAGCAAAGCTTTATAGGTAACATTGCGCTTTTACTGTCTCAACACACTACCGGTCCATTCCTAGAAGTCTTCAGGTTTGATAATCAAACACAAGCAGCAAAATCTTTTCCATTCTTTTAAAATAGTTGGAATGCCAATGGCACGATGGTCTCAAAGGTCACTCAGGCCTGACAGAGCACAGAAGAGAGCCTGCCATCTGCATTAACACCAGTTCACAGTCCCAGTTTGGGTTTGTTGGTTTTGTTTGGTTGTTGGATTTTGCCTGAGAATCAGAATAGGACATTCTCCAAGTGTTTTGAGTCAGAAACTTACAGGGCAGGAAAGAGCACTCAAGAATCCTGAGCTCTGGACTCTACTGTTCTTCCACAATATTGTGAGAACATCTATTCTAAAAGACAGGTCAAGAAGTTCAGATCAAATTAAAAGGAGGCAAGTTGAAACGCGCCATTCTTGAGTACAGGCTTTTTGACGGGAATTCTGCCTTTATAGAACAAGCATGGAAAAGGAATCACAGAATCACAGAATCGTTTAGGTTGAAAAAGACCTTTAAGATCATCCAGTCCAACCATTAACCTACACTACCAAGTCCACACTAAGCCAATCAAGGGTAGACTAGACTAAACCATGTCCCCAAGTGCCACATCTACCCATTTTTTGAACACTTCCAGGGATGGGGACTCCCCCACCTCTATGGGCAGCCTGTTCCAATGCTTGACCACCCTTTCCATGAAGAAATTTTTCCTCATTTCCAACCTAAACCTCCCCTGGCACAGCTTGAGCCCATTTCCTCTCGTCTTATCGCTAACTACTTGGGAGAAGAGACCAACACCCCCCTCACTACAGCCTCCTTTCAGGTAGTTGTAGAGAGCGATAAGGTCTCCCCTCAGCCTTCTCTTCTCCAGGCTAAACAACCCCAGTTCCCTCAGCTGCTCCTCACCAGCCCTGTGCTCCAGACCATTCACCAGCCTTGTTGCCCTTCTCTGGACACGCTCCAGCACCTCAATGTCTTTCTTGTATTGAGGGGCCCAAAACTGGACACAGGATTCCAGGTGCAGCCTCACCAGCGCCCAGTACAGGGGAACAATCACCTCCCTGCTCCTGCTGGCCACACTATTCCTCATACAAGCCAGGATGCTGTTGGCCTTCTTGGCCACCTGGGCACACTGCTGGCTCATGATCAGCCGGCTGTCGACCAACACCCCCAGGTCCTTTTCGGCCAGGCAGCTTTCCAGCCACTCTTCCCCAAGCCTGTAGCGCTGCATGGGGTTGTTGTGACCCAAGTGCAGGATACGGCACTTGGCCTTGTTAAACCTCATACAGCTGGCCACAGCCCATCGGTCCAGCCTGTCCAGGTCCCTCTGCAGGGGCAGCCTACCCTCCAGCAGATCGACACTCCCCCCCAACTTGGTGTCATCTGCAAACTTACTGAGGCTGCACTCAATCTCCTCAGCCAGATCATCGGTAAGGATATTAAACAAGGCTGGCCCCAAAACAGAGCCCTGGGGAACACCGCTCGTGACTGGCCGCCAACTGGACTTAACTCCATTCACCGCTACTCTCTGGGCTCGGCCACCCAACCAGTTTTTTACCCAGCGAAGACTACGCCCGTCCAAGCCATGAGCTGCCAGCTTCCCAAGGAGAATATTATGGGAGACGGTGTCAAAGGCTTTGCTAAAGTCCAGGTCATAGAAGGAGATCAGCTTGGTCAAGCAGCACCTGCCTTTCATGAACCCATGCTGGCTGGGCCTGATCCCCTGGTTGATCTGCACTTGCCTGTTGAGTTCACTCAATATGAACCACTCCATAATCTCTCCTGGCACCGAGGTCAGGCTGACAGGCCTGTAGTTCCCGGGTTCGGCCCTTCTTGTAGATGGGCGTCACATTGGCAAGCCTGCAGTCATCAGGGACCTCCCCTGTTAAGCAGGACTGCCGATAGATGATGGAAAGTGGCTTGGCAAGCTCCTCCGCCAGCTCCCTCAATGCTCTCGGTGGATCCCATCCAGCCCCATAGACTTGTGAGCGTCCAGGTGGTGTAGCAGGTCATTAACTGCTTCCTCCTGGACTATGGGGGCTCCATTCTGCTCCCCGTCCCTGTCTTCCAGCTCAGGGGGCTGAGTACCCTGGGGATGACTGGTCTGGCTGTTAAACACACAGGCAAAGAAGGCGTTAAGTACCTCAGCCTTGTCCTTGTCCTCGCTGACAACGTTCTCCTCCACATCCAGCAAAGGATGGAGATCCTCCTTGGCTCTCCTTTTATTGCTGATGTACTTATAAAAGCATTTTTTATTATCTTTTACAACAGTGGCCAGATTGAGTTCTTGCTGGGCTTTTGCTTTTCTAATTTCCTCCCTGCATGACCTAACAAGATCCCTGTACTCTTCCTGAGTTGCCCGCCCCTTCTTCCAAAGGTGGTAGACTCTCCTTTTTCCCCTGAGTCCCTGCAAAAGCTCCCTGTTCAGCCAGGCCGGTCGTCTTCCCTGCCAGTTGGTCTTACAGCACACGGGCACAGCCCGCTCCTGCACCCTTAAGACTTCCTTCTTGAAGAACCCCCAGCCTTCCTGGACCCCTTTGCCTTTCAGGACTGCCTCCCAAGGGACTTTCCCAACCAGCGTCCTCAACAGGCCAAAGTCTGCCCTCCGGAAGGCCATGGTGACAGTTTTCCTGCCCCTCCTCTTTATTTACATCGCCCAGAAGCAAGAACTCTATCGTATCGTGGTCGCTAAGCCCAAGACGGCCTCCCACCACAACATCTCCCACGAGTCCTTCTCTGTTTGTAAACAGCAGGTCAAGTGAGGCACCTCCCCTGGTAGGCTCGCTTACCAGCTGCGTCAGGAAGTTATCCTCCACACACTCGAGGAACTTCCGAGACTGTTGCCTCTCTGCTGGGTTGTATTTCCAGCAGATAGAATCTGTCCGGCAAGTTGAAGTCCCCCACAAGAACAAGGGCTAGCAATTGCGAGACTTCTGCCAGCCGCTTGTAGAATGCTTCATCTTCCTCTGCATCCTGGTTGGGTGCTCTATAGCAGACTCCCAACAGGACATCCGCCTTGCTGGCCTTCCCCCTCGTCCTTACCCACGAGCACTCGACCTTATCATCACCACTGTCGAGCTCTATGCAGTCAAAACACTCCCTAACATACAGAGCCACCCCACCGCCTCTCCTTCCCTGCCTATCCCTTCTGAAGAGCTTAGAGCCATCCAGTGCAGCACTCCAGTCATGAGAGTCGTCCCACCACCTTTCTGTGATGGTGACTATGTCATAGCTATCCTGCTGCACAAGGGCTTCCAGCTCCTCCTGTTTATTGCCCATACTGCGTGCATTGGTGTAGATGCACTTGAGACGGGATATCGATTTCGCCGCCAACGTTGCCATGCCGCCCCTGGGCTCCTCACGAGCGAGCCTGCTTATATCCCCTACGCCCTTCAAACTTAGTTTAAAGCCCTCTCAATGAGTCCCGCCAACTCATGGGCGAGGATCCTTTTCCCCTTTGGAGACAGCTGATCTCCATCAGCCACCAGCAGGCCCAGTGCTGTGTAAACCTCCCCATGATCGAAAAACCCAAAATTCCACTGATGGCACCAGCCTCTGAGCCACCTGTTGATCAGGTGACTTTTCCCATTCCTTTCAGCACTCTTAACTGCCACTGACGGGATTGAAGAAAACACTACCTGCGCTCCCGATCCTGCGACCAATCGCCCCAGTGCCCTGAAGTCCCTCTTCATTGCTTTAGGACTTCTCTCTGTAATCTCATCACTGCCCACCTGTACAACCAGCAATGGGTAATAATGGGAGGGCCTCACGAGGTCGGGGAGTTTCCTAGTAATGTCCCTAACCCGGGCCCCAGGGAGGCAGCAGACTTCCCTGTGGGATGGGTCCGGGCAGAGATTGGGCCCTCAGTTCCCCGCAGGAGGGAATCACCCACCACAATTACCCTCCTTTTTTTCTTAACAGGGGCAGTCGTAATCCGTGGGGGTGACTGACTGGCCCTCGGCAACCCCCTGGCTGGACCGTCACCTTCACCTCCCTCCCCGCTTGCCTGGCCCTCAGCTTCCAGGGCCCCATATCTGTTAGGTAAGGGCAGCTGGGAGGGTGAGGGAGGCTGGGAGGGGATTCGCCTGCCACCCCGGGCAGGGACTTGTTTCCATTCCCCGCCGTCTCTTGGATCCCCTCCTTCTGCTTGCCGGCAAGACGGTAGGGGATCCTCCGCTCCTTGTGGAGCCTCCATCTGCTGCCTTGGCCCCAGGGACGGTCGGGTGCGGCTCCACCAGTCTATCTCCCCCTCGCACTCCCCGATACTCCTCAGCCGTTCCACCTCCTCCTTCAGCTCTGCCACCAGGCTGAGGAGACCATCTACCTGGTCACAGCCAAGACATTTGCCATCTCCGCTGCCCTCCGGTACAAGCGACAGGCTCAGGCACTCCCCGCAGCCGGCGACCTGGACGGCTGCATGTTTGTGCGGGAGCTCCGTCTGGGTCGCCGCATTCCTTCTGGCAGAGGCTTTCGGGCGGGTGGTAACTATAGCTGCCAGGTGTTCTCCTGGGTGGACGATGGCCACTGCCTGAGTTTCCCTTTGGCACTAGGAGCGGGGGCACTTGGCATTCCCCACACGCCCTGACCGCGCGAACTGCCACGCAAACTGACGCGCCATGCCCTCCTGACGTGCCACGCCATGTTCGCCCGTCCTGTTCACCATCACTCCTGGTCGCTCACGCTTGCTGGGGGCTGCTTTTATAGGTGGGG
The DNA here is from genome assembly GCF_030463565.1 of Pelecanus crispus. Taxonomy (NCBI): domain Eukaryota; kingdom Metazoa; phylum Chordata; class Aves; order Pelecaniformes; family Pelecanidae; genus Pelecanus; species Pelecanus crispus. Next base: position 892,985 of record NC_134666.1, read on the forward strand.
GGTTTAGGCTGCCGTCACTCCTGGCAGCTCAGGCAAGGGCAGATGGCCAGAGTGTGTTTGGCTGTGAAAGCACTGTCAAGGGAAGGTGAGGACCAGCAACAGCTCTAAGCCCTTAGAGATATGGTGTGGGAGAAATGCCTGGACGTTTTGCACTTGGGGAGCTGGTCCGTGCTGAGGGTGAGAGTGAGCTTGGGAATGTGTCTTGGGAGTGCTGGGAGGCAAGGCCAGGGCACATGCCAGATAGTGTTTCCAGTGAAAGCGCTGTCAAGGGAAGGTGAGGACCAGCAAGAGCTCTAAGCCCTTAGGCCTATGGTGTGGGAGAAATTGCGGGAGTTTTGCAGTGTCAGAGCAGGGCTCTGCCGACCGTGACAGTGACATGGAGGGTTGGCAGTGTAAGGCGCTAAGCAAGCACGGAGCGCCACTGCGTGTGGTCGGCAGAGCCCTGCTCTGACACTGCAAACTCCAACGCTTTCTGCCACAGCAAAGCTGCCAGCACTCAAAGCTCTTGCTGCTCTCAGCTTTCGCTGTGTCTTGTTTCACAGCCAAACACACAGTGGCGCTCCATGCTTGCTTATTTCCTTACACTGCCAGCTCGGTCTTACGGCCACGATCAGCAGAGCCCTGCTCGACACTGCGAACGTCCAGCGATTTCTCCCGCAGCAAAGATGAGAGCACTGAATGCTCTTGTTGCTCCCCACCTTCCCGTGCCACCGCTTTCACAGCACTAAGGCCTTCCACTATTGCGGTGGGAGGAATCGCTGAACGTTTGCACTTTGGCAGCTGGTCTCTGAGAGAGTGAGAGTGAGCTTGAGAACGTGTCTTCGGAGTGCTTGGAGGAAAGGCAAGGGTACATCACCATTGTGTGTTTCCCTGTGAAGGCGGTGGCTAGGAAAGGTAAGGAGGAGTGAGAACTTTCCGTTCTGGCAGCTTTGCTGTGGGGGAAAGCGTTGGAGTTTGCAGTGTCAGAGCAGGGCTCTGCCGATCGGACACAGTGGTGCCCGCGTTTGCTTTGCTCCTTACACTGCCAACCCTCCATGTCACTGTCACGATCGGCAGAGCCTGCAAAACTCCCGCAACTTCTCCCACACCATAGGCCTAAGGGCTTAGAGCTCTTGCTGGTCCTCACCTTCCCTTGACAGCGCTTTCACTGGAAACAGTATCTGGCATGTGCCCTGGCCTTGCCTCCCAGCACTCCCAAGACACATTCCCAAGCTCACTCTCACCCTCAGCACGGACCAGCTCCCCAAGTGCAAAACGTCCAGGCATTTCTCCCACACCATATCTCTAAGGGCTTAGAGCTGTGGCTGGTCCTCCCCTTCCCTTGACACCGCTTTCACAGCCAAACACACTCTGGCCATCTGCCCTTGCCTTGCCTCCCAGCACTCCCAGGACACATTCGCATACTGTGTGTTTGAAATCGCTGGACGTTTGCACTTTTGGAGCTGGTCTGTGCCGGGAGTGAGATTCCCCAAAACTGCTATCGCCTGGGTCCCGCCAGGATGGGGCAGCAATATACAGCCCTGCTCTGACAACTGGGGTCGGCTCCAACCTAAAATCGCTGTGTTTTGCTATGCAAAAATAGTAAAATTAATGTTTAGTGGTGGGCAGTGAGCGGTTAAAAGATCATCCTTAAATTTCAGAGTCAAGCAGCAAAGCCTCAGTGCAGGCCCCACGCCAGTCCCAGAAAAGTGCAACTCCTGGCTCCCCAGCATCAGCTTTTCATCTTTGTTTTCGGTCCAAATTATGCCAAACGAGACACAAATCTTTGATCTGTTGCTAAAAATCCTGCTGGGGGCAGGGGGGGCCACAACAGGTGGTTGGTACTAAAATAGGTGAATAATGAGGTTTAAAATTCATTGTCAATTCGGAAAAAATATTTTTAAAAAATGGTGTACAAATTTTTTTTTGGTTTTTTTTTTTACATATTTTTGTTTGGACATACAGAAATTGCGGTTTCATCCTGCCACACTCCAAAGAGTGTGTTCAGGGCCTAAATAGGAAGCTATGGACCCAGGAAAGGGGCAGGGTACCCCCAAACCCTGCGGGTCAGGCCCGGGACAGGGGCAGCAGATCCACAAACCCTGCAGGTCGTGGACCAGACAGGGACAGGGCACCCCAAACCCCATGGATCAGGACCAGGACTGGTGCAGGGAAAGCCCAAAACTCTGTGGGTCACAGCCACGACAGGAGTAGAGAACACCAAAACCCATGAGTCGGTGCCAGGACTGGGGCAGGACACCCCCAAACTGCACAGGTCAGGGCCAGGACAGGGGCAAGGCACCTCCAAACCCCATGAGTCTCAGCTACAACAGACACAGGGCACCACGAACCTACGGGTGATGGCCGTGAGAAGGCACCCAGGGTCAGAACAAGGGCCAAGAACCACAAAACGCCACGGGTAATGGCCCAGACGGGCACAGGGCACACCAAACCCAGCGGATCAGGTCCAGAACAGGAGCAGGGCACCCCCAAGCCAAGCTGGTCCTGGAAAGAGAGGGGGCCAGAAAACCCCACAGCTCAAGGTTCAGGGGCAGGGATCCCCAAAATACCTCAGATCAGGGCCAGTATAGGGGCAGAGTACCCCCAAACCGCACTTGTAGCGGCCAAGACAGGGGTAGAGAACCCCAAACCTCGCAGGCCAGGGCCATGACAGGGACAAGGCAGCTTGGCATCCCTGTGGGTCGTGGCCAGGTCAGGGGCCCCAGACCCCACGGATCACAGCCAATACAGAGCCCGGGCACCCCCAAAAGACTGTGGATCAGGGCCAGGACAGAGACAGGCAAGCCCAAAAATCCATGGGTCAACCCCAAAACCTCATGGGTCAGGTCCAGGACAGGGACAGGGACAGTGTCGGGGCCAGGACAGAGGCATGGCACCACAAACCCCCTGGGTCAGGGCCAGGAAAGGGGCACAGCACTCCGAAAAATTGCAGGTCAGGGCCAAAACAGGGGCAGGGTACCCCCAAATGTCATGAGTCAGGGAAATGAAAGGGGCAAGGCACTCCCTACCCTACAGGTCTGGGCCAGGTCAGTGGCAGGACACCCCAAAACCCCATGGGTCAGGACCAGGAGACAGTCTGGGCACCCCATGAGTCATGGACCAGACAGGGACAGGGCACCCCAAACCCTGTGGATCACAGCCAATACAGGGCTGGGCACCCCCAGACTCTGCATGTCAGGACCACAAGAAGGGCGGGCAGACACCCCCAGACACTGCAGTTCTATGCCAAGACAGGGCAAGGGCCACCACAGATCCTGCAGGTCATGGCCTAGAAAGGGGCAGTGCACCCTAAATTCCAGGGAGTCTCAGCAGCAGCAGGGAAAGGGCACCCCCAAACCCCACACGAAAGGGCCAGTACCAGGCCAGGGCACCCCAAAACCCCATGAGTCAGGGCCAGGGCACCTCCAAACCCCAAGGGTCTTGGCCAGCACAGGGGCAGGGCACCCCCAAACCCCACATGTCAGGGCCAGGATCAGGGTCAGGTCACCTGCAAACTCTGCAGGTCATTCCCTGGACAGGGGAAGGGACAGGCACCCCCACACCCCATGGGTGCCAGCCAGAGCAAGGAAGGGTGCCACCAACCCTTTTGGCACCTATGCAGGTGCTTTTGTTTTCACTTGTAGCTCAGTGTCTGAGACAGCAGAATCAAGCTCTTGACAGCCACAGGTTCTTGTTACATCACGTGTGGCTGAGTAGCAAATGATGCAGGGTCAGGCCTCTGGCTCATGCAGCTGCTTATGACGTCAGTGCTGGCTGAGGAGCAGCTTTGACAGGATCAGGTCCTCAACTTTTGCATGTGCTTGTGATGTCACTCGAGGCTGGGTAGCTGATAAGGCAGGATGAGGCCCCTGCATTGCACAGATGCTTGTGATGTCACGTGTGGCTTAGTGGCCGATAGGGCAGAACCAAGCACCTCGCATCTGGAAGTACTTTAGAGTAGTCACTTGAGTCACAGCAACTGCTACAGCAGGGTTGGGCCCCCGACTTGTGCAGGTGCTGTTGACGTCTGTGACTGTTCATTCAGCTCCTGCTCCAACTTTGTCCAACACAGCTCATGCTAAGGCCTCACGGGCGCTGGCAGCAGCACCATTAGGGCAAAGCAGGAGCACCACGTAGGCAGGACGGGTTGCCAGAGTGAGCCAAAAGGGTGCATTGGGTTTGCATGGCAAGACTGTGGTAGCGAGGGGGCTACAGGGGTGGCTTCTGTGAGAAGATGCCAGAAGCTGCTCCCAGGTCCAACAGAGCCAATGCCAGCCAGCTCTAAGACAGACCCGCCACTCGCCAAGGTTGAGCCAACCAGTGACGACAGTCATGCCTTTGTGATAAGATATTTAAGAAGGGGGAAAAAACTGCTGCGCAACAGCAGCCAGAGGGAGGAGTGAGAATGCATGAAAGAAATAACTCTGCAGACCCCAAGGTCAGTGAAGGAGGGGGAGGAGGCGCTCCAGGCGCCAGAGCAGACATTCCCCTGCAGCCCCTGGTGCAGCTCAGGGTGAGGCAGGCTGTTCCCCTGCACCCATGGAGGCCCACGGTGCAGCAGATACCCACCTGCAGCCCGCGGAGGACCCCACGCCGGAGCAGGGGGATGTGCCTGAAGGAGGCTGTGACCCCGTGGGAAGTCCACGCTGGAGCAGGCTCCTGGCAGGAGCTGTGGCCCCGTGGAGAGAGGAGCCCAGGCTGGAGCAGGTTTGCTGGCAGGGCTTGTCGCCCCATGGGGGACCCACGCTGGAGCAGTCTGCTCCTGAAGGGCTGCACCCCGTGGAAGGGAACCACGCTGGAGCAGTTCGTGGAGAACTGCAGCTCGTGGGAAGGACCCACGTTGGAGAAGTTTGTGGAGAACTGTCTCCTGTGGGAGGGACCCCACGCTGGAGCAGGGGAAGACTGTGAGGAGTCCTTCCCTGCGGAGGAAGGAGCGGCGGAGACAACGCGTGATGAACTGACCATTCCCCATCCCCCCGCGCCACTCGGGGGAAGGAGCAGAGAAACTGGGAGTGAAGTTGAGCCCGGAAAGAAGGGAGGGGTTGGGGGAAGGTGTTTTAAGATTTGGTTTTATTTCTCATTACCCTGCTCTGGTTTGGTTGGCAATAAATTAATTTCCCTGAGTCGACTGTGTCCAGCCCGTGACGGTAATTGCCGAGTGATCTCTCCCTGTCTTTACCTCAACCCATGAGCTTTTTGTCGTATTTTCTCTCCCCCGTCACGCTGAGGAGGGGAGTGATAGAGCGGCTTTGGTGGGCACTTGACGTCCAGCCAGGGTCAACCCACCACAAAAGAAGTCGCTGAACTCAGCGGATTATGAGTGGAATGAAGAAGGTAAGGACCAAGGAAACAATTCCAAGAGAACACAGTAACTTCTGAAGGCAGCCAGCCAAGCGGCAGTGAAAACCAATAAGAAATCAAGAGACCACTGACCAGAATTAAGTGACTGGACTTGCGGTTGGACTTGGGAATCGGGTGATGGGTGGTACGGGTATAACTGAGAGGTGTGAACTGGGGTAGGGGTCACTCTCTGGAGGCACCCAGCTCGAGCTGTAACCTAAGAAATAATAAAAGACTAATTGGAAACCTTCACTCAGACTTTGTATACTCAGTGGGATCCTAGGCTTGGACCCTGTTATGGTGGCCAGGCGTGTGTAAATCCATAACAGTACAGACGGAGAGAGAAACTGGAGAGTGAACAGGACAGAGAGGACTAAGAAATAAAGAGAGGGTCAGATGTGGGCAAAGAGACCGAGAAGGGGAAAAAAGCAGCAATGAGATGGAGGAAAAGAGGGCTGAGAAGCACAAAAGAGGAAGAGAGGACAAATAAAAGGTAGAGCCAGCTGGACAGGGTTGTAGAGCAAGAAACAATGGGATAGGCAGCAGGACAGAGAAATAAAGACAGAAAAGATGGGGACAGGAAGCAGGACAGAGGGACATCGAGAGGAAGAAAGGGGCAGGGAGCAGGACAGAGGGGAGAAAGAAGCAGCAGGGACAGAGGAATGAAGAGGGGAGGGGAGGAAGATAGGAAGAAGGACACGGGATAGAGAGAGAAAGAGAAGGAAAGGAAGCAGGACATGGATTGTCAGAAAGACAAGGACAGGGAGCAGGGCAGGGCATTACAGAAAGAGAAAAAAGGGACAGGGAGGCAGGACAAAGGAAAAGACAGGCAAAAAGAAGAGACGGGGAGCAGGGGACAGATGGAGGGGAAAAAGCCTGGATTGGGCAGCAGAACAGAGAGATGGAGAAGGAAAAAACAGCACTGGGCTGCAGGACAGAGATAGAGTGAGAAATAACAGCAATAGGGAGCAGGACAGAGTGACAGAGAGGGGAAACCCTGAAGAGGGAGCAGGACCAAAAAATAGAGCGGGGGAGAGACAGGGAGAAGGACAGAGAAACAGAAAGAGAGTGAGAGGGGCAGGGAGCAGGACAGAGAGATGGAGCAAGAAGGGAAAAAGAGATGGGCAACAGAACAAAGGGAAGGGAGAGACAAGAACGGGGGCAGGCAGCAGGACAAAGGGATGGAAGAGGAGAAAAATAGTGATAGGCTGCAAGACTGAGATGGAGGAATTAAAAAAAAAAAAAAAAGGAACAGGGGCAGGAAAAACAGCAGTGGAGGAAAAAACCAACTGTGATGGGCAGCAGGACCTCAACAGAGAGAGGAAAGAAGGGACAGCCAGCTGGACAGGGGGATATAGTGAGAAAGGATGGGACAGGGAACGGGGACAGAGAAACCCAAAATGAGAAAAAGGACAGAAGGACAGCAAGAGGAAAAAAGGGACAGGGATCTGAACAGAGATGGAGAAACAAGCAGCAGGGAAACAGGAAGAGAGGCAGAAAGAGGGAGAGGGAGCAGGAGAAAGAAAAAGAAGGGCTGGGGGGCAAAAAAAGCCTGGGGTGGGCAGCAAGATGGAGAGGGACTAAAGAATAGGGGCAGTGATAGGGGTGGGGAGCAGGACAGAGGGATATAGCGAGAAATGATGGGGCAGGGAACAGGAGAGAGTGACAGACAAGAATAACGATAAAGAGAAAGAGAAAAACAAAGTGAGGAGGGGAGGAAGATAGGAAGAAGGACACAGGATAGAGAGAGAAAGAGAAGGAAAGGAAGCAGGACATGGATTGTCAGAAAGACAAGGACAGGGAGCAGGGCAGGGCATTACAGAGAGAGAAAAAAGGGACAGGGAGGCAGGACAAAGGAAAAGACAGGCAAAAAGAAGAGACGGGGAGCAGGGGACAGATGGAGGGGAAAAAGCCTGGATTGGGCAGCAGAACAGAGAGATGGAGAAGGAAAAAACAGCACATTTTCTTCAAAAATACATTGGTGTCTTACAGCTCTTAGAACATGATGCTTCCTAGATACACAGCCCCCCCCCCCCCCCCCCCCCCCCCCACACGCTACCTAGCCGTACCGTACTTTTCCTTACATATACAGACCCCACAGTGCACGTTGGCCATCTGGTCTGCTGAGGACGACTGAGGATGCTTCCTCTCTCAGAGAGACCAGCTGTCTCTTGTCTGCAGATGAAGGCAGCAGCTGGCAGATTCCCCTTCATTTCATTCTCCAGCTGCTTTCCCTTTTCCTGGTCTTTTCAGCTTCAGCCGTGGCAGCTCCTGTCCAAAGCCAGTAAGTGTCCACCTGCCTGGAAGATAGAGCGGCTTTGGTGGGCACCTGGTGTGTTCACAGTTCCCCGGCCCCCCTTCCCCTCCATCTGTGTCCCGCTCCATCCCTCTGCCCGCTCCTCACCAGTATTCTTCCTTTCTCCAGTCCCTGCCCAGCTCCCCCCTGCTCTCCCTGTCCCTATGCCCGTCTCCCGCCCGTCTCCCGCCCCCCTCCGGCCACCCCACCGCCCTGCCCCACCCCTCTCTGCCGCTCGCTCGCTCGCTCGCTCCCTCGCTTCTGCTTCTGCTTCTGCTTCTGCTTCTGCTTCTCCCCCCCCCGCCCCCGGCTCCACCGGGGCGCCGGCGGCGGGGCTGCGGCAGCCCCGGGAGGCGGCCATGGGTCTGTGGGGGCGGGGGCAGGCCCAGGCCGGCGGACGGTGTCCCCGCAGGGTCAGACAGCAGGCTGGAGCGCCCCGCGGCACGCCGGGAGCTGTAGTCCTGGGGCGCGGGGCTGCCGGGCGGCCATGTTGGTTCCCAGGGCATGCCGGGAGCTGTAGTCCTGGGGCGCGGGGCTGCCGGGCGGCCATGTTGGTTCCCAGGGCATGCCGGGAGCTGTAGTCCTGGGGCGCGGGGCTGCCGGGCGGCCATGTTGGTTCCCAGGGCATGCCGGGAGCTGTAGTCCTGGGGCGCGGGGCTGCCGGGCGGCCGGGTTGGCTCCCGGGGCATGCCGGGAGCTGCCATTTCTCCACCCTCAGCTGCCCGGCAGCCATGTTGGCGTCAGGAGGCACAGTCTGTGCTCCAGCTGCAGCGCGGCTGAGGTGAGGGCTGGGGCTGCCTGTGAGGCGAGCGAGGCCCTTGGGTGGGCGTGGGGGTGTCTCCTGCCCGCTGCCCCCCGGAGCTGGCGGGGGGGTGCTCCAAACCACCCAGTGCGACGGGGCACCGATCAGCTGGAGCCGGGCCTGGCCGGGGCAGCCCCGGGAGCGACCTGAGAGGGAAGGAGATGGAGACAGACCCTCCCGAGCACTGGCGCCGGGCATCCCGACTCCCAGAGCGTCCCTGAGCCGCCCCAGCCCTGCTCACCTCCTGCAGTTGTCCCGGCCCCAGCACCTCGGGTGCCGTCAAGATGAGTGCGGGGAAGGAGCGGTGTCTGAGGAGCTCCTGCGGCAGGAGGGGCTCCGGCCTGGGGCCAGCTGTGGTAAGTGGTTGCTTGTTTTTAACTCTCCCAGAGGCCGCGCTGAGGGCTCGTTGTCCATTCCTTCCCTGGGGATGTCACTGACTGCATCTGGCTCAGGTTTGCGTGGGCTGTCCCTGGCCTTGTTCTCCTGATGACATGGGTGAAAAGGGCCAGGTGGACACTTACTGGCTTTGGACAGGAGCTGCCACGGCTGAAGCTGAAAAGACCAGGAAAAGGGAAAGCAGCTGGAGAATGAAATGAAGGGGAATCTGCCAGCTGCTGCCTTCATCTGCAGACAAGAGACAGCTGGTCTCTCTGAGAGAGGAAGCATCCTCAGTCGTCCTCAGCAGACCAGATGGCCAACGTGCACTGTGGGGTCTGTATATGTAAGGAAAAGTACGGTACGGCTAGGTAGCGTGTGTGTGTGGGGGGGGGGGGCTGTGTATCTAGGAAGCATCATGTTCTAAGAGCTGTAAGACACCAATGTATTTTTGAAGAAAATGTGCTGTTTTTTCCTTCTCCATCTCTCTGTTCTGCTGCCCAATCCAGGCTTTTTCCCCTCCATCTGTCCCCTGCTCCCCGTCTCTTCTTTTTGCCTGTCTTTTCCTTTGTCCTGCCTCCCTGTCCCTTTTTTCTCTCTCTGTAATGCCCTGCCCTGCTCCCTGTCCTTGTCTTTCTGACAATCCATGTCCTGCTTCCTTTCCTTCTCTTTCTCTCTCTATCCTGTGTCCTTCTTCCTATCTTCCTCCCCTCCTCACTTTGTTTTTCTCTTTCTCTTTATCGTTATTCTTGTCTGTCACTCTCTCCTGTTCCCTGCCCCATCATTTCTCGCTATATCCCTCTGTCCTGCTCCCCACCCCTATCACTGCCCCTATTCTTTAGTCCCTCTCCATCTTGCTGCCCACCCCAGGCTTTTTTTGCCCCCCAGCCCTTCTTTTTCTTTCTCCTGCTCCCTCTCCCTCTTTCTGCCTCTCTTCCTGTTTCCCTGCTGCTTGTTTCTCCATCTCTGTTCAGATCCCTGTCCCTTTTTTCCTCTTGCTGTCCTTCTGTCCTTTTTCTCATTTTGGGTTTCTCTGTCCCCGTTCCCTGTCCCATCCTTTCTCACTATATCCCCCTGTCCAGCTGGCTGTCCCTTCTTTCCTCTCTCTGTTGAGGTCCTGCTGCCCATCACAGTTGGTTTTTTCCTCCACTGCTGTTTTTCCTGCCCCTGTTCCTTTTTTTTTTTTTTTTTAATTCCTCCATCTCAGTCTTGCAGCCTATCACTATTTTTCTCCTCTTCCATCCCTTTGTCCTGCTGCCTGCCCCCGTTCTTGTCTCTCCCTTCCCTTTGTTCTGTTGCCCATCTCTTTTTCCCTTCTTGCTCCATCTCTCTGTCCTGCTCCCTGCCCCTCTCACTCTCTTTCTGTTTCTCTGTCCTTCTCCCTGTCTCTCCCCCGCTCTATTTTTTGGTCCTGCTCCCTCTTCAGGGTTTCCCCTCTCTGTCACTCTGTCCTGCTCCCTATTGCTGTTATTTCTCACTCTATCTCTGTCCTGCAGCCCAGTGCTGTTTTTTCCTTCTCCATCTCTCTGTTCTGCTGCCCAATCCAGGCTTTTTCCCCTCCATCTGTCCCCTGCTCCCCGTCTCTTCTTTTTGCCTGTCTTTTCCTTTGTCCTGCCTCCCTGTCCCTTTTTTCTCTTTCTGTAATGCCCTGCCCTGCTCCCTGTCCTTGTCTTTCTGACAATCCATGTCCTGCTTCCTTTCCTTCTCTTTCTCTCTCTATCCCGTGTCCTTCTTCCTATCTTCCTCCCCTCCCCTCTTCATTCCTCTGTCCCTGCTGCTTCTTTCTCCCCTCTGTCCTGCTCCCTGCCCCTTTCTTCCTCTCGATGTCCCTCTGTCCTGCTTCCTGTCCCCATCTTTTCTGTCTTTATTTCTCTGTCCTGCTGCCTATCCCATTGTTTCTTGCTCTACAACCCTGTCCAGCTGGCTCTACCTTTTATTTGTCCTCTCTTCCTCTTTTGTGCTTCTCAGCCCTCTTTTCCTCCATCTCATTGCTGCTTTTTTCCCCTTCTCGGTCTCTTTGCCCACATCTGACCCTCTCTTTATTTCTTAGTCCTCTCTGTCCTGTTCACTCTCCAGTTTCTCTCTCCGTCTGTACTGTTATGGATTTACACACGCCTGGCCACCATAACAGGGTCCAAGCCTAGGATCCCACTGAGTATACAAAGTCTGAGTGAAGGTTTCCAATTAGTCTTTTATTATTTCTTAGGTTACAGCTCGAGCTGGGTGCCTCCAGAGAGTGACCCCTACCCCAGTTCACACCTCTCAGTTATACCCGTACCACCCATCACCCGATTCCCAAGTCCAACCGCAAGTCCAGTCACTTAATTCTGGTCAGTGGTCTCTTGATTTCTTATTGGTTTTCACTGCCGCTTGGCTGGCTGCCTTCAGAAGTTACTGTGTTCTCTTGGAATTGTTTCCTTGGTCCTTACCTTCTTCATTCCACTCATAATCCGCTGAGTTCAGCGACTTCTTTTGTGGTGGGTTGACCCTGGCTGGACGTCAAGTGCCCACCAAAGCCGCTCTATCACTCCCCTCCTCAGCGTGACGGGGGAGAGAAAATACGACAAAAAGCTCATGGGTTGAGGTAAAGACAGGGAGAGATCACTCGGCAATTACCGTCACGGGCTGGACACAGTCAACTCAGGGAAATTAATTTATTGCCAACCAAACCAGAGCAGGGTAATGAGAAATAAAACCAAATCTTAAAACACCTTCCCCCAACCCCTCCCTTCTTTCCGGGCTCAACTTCACTCCCAGTTTCTCTGCTCCTTCCCCCGAGTGGCGCGGGGGGATGGGGAATGGTCAGTTCATCACGCGTTGTCTCCGCCGCTCCTTCCTCCGCAGGGAAGGACTCCTCACAGTCTTCCCCTGCTCCAGCGTGGGGTCCCTCCCACAGGAGACAGTTCTCCACAAACTTCTCCAACGTGGGTCCTTCCCACGAGCTGCAGTTCTCCACGAACTGCTCCAGCGTGGTTCCCTTCCACGGGGTGCAGCCCTTCAGGAGCAGACTGCTCCAGCGTGGGTCCCCCATGGGGCGACAAGCCCTGCCAGCAAACCTGCTCCAGCCTGGGCTCCTCTCTCCACGGGGCCACAGCTCCTGCCAGGAGCCTGCTCCAGCGTGGACTTCCCACGGGGTCACAGCCTCCTTCAGGCACATCCCCCTGCTCCGGCGTGGGGTCCTCCGCGGGCTGCAGGTGGGTATCTGCTGCACCGTGGGCCTCCATGGGTGCAGGGGAACAGCCTGCCTCACCCTGAGCTGCACCAGGGGCTGCAGGGGAATGTCTGCTCTGGCGCCTGGAGCGCCTCCTCCCCCTCCTTCACTGACCTTGGGGTCTGCAGAGTTATTTCTTTCATGCATTCTCACTCCTCCCTCTGGCTGCTGTTGCGCAGCAGTTTTTTCCCCCTTCTTAAATATCTTATCACAAAGGCATGACTGTCGTCACTGGTTGGCTCAACCTTGGCGAGTGGCGGGTCTGTCTTAGAGCTGGCTGGCATTGGCTCTGTTGGACCTGGGAGCAGCTTCTGGCATCTTCTCACAGAAGCCACCCCTGTAGCCCCCTCGCTACCACAGTCTTGCCATGCAAACCCAATGCACCCTTTTGGCTCACTCTGGCAACCCGTCCTGCCTACGTGGTGCTCCTGCTTTGCCCTAATGGTGCTGCTGCCAGCGCCCGTGAGGCCTTAGCATGAGCTGTGTTGGACAAAGTTGGAGCAGGAGCTGAATGAACAGTCACAGACGTCAACAGCACCTGCACAAGTCGGGGGCCCAACCCTGCTGTAGCAGTTGCTGTGACTCAAGTGACTACTCTAAAGTACTTCCAGATGCGAGGTGCTTGGTTCTGCCCTATCGGCCACTAAGCCACACGTGACATCACAAGCATCTGTGCAATGCAGGGGCCTCATCCTGCCTTATCAGCTACCCAGCCTCGAGTGACATCACAAGCACATGCAAAAGTTGAGGACCTGATCCTGTCAAAGCTGCTCCTCAGCCAGCACTGACGTCATAAGCAGCTGCATGAGCCAGAGGCCTGACCCTGCATCATTTGCTACTCAGCCACACGTGATGTAACAAGAACCTGTGGCTGTCAAGAGCTTGATTCTGCTGTCTCAGACACTGAGCTACAAGTGAAAACAAAAGCACCTGCATAGGTGCCAAAAGGGTTGGTGGCACCCTTCCTTGCTCTGGCTGGCACCCATGGGGTGTGGGGGTGCCTGTCCCTTCCCCTGTCCAGGGAACGACCTGCAGAGTTTGCAGGTGACCTGACCCTGATCCTGGCCCTGACATGTGGGGTTTGGGGGTGCCCTGCCCCTGTGCTGGCCAAGACCCTTGGGGTTTGGAGGTGCCCTGGCCCTGACTCATGGGGTTTTGGGGTGCCCTGGCCTGGTACTGGCCCTTTCGTGTGGGGTTTGGGGGTGCCCTTTCCCTGCTGCTGCTGAGACTCCCTGGAATTTAGGGTGCACTGCCCCTTTCTAGGCCATGACCTGCAGGATCTGTGGTGGCCCTTGCCCTGTCTTGGCATAGAACTGCAGTGTCTGGGGGTGTCTGCCCGCCCTTCTTGTGGTCCTGACATGCAGAGTCTGGGGGTGCCCAGCCCTGTATTGGCTGTGATCCACAGGGTTTGGGGTGCCCTGTCCCTGTCTGGTCCATGACTCATGGGGTGCCCAGACTGTCTCCTGGTCCTGACCCATGGGGTTTTGGGGTGTCCTGCCACTGACCTGGCCCAGACCTGTAGGGTAGGGAGTGCCTTGCCCCTTTCATTTCCCTGACTCATGACATTTGGGGGTACCCTGCCCCTGTTTTGGCCCTGACCTGCAATTTTTCGGAGTGCTGTGCCCCTTTCCTGGCCCTGACCCAGGGGGTTTGTGGTGCCATGCCTCTGTCCTGGCCCCGACACTGTCCCTGTCCCTGTCCTGGACCTGACCCATGAGGTTTTGGGGTTGACCCATGGATTTTTGGGCTTGCCTGTCTCTGTCCTGGCCCTGATCCACAGTCTTTTGGGGGTGCCCGGGCTCTGTATTGGCTGTGATCCGTGGGGTCTGGGGCCCCTGACCTGGCCACGACCCACAGGGATGCCAAGCTGCCTTGTCCCTGTCATGGCCCTGGCCTGCGAGGTTTGGGGTTCTCTACCCCTGTCTTGGCCGCTACAAGTGCGGTTTGGGGGTACTCTGCCCCTATACTGGCCCTGATCTGAGGTATTTTGGGGATCCCTGCCCCTGAACCTTGAGCTGTGGGGTTTTCTGGCCCCCTCTCTTTCCAGGACCAGCTTGGCTTGGGGGTGCCCTGCTCCTGTTCTGGACCTGATCCGCTGGGTTTGGTGTGCCCTGTGCCCGTCTGGGCCATTACCCGTGGCGTTTTGTGGTTCTTGGCCCTTGTTCTGACCCTGGGTGCCTTCTCACGGCCATCACCCGTAGGTTCGTGGTGCCCTGTGTCTGTTGTAGCTGAGACTCATGGGGTTTGGAGGTGCCTTGCCCCTGTCCTGGCCCTGACCTGTGCAGTTTGGGGGTGTCCTGCCCCAGTCCTGGCACCGACTCATGGGTTTTGGTGTTCTCTACTCCTGTCGTGGCTGTGACCCACAGAGTTTTGGGCTTTCCCTGCACCAGTCCTGGTCCTGATCCATGGGGTTTGGGGTGCCCTGTCCCTGTCTGGTCCACGACCTGCAGGGTTTGTGGATCTGCTGCCCCTGTCCCGGGCCTGACCCGCAGGGTTTGGGGGTACCCTGCCCCTTTCCTGGGTCCATAGCTTCCTATTTAGGCCCTGAACACACTCTTTGGAGTGTGGCAGGATGAAACCACAATTTCTGTATGTCCAAACAAAAATATGTCAAAATTATTCTTTGTACACCATTTTTTAAAAATTTTTTTTCCGAATTGACAATGAATTTTAAACCTCATTATTCACCTATTTTAGTACCAACCACCTGTTGTGGCCCCCCCTGCCCCCAGCAGGATTTTTAGCAACAGATCAAAGATTTGTGTCTCGTTTGGCATAATTTGGACCGAAAACAAAGATGAAAAGCTGATGCTGGGGAGCCAGGAGTTGCACTTTTCTGGGACTGGCGTGGGGCCTGCACTGAGGCTTTGCTGCTTGACTCTGAAATTTAAGGACGATCTTTTGACCGCTCACTGCCCACCACTAAACATTAATTTTACTATTTTTGCATAGCAAAACACAGCGATTTTAGGTTGGAGCCGACCCCAGTTGTCAGAGCAGGGCTGCATATTGCTGCCCCATCCTGGCGGGACCCAGGCGATAGCAGTTTTGGGGGATCGCACCCCAAAATATGGCTTGGGGCCATGTTTTTGCCCCATCCCAGTGAAATAAATATGGGAAAATATTTGGCAGAAACATTCTTCCTTGGAGATGCTCCTTTTCTCCTTGTCTCTGCCTTCCCCTAGGGCTTACTAAAACCCATCCCTCTGTGCCCCAAATTCTTTTGAGGCCTCTGTCCACTCTGGGTGTCCCCTTTGGGTACCCCCCAGCCCTTTTGGGTGCCGCCCGTGTGCCCCTTTGGATGCCCCTCCCATGTGCCTCCATGCCCCTTTGGGTAGCCCTCAGGCCCCTTTCGGTGTCCCCTGTCTCCCTCTTGGGTGTCCCCCAGCCTTCTTTGGCTATGCCCCCATCCATGTCCCTCCATGCCCCTCTGGGTGCTCCCTGGAGCCCCCCAGTCCCCTCCCAGTGCCTTTTGGGCCCCCCTGGAGCCTTTTCCCTCCCTGCCACCCCCCAGGGACAGAGGCCCTGGGGTTCCTCACCACTCATCCCCATCGCCATGGGGACAGTGCCCCCATCCCCACCCCCATCCCCTGGGGTGTCCTCATCCTCCTTAAGGGCCCCTGGCCAGCGCTGGCCCCATGCCCTGGGCCTGATGGGCTTCCGCAGCTGCTACCGCAATGGAGGAGACGTGAGTGCCTCTGGGGGCTCCCGGCATACCCCCCACCGCTGGCTCCCCCCTGAAGCCCCGCTGTTTCCCCCAGGGTGCCCTCGGTGGAAGCTTATGAAGCGGCCATGGTGCTGAGCGGGGTGGGGGACGCGCTTGGGTACCGGGGGGGCCGCTGGGAGTATTGCACCTCGGGACCCCAGATCCACGCCGAGCTGGCTGAGCTGGGGGGGCTGGAGGCCATCACCCTTGAGCCCCCCGAGTGGCCTGTCAGTGATGACACCGTCCTCCACCTCGCGACTGCTGAGGGCCTGGCTACAGGTGAGGGGGGGGCCGCAGGGGTCTCCATTGCACCCCACAGACGCAGGGGAGGGTCCCCAGGGGATGGTGTCCCCATTGTACCCCAGGGCCCACAGTGGAGTGTTCCAGGGGGGTGGGGTGTCCCTATTATACCCCTGGGCTGCATGCGGGTTCCCTGGGGCGGGGGTTGGAGGTCCCTGTTGTATGCCTTGGGCTGCATGGTGGGGGTCTGGGGTGGTGTTGGGGGTCCCCTTTGTGCCCCTGGGCTGTATGGGGGGGGTCCCTGGGGAGGTTTTGGGCTCCCTGTTATACCTCTGAGCTGCTTAGGGGGGTTTCTGAGGGGGTTCAGGGGTCCCTGTTATACACCTGACCCAGGCTGGAGGGTCCCTGGGAGGGGCTTTTGGGGTCCCCAGCCAGCCCTGTAGGGGGTTTGGGGGCATCCTGATTCCACCCCCCCTTTAGGGCCTCCAGTGAGGCTATTTCCCCCCCCCCCCCCAAAAAAAAAAATTGGGGGGGTTTTCCCCATTTCCCCTCGTGGGTGGGGGGGTGTGTCCTATTTTTCCCCACAGTTTGTGGGAACTTGTGTTCCTTTTCCTCCCATATTGGGTGCTGGGGGATGCCCCCATTTCCCCCTCCCCATTTTGGGGGCCTGGAGGGGGTGTTTACCCCTTTCCCACCCGATTTGGGGTGCTCAGGAGGACTGCCCATTTCTCTTGACTTTTGGGGTGTTTGTGGATGCTGTCCCACTTCCCCTCCTGTTGGGGGTGTGCATGGGGGATGTCACCCTTCCCCTCCAGTGTTGGCACCCATGGGTGGTGTCCCCTTTTCCCTTCAGTACTGAGGCATCCATGGGGGGGTGTCATCCTTTCCCTTTAGTTTTGGGGGGGTCCATGGGGGGTGTCCCCTTTTCCCTCCACTTTTGGGAGTCCATGGGGGGTGTCGTCTCCCCCTTGAGTTTTGAGGGGTGTGTGGGGCCTTTCCCTCCCCTCCAGTTTGGGTAGCCCAGGGGGAGTCCTCAGTAACCCCCCCCGCCCCGGCCAGGCCTGGAGGGGGAACCCCTCCTGCAGGAGCTGGCTCGCCGCTACGTGGCTGCCATGGGTGACATGGAGGGCCGCAAGCCGGGGCCCACCAGCATGCTGGGTGAGTGGGGTCTGAGGGTCTGGGGGGAGTCAGAGGGTGTCAGGGGGTCTCACGCCCCCGACCCCCCCAGGCACCTCACAGCTGCGGCCTGGGGAGCTCGAGGGCTATCGCATCCCCTTCAACCCCACCGGCACTGGCTGTGGGGCTGCCATGCGTAGCCTGGCCATTGGCCTCAGGTAGGGCCAGGGACACAGGAAAGGACAGTGGTGGGGGGGGATGGGGACATGGGAGGTCACATGGGGACGGGAGGGATGGGGACAGGAGGGTGTTGGGGCTGGGGACACAGGGGTGTCAGAGCTGGAAGGGAGAGGGACACGGAGGGGACAGGGCTGGGGACACAAGGCTGTCAGACCTGGGGGGGGTGGGGACATGGGGAGCCAGGGACAAGGGGGGATGGGGAGGACATAGGGATGGGGACACGGGGGTGTCAGAGCTTGGGGGATAGGGACATGGGGGTGTCAGAGCTGGAGGGAAGGGGACATGGGGTGATGGGGAATGGGGTAACAGGGACATGGTGGGTGTAAAAGGTGGGGGAATGGGGACACAGAGGAGAATGGGGACATGGCGGGTGTTGGAGCTGGAGAGGACAAGGACCGTGGATTGGGGATATGCTGGTGCTGGTGCTGGTGCTGGGAGGCCAGGGACAGTGGGGTTGGGGGGGGCGGGGATGTCTGAGCTGGGGGAGTGGGGACAGGGAGCCCTAGGGACAGAGGACAGCAATAGGGAGGAGGGGACATAGGGGTCACAGGGCAGATGAGAGGGGGACATGGAGGTGGCGGGGCCAGGGGGGATGGGGACAGCAGGGACAAGGACAGTGCAGACGAGGGTGGCATGGTGGGGATAGGGACGAGGCTGGGGATAGGGGGACAGGGAGGGGACAGGGGAGGACGGGGACAGGGCTGATGCCAATGCAGGTACCCACATGCCTGGGAGCTGCCGACGCTGATCCGGGGTGAGCATCGAGAGTGGACGCATGACCCACCACCACCCCACCGGTGGGTGTCAGGCCTTGGGGTACAGGGGAGGAGGGGACACTGGGGCGCCTCTGAAACCCCTGTCCCCACAGGGTACCTCGGCGCTCTGGCGGTGGCCCTCTTTGGGGCTTTGGGGGCTCGGGGGGAGCCCCCAGAGCGCTGGGGGGCCGAGCTGCTGCGGGTCCTGCCCCTTGCATGGGACTACGTGGAGGGTGCCGGCGTGGCCGTGGGTGACAATGCTGCCGCCTGGCCCTTCTTCAGGGACACCTGGCACCGGTGAGGGGGTACTGGGAGGGTTCTATAGGGTCACTGGGAGGGGTTGGTGAGGACAGTGGGAGGGGCTCAGGGGGTCACTGGTGTCACTGGTGCCTGCAAAGCGCTCTCCGCTGGAGAGCCGCAGCCCGGTGCCCCCCAGTGTCACTGGTTACCCCGTTGTCACCAGTGACACCAATGACCCCAATGTCCCCAGTGACACCAGTGTCCCTGGTGACACCAGTGTCCCCATGTCTCCAGTGTCCCTGGTGACTCCAATATCCCCAGTGACCCCAGTGTCCCCATGTCCTCAATGACTCCAGTGTTCCCAGTGACCTCAATGTCCCCATGTCCTTGCAGGTACCTGGAATCCCGGGGGCTTCTGGAGGGTCATGGCCCGCCACGGGTGCCATCCCTTCCGTCACCAGCCGAGCGGGATGCGGCATACCTGGGCTGGGCACTGGAGGGGTGGCCAGGCCGCAGTGGCCATGACGCACCCATGGTGGCCCTGGAGGCCCTGCTGGCAGCTGGCAGATGCTGGGAGGACCTGTGTGCCAGGGGGGTGCTGCATGGTGGGGACAGCGATTCGACGGGGACCATTGCTGCTGGGTGCTGGGGGCTGCGGGGGGGGCTGGCATCTGTCCCACCTGGGCTGCACTGCTGCCTTGAGTACCGTGGGCGGCTGCGCGATGCTGCCCACCGCCTCCATGCACTGGCCTGGGGGAGGTGCTGAGCCCCCACTGTGTCACCTGCTGTCCCCCTCCCGGGAAAGCCCCTGTGGGTCCCCAGGGTGGAGCAGAGACCTTCATGGGGTCCTGGAGGGGCTTGGGAGTGTCTCTGGGGGTCAGCAGGGACCTTTATGGGATGCTGGGGGGCTCAGGAGGGTCCCTGGGCGTCAGCTGGGACCTTCATGGGGTCGTGGGGGGGGCTTGGGAGAGTCCCTGGGGGTCAGCTGTGACCTTCACAGGGTCCTGGGGCAGCTCAGGAGGGTCTCTGGGGGGGCTGCAGGGAACTTCACAGGGTCCTGGGGTGCTCAGGAAGGCCCCCGGGAGACCCTGTGGGGAAGCATGGCCCTTCAAGGGGTGCTGGGAGGCTCAGGCAAGCGCCAGGGAGACCACCATAGCCACATCCAGGTGACCTTTTATCCTTCCACGGTTAGAGACCCCAGAAGCTCCCCAAAGAGCCTCAGTCACCCCCACAGTAAAAAAAGTGTCCTCCCAAGTCACTCTGTGTCTAGGTTTGTGCCCTGTGCCTCTTGTCCTGTCACTGACACTGATGGGTCTCAAGGTTAACCAAGCCAAGGGTGATGGCCCCCCTCACTGATGGGCCCCCAGGGTTAACCACTCCAAGGGTAATGTGCCAAAGATGTGATGGGCCCCCAGGGTTAAGAACTCCATGGGTGATGGGCCCCTGGGGTTGGTTGGGGTTGACAACCCAAAGGGTGATAGGCCCAAGAGGTGATTGGAAAGCAAGTTCACCAACCCCTGGGAGATAGACCCCCATGGTGATGGGCTTCCAAGGTTAAAAAGCCTATGTGTGCTGTGCCCCATAGTAAACCATCCCAAGGGTGATAAGTACCCTGGCTGACGGGCCCCAAGAGTTAACCACCCCAAGGGTGATGGGCCCAAGGGATGATGGGTCCCCAGGGTTAACCACTCCAAGGGTTATGGGCCCTTGGGGTCATGGCCAGCTGGGGTTTACCACCTTAAGGGTGATGGGGGCAAAGAGGTGGTGGGAACCGGAGGGTTAAGTAGCCCAACAGTGATGGGTCCATGCATTGATGGGCCCCCAAGGTTAATGACAACAAGGATGACAGACCCCCAGGGTTAACCACCCCAAGGATGGTGGTCGCAGGGGTTAATCACCCAGAGGATAATGGGGCCTAGGGGTGATAAGTCCTCAGTGTTAATCAACCCATGGGTGATGGGCTGGTGAGACGACTGGCGCACAGGGTTAACCAACCCAAAAGTGACAGGCCGAAATGGTGTTGGGTCCCCAGGGCTAACCACCCCAAGGGTGATATCCCCTGAGGTGAACCACACCAAGAGTGATGGAACCCAGGGCAGTGGGGCCCCAGAGTTAACAACCTAAAAGGTGATTAGCCCAAGGGTCGGTGCGCCCCCATGGTTAAACACCTCAAGGGTAATGGGCCCAAGAGGTGATGGGAAACCAGGCTTCACCATCCCAAGTGCAATAAACCCCGAGGCTGATGGGCCACCAGGGTTAACCACCCTAAAAGTGGTGGGGCCAAGGGGTGATGAGCCCCCAAACGTTGAACCATCCTAAGGGTGATAGGTCCAAGAAGCGATGGTTACCCACGGTTAAGCCACCAAGGATAATGGGCCCAAGGGGTAATGGGCCACTAGTGTTAACCACCCCAAGAGTGATGAACATGAGCCAGCAGTGTGCCCAGGTGGCCAAGAAGACCAACAGCATCCTGGCTTGTATCAGGAATAGTGTGGCCAGCAGGAGCAGGGAGGCGATTGTCCCCCTGTACTCAGCACTGGTGAGGCCACACCTTGAATATTGTGTCCAGTTTTGGGCCTCTGGAGCATGTCCAGAGAAGGCCAACGAAGCTGGTGAAGGGCTGATGGGGAGCAGCTGAGGAAACTGGGGTTGTTTAGTCTGGAGAAGAGGAGGCTGAGGGGTGACCTTATCGCTCTCTACAACTACCTGAAAGGAGGCTGTAGTGAGGGGGGTGTTGGTCTCTTCTCCCAAGTAGTTAGCGATGGGATGAGAGGAAATGGGCTCAAGCTGCACCAGGGGAGGTTTAGGCTGGACATTAGGAAAAATTTCTTTACGGAAAGAGTGGTCAGGCATTGGAACAGGCTGCCCAGAGAGGTGGTGGAGTCCCCATCCCTGGAAGCATTCAAAAAGTGGGTAGACGTGGCACTTTGGGACACGGTTTAGTGGGCACAGTGGTGTTGGGGTGATGGTTGGAGTGATGACCTTAGAGTGCCTTTCCAACCTTAATGATTCCTGGTTTTTACTTTCATTAAAAAATACTCCAGCCACCAAGTCAGGAAACTTGAAATTGCTACTCTACCCTTAATTGGCTTAGTGGTGGACTTGGTAGTGTAGGTTAGTGGTTGGACTGGATGATCTTAAAGGTCTTTTCCAACCTAAACGATTCTATGATTCTATTCTATTATTCTATGATGGGCCCCTGGGGTGATGTGTCCCCAGCATTAACCACTCCAAAACAGATTGGTCCAAGAGGAGATGTGCCCCAAGGGTGATAGGGTATTGGGCTGTCAGGGTTAAGCACACCAAAGGATATGGCCCCCCATGTGATGGGCCCCACTTAATAGCTGGAAGGGTCATTGGCCAAAGGGGTGATGGGCCCACAAGGTTAACCACCCTGAAGGTTATAGTCCTAAGAGCCCCAGGGTTAACCACTCCAAATGGGATGGGCATCTGTGGTGATGGGCCCCCAGGGTTAATCACCTCAGCGGTGTTGGGCCTAATAGTTGATGGGCTTTAATCGCCCCAAGGGTGATGGGTCCCCAGGGTGATGGGCTCCCAGGGTCATCCACCCCAAGTGTGATGGGAACCCAGGGCTAGGTACATCGAGGCTGATGGGCCCAAGGAGTGATGGACACCTGAGTTTAAACACCCCAAAGCTGAGGGGCTCTGAAGCTGATGGGCTCCTGCAGTTAAACACCCAAAGGGTGACTGGGCCTAAGGCGTGATGGACCCCCACAGTTAAACACCCCAAAGCTGATGGGTCCTAGGGTTAACCACCCTGAGGGTGATGGGCCAAATGCATGATGGCCCAACACTGTTAAACACCCCAATGGTGATGGGCCTCTGTGGAGATTGGATGCTGGGGTTTACGAACCCATGGTTGATGGGCCCCCAGGTTTAACTACCCCAAGGGTGATGGGCCCAAGGGGTGATGGGAAACCAGGGTTAACCACCTGTACTGGTTTTGGCTGGGATAGAGTTAAATTTCTTCATAGTAGTTTGTAGGGGACAATGTTTCGGATTTGGTTTAGTTATTGCTGAGCAGTGCTTACACAGCAGTAAGGCCTTTTCTGCTCCTTATGCTGTCCCGCCAGGGAGTAGGTTGGGGGTCCACAAGAAGCTGGCAGGGGACACAGCTGAGGCAGTTGACCCTAGCTGACCAAAGGGATATTCCACACCATATGATATCGTGCTCAACAATAAAACTGGACATGGAGGTGGAGGTTGGCTGGGGCTGCCATTGCTTGGGGACTAGGTGGGCATCTGAGGGTGCCAAGGCTGTGAATTAGAAGATCTTGCTGAAGTGCCAAAACTGAGAGATCTACCCAGAACCAGGAGCTCAGTGTTGGGGTGAGATGTGTCTCATCGTGGAGTCTGCAGTGTTACCCTGTCCAGCTGAGCTTGCCAGATTGCGTCTTTCCACAGATGGAAATCATAAAATCATGGAATAATTCTGGTCAGAGGGGACATTGTGAGGTCACTGGCCCAACCCCGTGCCCAGAGCAGGTCCCATCAGGCTGCTCAAGGACATGTCCAGCTGAGGTATAAATACCACCAAAGTCTTGCGCCTCCAGCGACAAGATCTGTGCATGCTTTCGGTAAAAACAACCCTCCTTTGTAACATACAACTCCTCATTTTTGAGTACCAACTGTCATGTTTAGGGCAAAAAACTCATTCTTAGAGTCAAAACCTGAATCTTAACAGCAAAAAACCAAACCCTATTTAAAGGCAAAAAAAGCAAAAATTTAGAGTCCAAACCATCACTTTAAATGTCCAAAGCCTCATATTTAAGATCCAGCTGTGAGGTTTTGAAGCATGAGCCCTTATATTTATAATAAAAGCCTCAATATTAGGATGAAAAACATAATTTTTAAATCACCAAAGGCTAATTTTGTGGGACTAGTAGTAATTTTTAAGGTCCAAAACCCTATTTTTAGAGTACAAAACCTCATTTATAAGTTTCAAGGCACACTTGTAAGGTTCGAAGACTCATTTCAAGAGCCCACAGCATCATTTTTAAAGCCTGAAGTCTGATTTTGAAGGTCCAAAGCCTCATTTGTAGGGTCCAAAGCCTAATTTATGGTGTCCAAAGGCTCATTCTTGGCCCGAAAGCCTCATTTTCAGGGACAAATATTCATTTTCTGGGACAAAAACCTCATTTCTGGGAACCACAGCCTGAGTTTTAGGATCCAGCCTGAAATTTTGAGGACCCAAAACCTTATTTGAGGGTCCAAATACTCGTTTTATGGGCCAAAAGCCTCATTTCAGGGTCCAAATTCCTCATTTAGGACTCAAAGCCTCATTTTCTTAATGTCCAAAGCCTCATTTTGAGCGTCCAAAGACCCATTTTTAGCATGCAAAACCTTACTTTTGGTACCAAAGCATTGTTTTAAGGTACAGAACCTAGTTTCAACTTCAAAGACTCAGTTTCATGTCCAAAACCCCCATTTTAAGGGCCCAGAGACCCATTTTTAAGGCCCCAACCTTCAGTTTCAGGGTCCAAACTCTCATTTATATGGTCCAAACCCTGTTTTACAGCTCTAAGCCTCAAATGTAGTGCCCAACACCCCATATTAGGGAACAAGGCTTCATTTCTTGGATGCGTATAGGTACCAATAGGTGCCCCTCTTTTTCAGGGTCCAAAGCCTCATTTTTAGAATCTAACCCATCATTTTTAGGGCCCAAAGTCCATTTTTTTAAGGCTAAAATCCTCATTTGTAGGGTCCAAGCATGTCTTTTGGTATCCATAGCCTTTTTTGAGGACCCACAGTTTCAGTCCCTCATTTGTCAGGGTCCAAAGCCTCATTTCTAAGTTCCAAGGTTTACGCTTTTCAGGTTCAAAGACTCATTTTAAGGGCCCAGAGTGTAATTTTCAAGGCCCAAAGCCAGATTTTGAAGGTCCAAAGCCTCATTTTTACTTTCCAAGGTCTCCTCCCCCTCCTTCTTCACTGACCTTGGTGTCTGCAGAGTTGTTTCTTTCATGTATTCTCACTCCTCTCTCTGGCTGCTGTTGCGCAGCAGTTTTTCCTCCCTTCTTAAATATCTTATCACAAAGGCACTACCACCATCGCTGATTGGTTCAGCTTTGGCCAGCAGCAGGTCTGTCTTGGAGCCGGCTGCCACTCAGCACCTCTCCTACCTGCCATGACAGCAGTAGACTTGCCAGCACCATTTCCACCTGTTCTCAAGGGCAGGGTCTTTAAGGACCCACAGGAGGGTCCCAGCTCTTTAAAAAGGAAATCCCATCTTCCCTTGGATCGTCATCACATCTGAGCTCTTGGGACACATGGACCCCTTGTGCCACTGACAATCATACTGGCTGACTATGGATTATCTCGTCCAGCCGCTTCTTTACAAGCAGGACAGTATGTGTTTGTCCAATGACAGGGGCCACAAGGGATTTCCACTGGGTACATTATTTGCAGAGTTAAGTGGTATTTGCTCCCTGATAGGTTTAAATCCCTATAAGTTGGGGTTACTCCTCTGCAGCTGTACATTTCTCTCTTCTACCTGATGCTTCACAAATTTGGAAATTCAATTTGTAGACAGCTCAAACATAGTGTGATTTTCTCAGATTTCCTTCTGCTCTATGGCCAATATAATTTCTTGATTTGATAGCTGGGAGTGATCTGTTACTTACAGGAAGTCTTCTCAATACTTTGGTAAGCATCTCTTTTCATCCCCCAAACTACAAATTCCAGTCACTAGGGCTGCAGTTTGAGCCATTTACACCTCTTATTTCCCTTCTAATGTTCTGTTGACAACTTTTCAATCCAATTGTTCTGATTCACCCAAGGATTTACTAGCACAGGTCCCCTTTGGGTGACCAGACTTTGTCCATCCTTGATTGGCCCCACTTCTGGGGGTGATTGTGATTGACCCCACTTCTGGGATCAGTCTGATGAATGTATCAGTACTACTTTGAATAATATATATATATATATATAGGCATGCATATAAGTAATTAATCATAAGTATATTTTTGTAGTAACTTGATAGCTTGAATTATATACTTGCTGCTAATATTGATTGCTGCTCATATTGATTGCTGCTCATATCGATTGCTGCTCCTGTTAATATATATATACTTGCTTTACTTTTAGTAATTTTTAGTAACTTGAAATATATCTACTTGCTTTACTAATCATAAGTATTCTTGCCTTGCTATTGGTAATTTGTAGAAAAGTGTAATAAATAAATTTAGGAAATAAAGCTTGCTTGTGTAATAGGGAATCCTGCAAAACCACTGTTGTGCTCATTATTCACCCACAGGTTGGGTCATCCTTTAGTTGGTGACACTGGTGTTGGTTTCCATGCAGCAGCATGGGGAAGCAGGGGTAGTTGGCCTCCATCTTCAGCCACACATTCAGTGGCCAAAGGCAGCAGTAACTGAAGACAGCAATCCTCTATGAGCTTTGTTGGCCTCTGGTTGGACCAATGCCCAGCCAGTCCCTAAGAGATGGCTACCTACCCAAAGAACCCCTCTCCTCCATTTGTATTGCTGAGCGTGATGCTATATGGCATGGAACATCTGTTTTGTCAGTTCCAGTCAGTTTTCCTGATTGCATACCCACCCAAAACCTCGTGAACACCCAACCTATTCACTGAGGGTCAGAGCAAGAAACAGAGAAGGCTGTGACACTATGCATCCACTGTTCAGCAATAGCTAAAACATTGGTGTGTTATCAGCACTGTTTTGGTCACCACTCCAAAACACAGCACCTTACAGGCTGCTATGAAGAAAACGAGCTCCATCCCAGCCAAACCCAGTACACTGGGTCAAAGCTTTCTAGTGAGGAAGGAGGGCTGAGATGGAAAGCCTGATCCTCCAAGGTTGAAGGGGCTGGGACAAGGGAGTGGGTGTCCGTAGGATGAAGATGAGCTTTAGCTGGAGGCAGAGAAGCATAGCTGGAGCAGGGACTTACTCATTTCTCTGGGAACAGCAGAGGGAAAGGTGGGGGGAGGGAGATCCAGCTGATGATCTTGGTTTAGCCATCAGAAAAAGAAACTGCTCCTCTCACTCCAGCCTCTCCACCTCCCCTTGCAGCAGGAGAATTGAAAGCTTCTTGCTCAGCTGCTGCAGTCCCAGCCAGTTCCTGAGGCCATGCCCAAAACAGGGCCTGGCCAGATGGAGGAGGAGAGGTGCATAGGCGTAACCTACATGAGCCACCCAATAGAAATGGCCCATTTTACCTTGGCAGTGTGGTGAAAGTAGACCTTCATTAAGGCTTACATGAGAGCTTCACACTCTGGAAATGTGCACCACAGGGGGAGATGATGCCCATCCTGGGAACCCACAGTGTGAAAGATGCCCTCATGATGGTCCTTGCAAAGTAGTCACATATTAGGCCAAATACCTTTTCTTATTTCCTCCAGAAAAGAGAATCTTGACACTTCAACAATTCACACATGTAAGGCCACCAAAGAGTTTATTATAAAGGAAAAAGCAAATCCATGACATTTTCAGCATTGCTTTCTAAACAATATTTCTCTACAAGGACCTTTTGCTTTCTGCCCCCTGCCACACCACAGGCAATCTCAGTGGCATGCACTTCTGAAGTGCCAGCTGGTATTAAGAGTTTTCCTATTCAAAGGAACTAGAAGTGTCTTTTGCATCTGTCACCAAGGTAGCTCTGGGTGCCAGACAAGGTTTTCCTGAGCACTTTCCTGAGGGCGTCCCTGACCTCCCTGTCCCTCAGGCTGTAGATGAGGGGACTGATCAGGGGTGTGAGGATGGTGTAGAAAAAGAACACTTTGTTGAGCTGCCTCAGCAGGGGTCTCCTGGGCAGCATGTAGACAACAAAGAGGGTGCCATAGAAAATAGTAACAATGATGAGGTGAGAGGAGCAGGTGGTGAAGGTCTTCTGCCTGCCTGTGCTGGAAGGTTTCCTCAAGATGGCAGCTATGATGCACATGTAAGAGGCTAGTGTGAACAGAAAGGGAAAAACTACATCCAAGATGCCAAATATGCAAGAAACAAATGTGATCCCTCTGGTGTCACTGCAGGCAAGCTCCAGCAATGGGGTAAAATCGTAGAAGTGGTCAACTGCCTTGGGGCCACAGAATTGAAACTGGGATAAGACGACTGTGACTGCCACCAGCAACAGTGAACCCCCTAGCCAAAATGCAGCTACTGATGTAAAGAGACCTTCCAGGCCATGAAGCTTGCATAGAGCAAGGGCTGGCATATGGCCAAGTACCAATCACAGGACATGACCACCAGCAGATAACTGTAGCTGCAAAGGAACCAAAGAAGTAGAGCTGAGCCACACAGCCATGAGCAGAGATGGTGCTGTCCCCAGTCAGGAAGCTGGCTAGCAGCCTGGACAGGATGGTGGAGCTAGCAGGTCACCAAAAAGGACAGATTGCCCAGGAAGAAGTATATGGGAGTGTGCAGATGTCGGTCTGCCACCACCAACACAATAACAAGGATGTTCCCATACATGGTAACTGAGTAGATTATAAGCAAAAGGAGAAAGAGAAGGTTCTGGAGTGTGGGGATATAACTTAATCCCAGCAGCACAAAATCCATGGGTAATGTCCTGTTGTCCCTTTCCCCTTCTTCCATGCAGTGTGTCTTTCATTTCCTCAGTTACCACAAAGAGGGGCTACAAGAAAGAAAAACTTTTCAGCATTTATCTTCAACATTTTTTTGTGAAGGACATTGTTCTCTTCACATTTGTTTTATGGGTTTCATGCCTAGTGAAAGCAGAAGATAAATATTCTTCCTACTGGTAAAACAGCATTCACCCCAGCAGAACCACTGCACACTCTAGAGGCAGGCTGCCCAGTAGAAGTTCTTTCTCACTGCAGAATAAAACTAAGTTGTTCATTTGCTCACACAGAGACAAAGAACTTTCATATGTCTGTGGGTATGCCCAGGAAGACATGTTATAGGTGGCAAGGACTGACATCCACCTGCTCTCAGGAAAGAGAAAGTATGCCAGAAGGAAAAAATAAACACTTTCCAAAAAAGCCCATTGTGTGAAATGTCATGCCAGACACCACCCTTCCTCCAAAGCAAGGGATGGGCACATTGCAGGCACAGTGGCCACAGCTCTCTGAAACAATCATGTGAAGAAAGGATTCCCACCCCACTGCTTTCCCACCACCCAACAAGCCAATTTCTTTCACTGAGAAAAGGCAGATCAGGGCCTCAGACAAACGAGGGACTGTGCTATCTGACTGCCAGAGAGCATGCTAAAAACCACATTGTGTGTCAAAATGTAGAATAAAAAGTGACAAGTGGGTGATAAAAAAAGACAGGGAAGGCGTAACTGGGAGTCAGCCAGGCCACATGGGAGAGGTTGTGCAGGGAGGAAGGTTGGGAGGGAGAAAGGAGACAAGCCAGACTCTCTTCAGTGGTGCCAAGAAGAAAGGACACATTGAAATACAGGAAATTCCATTTAAAGATAGGGTAGTCAAACACTGGAACAGGTTTCCCACAGAGGTTACAGAGGCTCCATCCTTGTGGATATTGAAAATTTGTTGAACCAGATGATATCCTGAAGTGCTTCCAAGCCCAGCTACTCCATCATTCTGTGAATGAAAGCAGCTTGGCAGAACCATCTTTTCCCTCTTCAGTGGTGATTCCAGAGGGCTTTGGGGCTGCCTCCCTGCAAATCCAAGCCCAGCAGTGGGACCTCAGCATGGCCAGATGCATTTGTGGGGCTTCCTGAGACAGTGGAACACTGAGAGGGTTTCCCCAGGGTGCCTGGTGGGTGAGGTGGGACAGGATCCATGTCAGGGTCATCAGCAATGTCAGGGACATGCCTCAGTGCATGACTGGAGAAAGCTCATGCCTGAGAAACACAGCTCTCTGCAACAACAGCTCCCTCCAAGTGTCTCACACCCACTTCCTGGGCTAGAATGCATTTCTTCTGGTGGTGATAACCACAGAAACTGTTATGAGAGCTTGCTGCAATCTATGCAAAATGACTGACACACCCAGCCCTCTCCACTGCATGGGACTGAGAAAGCTAGGAGTTGGAGAACAAAACCTACATGATCATAGTACAGAAAGAGTGAGAAAACAAGCAAAGCCCAACAACAAAAAAGCAAAACAAAACAAGACCCAGCCAAAATAGCCCTGTGAGTGATTAAGTGAAGAGCACAGGCAATCTGTGTCCCTGCAACCTGCCTAAATACTTCCCTCACCCAGCAGAGGTGGGTGAGTATCTCAGGCCTCTCCCTGGGATCTCTACTGTGTGGTGGCAGGAGCTCCAGGGTGTCTGGGGGAAGGTGGGAGCTAGGGTGGGAAGACATGCAGGAAAGGAAATGACTCAGGTCTCTATGCTCTAATTTCTTTTGTTCAAAGACCCAGCAGCTTGACTATTAACACCCAGACTTCTCCCACCCTCAGCACATCCACCACAAACCTGCAGTCCTTTTCCTGAAGGGTCACATCTACACTGATGAAGCATGTCAATGAAGTCCAAGGTCAGTGTCTCACGTTCTGCATCTTTCACTTCTCTGAGCTCGCTCTAAACCCTGAGCCAGTGCCAATGCCTTACTCTGCTCTTGTCCTCTCAGCAGCTTCCAAGGTGAGTCTCCAGCTGAAGGCTCCCTCCTCTCACAAGTGTCCCAGGGTTTGTGGCACAAACAAGTCTCTAAAAGTTCCTGCTGCAGCTTGTCACTCCCGAGGATTTGCAGAGAGTAAAACCAAACTGACTCCCTGGTGGGATGGAAGCTCTGAGGTGGTGGAAGCTGCATCAACACCTCTAGGCACTGCTGAACTCCAACGAACACGATGTAAACTGCGGCAGGGCAAATGAGCCAGGGTCATCTCTGAACTTGGTAAGCAAGACAAGAAAGTCCTCAGAAATTGGATTCACCTCACCTCCCTTCAAAATGACTGCATCTTCATCTACTTACATAGAATTAGGAAGCCTCAGACCTTCTGAGGTAGAGGGGCCTGGCTTGTTGGGAACTGAAAGGAGCAGAGCACTCAGTATGTCCTTCCAGATAGGAGTCCTCTCAAGCAAGAGAAGTGCAAAGGGGCCTCCTTTGCTCCTTTGCTAGCCAAGGGGAGCAAGGGGCATGACTCCTTACAGCCCTGTTGGACTTTCTGGGAGAAACACCTCTTCTGCCTCTGCCTGGGCTGGAAAGGCAGGAGAGGGAGGCCCAGTGGACACAGGCATTTGTGCTGTTGCCCCTACTGACAAAAGATATGGATCACAGTTTATCTTGGGAGCCTAACACTGAAATGTAAGCACTGGGGGTTACTCAGTAGTCCTGAGCAGCTTCCCCTGCTGCCTCCACCCACACCCTCTGCCCCTGGGTGGCCCCACTGGACCTCTGGCCTGGGACTTCAGGCATTGCATGAGCTATGTTGTAGGCACACCTGTGTGTGCCCCTGTCTCCTGGATGTGTCTTGAACCTATGTTTTAGATTTGTCTCCAGTCTTGTCTCTTCCCTGTGCCCTGCTGCTACTGAATTGACCACCTTGATGGGTTCCAGGTCTAGTTCATCCCTTGCCTATTCTGGCACTGTTGAGGACTATTGTGACCAGCTCCCAGCATTGCTGACTGTGGTGGGCTGATCCCAGCCAGCAGTTAAACAGCCATCCAGCCTCTCACTCACTCCCCTCTCCTGTAAGATAGGGAGTAATAGATGGAAGGCAAGAAGAATCATGGATCCAGATAATGACAGTTTATCAGGGGAAACAAAAACTGTGCACAAACAAAGCAAAACAAAAAGAGGAGTTCATTCACTAATTCCCATTGTCAGGCAGATGGCCAGCCACCTTCTTGGGAAACAGGGCCTCAGCATGCATAACCTTTAGGTTATTTGGGAATAAGATCTCATAACCATTAATGTCTTGCCTTCCTCCTCCTTTCCTTATTAAACTGACTTTATCTCAACCCACAAGTTTTTGCACTTTTACGCTTCTTATTTTCTCCCCCATCCCACTGCGGGGTGGGAAGTGAGCGAGCAGCTGTGTGGGGCTTAGCTGCCTACCAGGGTTAAACCACAACAGTCCTTTTTGGCACCCACTATGGGGTTCAAAGGGTTTGATATAACGATATATTTGATCAGAGTGTGTTAGAGTGAACCTATAATTATTTCATCTGTCTAACACTTGCTGGTCATGATGTTGACCTACCTGTTCCTGACATTGTTTTATCTGATCTGTGCCATGCTCCCTTTTTTTTTTTTTTGCTGTGCTGTGTAGCACTTGGTTGTGTTTTGCCTGGGAGACTTATGATCAAAGCAGTGGCCTGGAGCTTAATCTGGTATTTGGGCCTTGCATTGATGCCTTCCCTGTATTTCAGGAACCATCTTATGGACAAAATAACAATTACACTTTTTCCCTTTTCTCTTCCAACAGCCAATCAATGGAGGAAACAGAACAGCATGGTCCTGTTTTTCTCCTGGGGGGTAGGTGTTTCCTCCTTTGTTACTGTCCTGGTTTCGGCTGGGGTAGAGTTAATTTTCTTCCTAGTAGCAGGCATAGTGCTGTGTTTTGGATTGAGTAGGAGAAGAATGTTGATAACACCCTGATGTTTTAGTTGTTGCTAAGTACTGCTTATGCCAGTCAAGGACTTTTCAGCTTCCCATGCTCTGCCAGGTGCACAAGAAGCTGGGAGGGGGCACAGCCAGAATAGTTGATCCAAACTGCCCAAAGGGCTACTCCATACCATATGATGTCATGCTCAGTATAGAAACTGGGGGGGGGGTTGGCTGGGGAGCAGCGACCGCTGCTCGGGAACTGTCTGGGTATCGGTTGTCGGGTGGTGAGCAATTGCATTGTGCATCACTTGTTTTGTATATTATTATTATCATTATTATATTGTTATTATTACTATTCTTACTTTCTTTCAATTACTAAACTGTTCTTATCTCAACCCAGGAGCGTTTCTCACTCTTACTCCTCCGATTCTCTCCCCCATCCCATCAGGGTAGGGGGAGTGAGCGAGCGGCTGCGTGGTACTGAGTTGCTGGCTGGGGCTAAACCACAACAGTTACATTAGCTCTTCAGTGTCTTGAACATCTGTCCTGGTTTCAGCTGGGATAGAGTTAATTTTCTTCCTAGTAGCTGGTATAGTGCTGTGTTTTGGATTTAGTATGGGAATAATGTTGATAACACACTGATGTTTTAGTCATTGCTAAGTAGTGCTTACACTAGTCAAGGACTTCTTGTGAGGACCAGCAAGAGCATTAAGCCATTACACCTATGGTGTGGGAGAAATCCCTCAACGTTTGTAATATTTCAGTAGGCCTGTGCCAATCCTGAGAGAAACACAGAGAGAGAGTGTAAGAACCCTATAACAGGTAAGGCAGTGTTGGAGCAGAAGGGTTTGTGGGGCTGTGACAGCTCAGCCC
Organism: Pelecanus crispus; assembly: GCF_030463565.1. NCBI lineage: Eukaryota > Metazoa > Chordata > Aves > Pelecaniformes > Pelecanidae > Pelecanus > Pelecanus crispus. The sequence goes on from NC_134666.1 coordinate 925,611, forward strand.
AAGGAAGGTAAGGACCAGCAAGAGCATTAAGACCTTATACCTATGGTGTGGGAGAAATCCCTCAATGTTTTTATTTCAGTAGGCCTGTGCCGATCCTGAGAGAAATAGGGAGAGTGGGGAGTCTATAGGAGGCAAACCAATGTGAGAGCCCCAGTGTTTGTGGGGCTGTGAAAGCTCAGCCAAGGGAAGGTGAGGACCAGCAACAGCATTAAGCCATTAGACCTATGGTGTGGGAGAAATCCCTCAGCATTTGCAACATTACCATAGGGCTCAGCAGATTCGGGGGGGAGAGAGACGAAGAGAGAGAGTGTGGTGATCCTATAGGAGGTAAGGCCATGGCAGAACCCCAGGTTTTCTGCAACTGTGAAAGCTCAGCCAAGGGAAGGTGAGGACCGGCAAGAGCGTTAAGCCCTTACACCTATGGTGTGGGAGAAATCCCTCAACATTTGTAATATTTCACTAGGGCTCTGCCAATGATGAGACAGAGAGAGACAGAGAGAGACAAACTTGGAACCACATAGCAGGTAATGCAATGGCAGAGCCCCTTTTTTGTGCAGCTGTGAAAGCTCAGCCAAGGGAAGGTGAGGACCAGCAACAGCATTAAGCCCTTACACCTATGGTGTGAGAAATCCCTCAAAGTTTACAACATTTAACTAGGGCTCTGCTGCTTGGAGTGGCGGGGGGGAAGGGGGGGCACCCTGTTGGACATAAGGCAATGTGGGAGCCCCAGTGTTTCTGGGGCTCTGAAAGCTCAGCCAAGGGAAGATAAGGATATGCAGCTGCATTACGCCCTTACACCTATGGTGTGGGAGAAATCCCTCAACTTTTGTAATATTTCAGTATGGCTGTGCCAATCCTGAGAGAGAGATCATTTTGTGCACAGCCCTGCTCTGAAATTGCAAATGCCCAGCAATTTCTCCCACAGCAAATGTGTGAGCATGGAAAGCTCCTGCTGGTTCTCACCTTCCCTTGACAGCGCTTTCACAGCCAAACACACACTGGGCATCTGCCCTGGCTTTGCCTCCCAGCACTCCCAACACACATTCTCAAACTCACTCTCACTCTCGGCAGAGACCATCTCCCAAAACGCAAACATCCAGCAATTTTTCCCACCCCACAGGTCTAAGGCATTAGTGCTCTGAAAGTGGTGGCACGGAAGGTGGGCAGCAACAAGAGCTTTCAGTATTATCACCTTTGCTGTGGGAGAAGTCGCTGGATGTTTGCAGTGTCGAGCAGGGCTCTGCTGATCGTGGCAGTAAGACAGTGCTGGCAGTGTAAGGAAATAAGAAAGCGCGGAGCGCCACTGTGTGTTTGGCTGTGAAACAAGACACAACGAAAGCTGAAGAGCAGCAAGAGCTTTGAGTGCTGGCAGCTTTGCTGTAGGAGAAATCGCTCAACGTTTACAGTGTCAGAGCAGGGCTCTGCCAATCGCACACAGTGGCGCTCCGTGCTTGCTTAGCTCCTTACACTACCAATGCTCCCTATCACTGTCACTGTCAGCAGAGTCCTATTCCGACACTGCAAAAGTCCAGTGATTTCTCCCACAGAAAAGTGTGTCAGCAATGCCAGTGGCAGGCAAGGAGCAGCAAGAACTTTCAGTCCTTGCAGATTTCTTATGTGAGAAACCGTAGGATGTTTGCAATTTGGGAGCTGGGCTCTGCTGAGAGTTAACTTGAGAAATTGTGTTTGGGATGCAAGGCAAGCACAGAACAGCGGTGTTTGTGGGACTGTGTAAGTGCCAGCAGGGCAGGTGAGGACCAGAAGGAACTTTCATTCTGGGCATCATTGCTGTGGGAGAAACCACTGTACACTTGGAATCTGGGAGCTGGGCTCTGCCGAGAGTGAGAGTGAGCTTGAGAAGACGTTTTGGGATGCTGGAAAGCACAGACCCACAGTGTTTGGGGTGGTGTGACACTGCTGCCAATGCAGGCGAAGACCAGCAAGAGTCTTCTGTCCTGCCTACTTCCTCATATGCGAAACCGCTGGACACCTGCAATTTGGGAGCTGGGCTATGCCAAGAGTGAGAGTGAGCTTGCAAAATGTGTATTGGGAGAGCTGGGAGGCAAGGCAAGGGCAGAAGAGCAGAGTTTGTGGGGCTGTGTAAGTGCCAGCAGGGAAGGTGAGGAGCAGCAGGAACGTTCATTCTGAGACCATTGCTGTGGGAGAAACCTCTGGACGCTTGCAATTTGGGAGCTGGTCTCTGCTGAGAGTGAGAATGAGCTTGGGGTATTGTTCTGGGACTGCTGGGACACAAGGAAGCGCAGAGCAGCAGTGTTTGTGGGGCTGTGAATGTCCAGGCAAGGGCAGGAAAGGACCAAAAGAGCTTTCAGTCCTGACTCATTTGGTGTGGGAGAAACCGCTGGGTGTTTGCAATTTAGGAGCTGGGCTCTGCCAAGAGTGAGTGATAAATTATTTTGGGAGTGCGGGGAGGCAAGGCAAGTGCAGAGCCACTACGTTTGTGTGGCTGTGAAATTGCAGGCAAGGGCAGACAAGGACCAGCAAGAGCTTTCACTCTGCGCACCACTGCTGTGGAGAACCCTCTGGGCATTTGCAATTTGGGAGCTGGGCTCAGCTGAGAGTGAGAGGTGAACTTGAGAAAGTGTGTTTGGGAGGCAAGGGAGGCACAGAGCCGGTGTGTACGTGGCTCTGTGATACCGCTGCCAAGAGCAGGCGAGGACACACAAGAACATTCATTATGGAGACCATGGCTGTTGGAAAACTTTGAGGAAATTTCCAATGACGGAGCTGGCCTCTGACAAGATGAGCTTGAGAAATTCTGTTTGGGAGGCAAAGCGTCCAGCGATTTCTCCCACACCATAGCTCTAAGGGAAGAGAACTGTTTCTAGTCCTGACCTTCCCTTGACAGCACTTTCACAGACAAACACACTGTGGCCATCTGCCCTTGCCTTGCCTCCCAGCACTCCCAATATACATTATCAAGCTCACTCTCGCTCTTCGCACAGACCAGCTGCGAAAGTGCAAAAACCCACTGATTTCTCCCACACCATAACTCTGAGGGCTCAGTGCTGTTGCTAGTCCTCATCTTCCCTTGACAGCGGTTTCACAGCCAAGCACACAATCAGGATCTACCCTGGCCTTGCCTCCCAGCACTCCCAACACACGTTCTCAGGCTGACTCTCACTCTCGGCACAGACCACCTCCCAAAGTGCAAAGTGATTTCTGCCATACCATCGGCATATGCCATTTGAGCTGTTGCTGGTCCTCCCCTTCCCTTGACAGCGCTTTCACAGCCAAACACACTCTGGCCATCTGCCTTTGCCTTGCCTCCCAGCACTCCCAACACACATTCCCTTACTCTGTGGTAGAACTCACTGCACTTTTGCACTTGGGGAGGTGCTCTGTGCCGATCGTGAGAGTGAGCTTGAGAATGTGTGTTGGGAGTGCTGGGAGGCAAGGGAAGTGCAGAGCACCGTTGTGCGTTTCGCTGTGAAGGCGCTGGCTAGGAATGTTAAGGAGGAGCGAGAGCTTCCCGTGCTGGCACCTTGGCAGTTGAAGAAATTGCTGGGTGCTTGCAGTGTCAGAGCAGGGCTCTGCCGATCCTGAGAGTGACATGGGTGTTTGCAGCATAAGGAGCTAAGCAAGCGCGGTACTACTCTGTAGTAGTAGTAGTAGCGGTAGTAAGTAGCGGTAGTAGTAAGTAGCGGTTCTACTCTGTGGTAGAACTCACTGCACTTTTGCATCATGATTGTTAAACAAAGTGCAGCCGGCATGAGGAATGAGAATATGTGAGAGGAACGACTCTGCAGACTCCAATGCCAGTGAAGAAGGAGGGGGAGGAGGTGCTCCAGGCACCAGAGCAGAGATTCCCCTGCAGCCCGTGGTGAAGACCACGGTGAGGCAGGCTGTGGCCCTGCAGCCCATGAACCATGGCTGGGCAGTATACAATGTCAACTCGATGTATCTAGGAATGAGATCTACCTTGCTTTTCTTCTGACCACCAGGGTCACACTATACTATTCATTATTTACGTCGTAAGCTGAGTGCATAAGTTAATACAACACTGTAAACACACATATATAATTACTAACCAAACCAACATAGTGAATGCAACAACCCAAATCCTTGTAGTGCACAGTCCTCTACCTGAGTCTGGGAGCCAAGAGGTTAAGCACCCAAAGAGATTGAGGGAAGATCCTTGCCTTACTTTGTGTCATATAGTTAAATGAGTCTTTATCTTGTTTCTATCCGTTTTATTTTTCTGGTCTTGATGTACATAGCAAAAACGGCAGCTGTGATTCAACAATGCACACACTGCGTCCTGTGCTGCTAAAAGGTGGTCTCGGGTTAATCGATTCTGTATTACCATTTGTGGTGATAAGTTGATTTCTTCCTGTAGGGTTGTAATACTCTGTGGTTTCATTAATGACTTTTTAGAATTCTCTTGACACATTTGCAATAGCTCTTTCTAGTTTTGCAACCCCTAACGGCGGGATAAAAGCTGTTACAGACGGGGGGGACTTAGTGCCACCTTCCATCAGAGGGCTGTAACACTTTTCCCCGTAGATATCAGTAGCTAGGAGCGCCAGAGGCAGAAAAGATAGTGGTTCTAACCTGTGCGGATGGTATTAGTGCACTTAGAATCCACTTTTCAGCTCAGGTGGAAGGTCAATCCTCAAATGCCCTTTCTTCACCTATCCAATATTGCCCTGGTAGATGTGCAAATAGGGCAGTCTAATCTTCAGCTAAGTCTGAATCATGTAAATGATTTCCTGTGCAAGGGTTAGCATGTGCTGGATTGGGTTGTTTAGGTAAACCAGTAAGGGTTCGGACCCAGAGGAGATGCCTCAGAGCAATCAGGATCCTATAGGCCCGTAGTGGCAACCAAACTCTTAACATTCATTACCTGGAGTTTGATTATGGCTTCCTGCAGAATACCAGTTAATCGATCTGCGCCCATCCACGTTGTCTCGCAGTCTGCAGGGCTGGATGAACTCGCTCCAGGAAGAAATCTACAGCATGATGGCTGTCTTGGGTTTGCGTGGCACGGTTTTGCTCGCGGCAGCGCTATGGGGGTGGCTTCTGTGAGAAGCTGCTGGAAGCTTCCCCTGTGTCTGATAGAGCCAATGCCAGCTGGCTCCAAGATGGACCTGCCACTGGCCAAGGCCGAGCCAGTCAGCGATGGTGGTAGCGCCTCTATGACAACATTGAAGAAGGGGGAAAAAACCCAAAGAGACACACAAAGTGCAGCCGGCGTGAGGAACGAGAATATGTGAGAGGAACGACTCTGCAGACTCCAATGTCAGTGAAGAAGGAGGGGGAGGAGGTGCTCCAGGCACCAGAGCAGAGATTCCCCTGCAGCCCGTGGTGAAGACCACGGTGAGGCAGGCTGTGGCCCTGCAGCCCATGGAGGGTCCACGGTGGAGCAGATATCCACCTGCAGCCCATGGAGGGCCCCACGCCGGAGCAGGGGGATGTGCCCGAAGGAGGCTGTGACCCCATGGGAAGCCCACACTGGAGCAGGTTTGCTGGCAGGAGTTGTGACTCCGCAGGGGACCCACGCTGGAGCAGTCTGCTCCTGAAGGGCTGCACCCCGTGGGAGGGACCCCACGCTGGAGCAGGGGAAGCGTGTGAGGAGTCCTGCTCTGAGGAGGAAGGAGCGGCAGAGATGACATGTCATGAGCTGACCACAACCCCCATTCCCCATCCCCCTGCGCCTCTCGGGGGGACGAGGTAGAGAGAAATCGGGAGTGAAGTTGAGCCCAGGAAGAAGGGAGGGGTCGGGGGAAGGGGGTTTAGGAATTGGGTTTATTTGTCATTACCCTACTCAGTTTTGATTGGAAATAAACTAACTAATTCTCCCCGAGTCGAGTCTGTTTTGCCCCTGATGGTAATTGCTGAGTCATCTCCCTGTCCTTATCTCGACCCACGAGCTTTTTTGTTATATTTTCTCTCCCCTGTCCAGTTGAGAAGGGGAGTGATCGAGTGGTTTGGTGGGCACCAATGAAGGTGCGTGGGAACGGCAGGCATGGGACCTTGGGGACCTAAAGCTCGCTGTTTATCTGCAGATATGTCCTGGTTTTGTCTGGGATAGAGTTATTTTCTCCCTGGTAGCTGGTGTGGTGCTGTGGTTTGGATTTAGCAGGAGAATAATGTTGATAACACACTGATGTTGTAGTTGTTGCTCAGGAGTGTTTATGGTAGTCAAGGACTTTTCAGCTTCCCATGCTCTGCCAGGTGCACAAGAAGCTGGGAGGGAGCACAGCCAGGTGAGCTGACCCAAACTGCCCAAAGGGATAGTCCATACCATAGGACATCATGCTCAGTATAGAAAGTGAGGGGAGTTGGCTGGGGGGCTCGATCGCTGCTCGGGGACGGGCTGGGCATTGGTCGGCAGGTGGTGAACAACTGCATTGGGCATCACTTGCTTTGTACGTTCTTTTATCGTTGTTATTATTATTGCTCTTCCTCTGCTGTCCTTTTAAACTGCCTTTATCTCAACCCATGGGTTTTACTTCCCCCCCCCGCCCCGATTCTCTCCCCCATCCCACCGGGGTGTGGGGGGAGGGTGAGTGAGCGGCTCTGTGGTGCTTAGTTGCCGACTGGGGTTAAACCATGGCAAGATGTTTAAACTATGTTCAGGAGAATGTCTGCGAAGAGACTTAAGAGCACAATGTCAGAGGCCTTCGGGATGCCACTAGATTGCATGACATGCATAGGCAGAGATACATTTCAGAAGTCTTGAATTTTTCTACTACTATTGAGTGAAGTTGTCAAGAGCTTTTGCAAAATGGTTAATTTGCCTAAAGGGCTTTGCTGCAGAAAAGGTCTTTGAATTTTGTCTTCAGTAGCTAAGGTACTGTCAGCTTCAGGAATGCTAGCAGGCTGAATGGCCAACTGGCTGACGACACTACTGGAATGGTCAGGTCTGTGTCAAACAGAGCCTTAAAACCAGACTGATGGGTGGTGATAAACTGTGATGGAGCTCAGTTATTATCACCAGGAGAAAAAATGTTTTGAAATAGGCCAAACGTGGATTCTGTTAGAGCAGGTGAGGAATGGAAAGCAAAGTTTTCGAAGAAAAAATGATGCTCATAAAGATGTTACCGCTTCAAGTGTTACTCTAATATACATCATACCAGTTTTGTTTTCATCCGTAATCAGAATCCGGTGAAGAAAAAGTATCTGCTTCACTCGGTTGTGTTAACCGTGGTGTTCCCTAAAGGTGAGGTTAAAGAAGGAGTATCTGTCATGCTTGAAAGAGCATCCCTCTTGTTTACCAGTGACCAGATCCTCCTCTAGGTAGGTTGTGTTGCCCTTTGACCTTTGTAAAAGGAGTCTAAAATTTTAAACTTGGTGTATCAGTGACACAGATGCTTCCTGAAGCTTTCCTAAGGGTGTTTTCCATGTGCAAACACAAAGATCCCCCTGTGGTTTTCAGAGCAAAGCTAGAGAATACATGTCAGTGTAATATATACGTATGCCAAATTTTTGCTTTAAATGCATAACCCTGAATTTCAGTTTTTATTTGTCAGACGTAGCTGCTTAAACTCACTAAAAGTAAACAGGATGTTATATATCAGTGGAAAAAAATGATATGGTGGACTCTTTTTAAGATGCTGGGAAGGTAAACTGGATGGTTGGGACCTATTTTACATGGCAGGGGAGCAGGGCGGGGGGGGAGGCCAGGGTATCCTTTTCCATGCTTGTTCTATAAAGGCAGAATTCCCGTCAAAAAGCCTGTACTCAAGAATGACGCGTTTCAACTTGCCTCCTTTTAATTTGATCTGAACTTCTTGACCTGTCTTTTAGATGTTCTCACAATATTGTGGAAGAACAGTAGAGTCCAGAGCTCAGGATTCTTGAGTGCTCTTTCCTGCCCTGTAAGTTTCTGACTCAAAACACTCGGAGTCCAAAGTCTCTTTTTAGGCTGCAAAGTGTCATTTTAATCGTCCAAAGGCTGCATTGTAGTTTGAAAAGTCTCCTTTTTAGAGTCCAAATACACGTTTTATTTCCAAACCTCATTTTCAGGCTCCAAAGCAGCATTTTTAGGATCCAGCCAGTTGTTTCTAGGGTCCAAGCCGTGTTTGGAGCGTCCAAACCCTCCTTTTTATGGTCCAAGCCCCTCTTTTAGGGCTCAAAGGTTCCTTTTCCCTGAAAATGCATTGATTCAGGAGTAGACAGCCTCCTTTTGATGGTCCAAACCCTCATTTTTACAGTCGGTGGGTCCCATGCCCAGCTCCCTGCCTGCTGACACTGCAGGCATCCACATCCCTTTGTGCCCCCATATAAAGCTCAGCCCAGAGTTGGTGAATTCCTGGCTTTGCTGCCATTATGACACGGACAATTGCGCTACTGCTGCGTATTTATTGCTATGCTGTTATTCAGCAATAAATGGTCACCCCCTGAAGCCGTCCATCGGGAGTCGACTCTCGTCGCACCCCCAATCTGTGCCCTGGTGGGGCCGCCTCACGGCCTTGCAGGAGGATCAGGGCAATGGGCTTGGGGGGCAGGGGGGGGGGGGGTTGCAGTTCCTCCGGGGGCTGGAGGGCTGGTGGGGATGGGGTCCAGTGCCCCGGGGCTGTGTGGTAGGCGGGCCGGTTTTCCAGGCAGAGGTGGTGGCTGCTGGTGTTGGGTCTGGCTCTAAGTGGTGCTGGGGCGCGCAGGACGGCTGTCAGGGTGTGCGGGACGGCTGTCGGGGTGCGAGGGGAAGCTGGTGGTGTCGGGCCGGGTTCAGGAAGCTGTGGAGAGGCGCCTGTGGAGAGAAGAGGCTGCTGATGCCCTGCCGCGGCTGCGGTGCCGGGCAGGTGCGAGCGTGCGGGGCAGCGCTGGGCGCACGTGTGCGGGCACCCGGCTGCACGTGGGAGCTGTGGGCACAGAGAGCTCTGTGCAGAAGACGGGGGTGCCCCGCACCCCTCAGCTGGGGCTCTGCTCGCCTGCCCCCGGCTCGTCTCCTCTCGGCCCTGACCATCCTGCCCTGCCTGCTCTGCACGTGCCGGGAAGGGGAGCTGACCGCCACAGAGCGAGGGGACCAAAGCTGGACACGGCACTGCAGGGCCAGGGGAGCCTCCTGCTCGCCTTTCTCAGCGTGCCTGGCAGAGACCAGCCCTCCGCTCCCCTGCCCGTCCCTGACCAGACAAGGCGACAGCCTCGGCTCTCTGTTCGGGGAGGTGCTCTCCAGCCCCTCTTCAGAATACCCCTGCACAGACAACACCCTGACAGTGCTGGGGTGCAGATGGGACAGGCTGACACACTCCTGCTCCAAGGCAAGGCAGATAGCTGGGAAGGTTCCTCCCCACGCTCTGAGGTGCTGGGACACCTTGGCCGAGGTGAACACCTGGGATTTACGGCATCACCTAACAGGGTGATTTCTGCTGGGAGGTTCACTGGCAGGGAGATGTCACGCTTGGCAATTCTCTCTTCCTACGGCAGTGTCATCCCTTGTTGTTTTTCATTTCTGTCCTTGTGCTGCTGCGTCTGTCGCTGGGTCCGCTCTTGCTGAGGCAGGGTCACTTTTCACTAAGACCTTGCCACAGTAAAGAGGTGGTTTGAGTAAAGAGGGCCTGTGAACTGAGAGGCCAGTTAAAGAAGTCTCAGTAGAGTCTGGCCAGGAACTAACTCGGCACTCCGGAATACCCTACCTCGAAATGCTTCATGGCTAACAGCAGCCATCTAATACAGAAGTTTGGCAAAAAGCCCTCCCAATAACTCACCGTTGTCTCTTCCTCCACAGACAGATCGCGCACCAACACACCATGCCAAGCAGCATGGAGCCCAAGATCGCCATGGCGCCTTCTATGCAGTATCTCCGGAAATCTTCAGGATCCATAGCATTGGAGCTTCTCCTGCCATCCACGCCTGGAGGAACAATTCTGCACGTTAGCGTGTCCTGCGCACTCCTGGTAATCTCACCGGAGGTCTGACGGTGCCAGGAAACATTCTCCCTCACTTTGTGAACGTCCTGGGCCTGCAACATTGCCTTGGTTTCGGTCGAAACAAAGGAAACTCCCAAAGGCATTGCAAATCAATGCACTCCGGAGCCTCTCTTTCTCCTCTCGGCTTTGTTTACGCGCTGGGATGGCCGTAATCCAGTTCTCCCAAGTGTCACGGGTTTGCTCCCCCTTCTTGGCCACCCTTCACATTTTCTTTTGTGCTTGCCCATTTTCATTCTCTGCAAGTTACGGCACTGAACAGAACTCGTGAGAGCAGATGGAGAGCACGTGGCGGGGGCGCAGCTGTTCGACCAATCGCTCCTTTGAGCAACACGGACAAAACCCATCCCTGCGTCAGGGGTGCCACCCCCAGCTCTCCCTCCCCAGCCCAGCACCCACACCCCAAGGGATGCACCGAGGCAGGCCCTCCCAGGAGACACCTGAACCTTGCTCTCCCCCTTCGCCTTTTCTCCCGCATGGGCACCGCTTGCATGCCTCCGGTTTTCAGGACTTGTCTCCCACTCATGGCCCCCTGCAAGACTGCTCAGTACCTGGATTCTTTTGGAAAAATCCATATATCCCGGCGTGGTGGTCTTCCCCGGACTTGGACAGCACTGCTGAGAATCAGAAAAAGGTAAAGCCTCAGCACGGCTCAGGCACAGAGGATGCAGAGGGGTGGTGCGGGTTCCCCTAAGCCACTGCCTGATGCGTGAGTGACTCCCTTTGGCCCTCGGTTCGCAGGACGGATCCCCTTCTGCTGTGCCTGGGGCCTCTAGGGCCTCACGGCAAGCTCTGGGATGCAGCTACTGAGGGAGGTACATTCGATGAAGAGTCGTATTTCCCATCATCTCCTGAATGTGGTTCAGATGGCCTCGTTCCCAAAACGGCAGAGTGCTGAAATCCCCGTGAACGGGGTGCGGTGGCAGGAGAGCATCTCACTCACTGCCTCCACAGAGGGTTACCAGCGTCCCTCTGGCACACTGATGGCAATAACCTCCACACCCCAGAGATGACAGTCATCCTCAGAGAGCCGTTCCTGGCTTCTTTTAGAACGCTCGCTCTGTACTAATAGTTTGGCTGCTGACACGACGGGCCGTAGCGGGCCCCAGGGGAGGAGCCTGCAGGCACACAGTGATTTTGATCTGCGACACTGGACGAGCGAGGGACAGCAATTACCTGGCACGCCTGCTGGCTGAGGTGCCCCTGCTTTGGCATCCGGCACTGGCGCTGCGTGACTGGCTCCTTCCTGGAGCACCTCCTTCGCCACAGTCTCACGGTCCGTCTCTTTAGAAAGAAAGAGGGTCAGTGCCAGTTTTAATTAGAAGTAACGCTTCCTCATCAGGAACACAGTATCTTCAGGAGGCAAAACACATTAATAGCGCTTAGAAACAAAGCCCGGGCATTTGGGGGTGCACCTCGTCACTCGTCCAAACAATGTGTGGGAAAAATTTAAGAGCTAGACGCTTTGCGGTTTACCAGTAGACAGCAAAACCTGACCTGCTGAGACACTAGGAGATTGCATCTCATCTTGTTTGCACTTTAGTGCTTTCTGGGCAAACTGCAAGATGCTGCTAAATGCCTTCCTTCAGAGAGCACAGCAGGGCTGTGTAGCCAGTTCAGCTGAGGAAAGAGCCCTTCTGAGAAGCACAGCCCATCATGCCAGCTCCATCACACAGTGGACTGAACGCCAAGCTCTCGCAAACCTATTCTGGTGGTGGCAGTGAAGAGCCCACAGAGCCGCAAAACAAGAGGAAAACCACAACCGAGTTGCCTAAACCACAACTAGAGACAGCCAGCTAAGCCACCCGAGACGGAGCTGACAGCCCTGCATTTTAGCTGCCGTCAAGTCAGGTGTCCGGCCTCAAGCTGGGTGTGCAGCTTTCACCTGCCCCTGGCCCCGAGGTGTCACTGAGTGCCCTCAGACGTCAAGGAGAACAACGGGGCCGGACCAGGCTGTGAAGCTGGCGCTGCTCCGATCCTGGCCAGGGCATGGCTGCAGCCCCGGCCAAGTCTGCCGGTCTCAGCGACCCCAAGCTGCCTGCCCATCCTCTCTGCCGCCCAAGGGCGCTCTCCCCTCCGGCGACTGGCAGCAAGGCGTGAGCACCCATGGCTCCTTCCAGCTGGATGCCAACGTCTGTCCAGAACAGCTCTGGCCAGGAATGGTAGAACTGCGTGGGGCAGCAGCTGTCCCTGGGACTCAACTTGAACCACAGCTGGTGGCAGAGACTCTGGACCATCTCTGTGGCTCACCAGCGCCTGCAAGGCGTGGAATCGACTGTCAGTGCAGCGAGGCTCTGATGCATCCCTTTCTGCCGGTGCAGGCTGTGGCTTGTGCATACACGTATCTAAAACGTCAGCTTCCCAAGTCTTCTGCTTAAGAGGGATGTATACCCACCATGTGCTGCTTTCTCCAGTTCATTTAGGATTTCCTTTAGGACTTCTGATGACTGCTGGGAAGATTTCCCTCCTTTGGCTTTATGAGGACCTTAACAGAAAGTATCGAGTTAAATTTCTCGCTCATAAAATATTGAGAACCAGTGCTTACTCTGTGCAGTCAGTCAAGACTGACTACTCACCCCTGGGATGCCAGGTGAGCTCCAGCTCAGGATCCAGCCGAGGAGCTGGAGCCACATCTGCAAACAAACGACCCATGAGAAGGTTTCATCATACATTGCGATAGACACCGTCATAACTGAAGAGCAGAACGTATGAGGGGATCACGTAATGACACGGCACATTGATGCGGGTCTGTATTCTCACGCCCGCAAGAGACACCTCGCTCACTTTTGGGCTTTGAGCTGGCAGCTCTCAAAGCAAGTCAAAAGCCATGACGTACCCGAGCCGCCTGCCAGCGCGTCAGCCCTGGAACCCAGCCGGGAAGCTGCATATCCATCGCCTCCGGCCACGTCTGTAAACAAAAAAACCAGAGCGGCTCCCGTGAAATATTTCGGTGTACTTCTTCAGATCTGAACAGCACTGAATGCAGTTCAAACGCGGGCTTGCCCCGTGGCACTTGTCTCCTCTCCCTTCCACTCAGGAGCAGTGTGCAGACAGTTACTGGGTGCCTGGAGCATGCTGATCCAGAGGAAAGCATGCATGGAGCTGTCGGGAGAAAGGACTCCCTGGAGGTCCCACCAGCTCTAAGCTCAGCCCCAACAAGCCCGCTGGCTTTGCAGCGGGCACTGGAAGCAGCGCAGGCTGGGAGAGGCTGGCAAAGACAGCTTCGCAAGGCAGAGTGCCGCAGGGCACATCACTGAGCCCCGACCCATTCCCCCTCTGCTCTGCCGCACGTCTGAGCATTGGGCAAGAACACATTCAGTTAGATTTCATATGGACAGCATAGTAAAAGCTCAGTGCTCATTCACTCCGGTGACATACCTGGGGGATCGTCCTGAGGCTCGCCGACAAGATCAGCCGGAGAAGTCGGGTGGCCATCGCCTACAGGCACAGCTGTAATCAAGCACGTTTCCATTAGGTGTTGTGATCTACTTCTTTCACGGTGACCTGCGGTGACTGGAGGGGGGCCAGGTAATGGGGCGGGACCCAGACGTGGGTGGAGATTTCCAAATCTGCAGAGGGGCCCGAGTGACCTGTTGGCTAGCACCAACCTGGAAGCTCTCAAAATACCGTTTCCAGGCCACGTGCAAGACCCCTCAAGGACCAGAGGGACAAACATAGGGCCCCTCGGGGATTTCTTACTGGGAGATCTCTCCTGCGCACAAAAGCAGCCCACATGAAAGCACGGGAGGAAACCAATGCTCATTCCCGCATCTCGTGGAGAAGAGCCTGCCGGCCAGTGCGAGGCTGCCCTGCCGTTGCCCCGTCTATGCCCCCGGGCTTACGGCTCACCCAGCCCAGCCGGGCCCCGCTGCTCTCCCGGCCCTGCCCCGTCATGACCCCAGCCCCACGCCACCCTCAGCTGCGGTGGGCACGGTGCCACGCTGCCCAGGGCTGGGTGCCGGCCCTCGCCCGCCCGCATACCTAATCCCCGCGCTCGCCACGGAGCAGCCCAGGCACCCCGGCCTTGCAGGGCCACCACGAGGAGGAGGATAAGGATGCGGGTGGGGGCCAAAGGCCCCTGTGCCTGCACCATGCCGCCGCTGCTGCTGCTGCTGCCGCCGCCGCTGCTGCTGCTGCTGCCGCCGCTGCCGCTGCTGCTGCCGGCACTGCCGTAGCGGTGCCCGCGGCACAGGACAGCACCTCAGGGCGTGGCACAGCGGGGCTCTGTGACCTCACAGCCCGGCCTGCCCACCGTGGCCACGCCCCCGGGGTGCAGCCCCTCCCCAAGCACCGCCCCCTGGCACGCCCCACCCCCCCCCCCAGGGCACCTCGGGAGGGCGGGGCTCCCGCAGGGGAGGGAGACTGAGGCAGCGCTAAGGAGTGTTTTGACTGTCTAGAGCTTGACCATGGCGATGAAAGGGTGGAGCGGTTATGGCTACGAAGCAGGGGGAAGGCCAACAAGGCAGCTGTCGTGGGTGGGAGTCTGCTCTAGAGCACCCAAGCAGGATGAAGAGACACATGAAATATTCTAGAAGCAGCTGGCAGAAGTGTGGCCTTTGGAAGAAGGGGTAGGCAACTCAGGAGGGCTACAAAGCTGTCCTGAGGTTATGCAGGGAGAAAATTAGAAGGGCTAGAGGCCAACTAGAAGTTAATCTGGCTACTGCCGTGAAAGACAATCAAAATGTTTCTATAAATGCACTGCCGACAAAAGGAGGGTTAAGGAGAATCTCCATCCGTTATTGGACGCGGGAGGAAGCATAGTGACAAAGGCTGAGGAAAAGGCTGAGGTACTTACTGCCGCCTTTGCCTCCGTCTTTAATAGTCAGAGCAGTCGGTCTCGGGGTACCCAGCCCCCTGAGCTGGAAGACAGGGACGGGGAGCGGAATGAAGCCCCCGTAATGCAGGGGGAAATGGTTAGCCACCTGCTACACCACTTAGACACGCACAAGTGCATGGGGCTGGATGGGATCCACCCAAGGGTACCGAGGGAGCTGGCGGAAGGGCTCACCAAGCCACATTCACTCATTTATCAGCAGTCCTGGCTAAACCGGGGGGAGGGCCCAGGGGGCTGGCGGTTGGCAGATGTGATGGCCATCTCCAGGAAGGGCCGGAAGGAGGATCCGAGGAACTACAGGCCTGTCAGTCTGCCCTCGGCGCTGGGGAAGGTCATGGCTGCTCATGTCTCGGACAGGCATACTCTTTGCTGGGTAAACGAGTGGCTGGATGGCTGTCGCGAATCCCGATTTAGGATCCTGCCGACTCTGCCCATTTGTCACAAATGGGTGATTTAGAACGCTGAAGGAATCGCCGACAAAGGTATTAGCAAAAGTGGTTTTCATAGGCTGTTGTAAAAGTGCAACTTAACATTAAGTTTGATATCAAGGTTCACTCTGGTAATGACTGCATGGAAGAAACATACAAAGGAAAACTTAGTTACACTCGAGTTAAAATGTTTCACAGGGAGACCAGGGATGCAAAATAGCAAGGAGGACCCTCCCGTTGAGTCACGAGGTTCAGAGTAGAGCCCCTTGCTTTCTGAACTCCTGGTGGAGCTCACGTGTGGCCGGGTCCAATCTTAGTCTCAGATTTGGTCAACGGTTTATGTCTAAGGGGAGAAATACAAAGAGTGAAGAGGACCCTTCCGTTGAGTCACGAGGTTCAGAGTAGACCCCCGACCCCCACTTTATAAACTGCTGATGGAGGGGTTTTGTGCAATTCCTTCTGGGGGAGCAGCTCCTTTTAGGACTGTTTCTAGCAAATTAAACGACCCTCTAGTCTGAGCAGGTTGCCCCTGGTGTATGTTCTCAACTTGTTTCACTGCTCGGACTAAAGATAGGAGTCCTTTTTCCCGTTTGGAACATCTCTCTCCTGTCTCTTTTGATGCAATTGAGTTAAACAGTAAAGGTCTTTGTGGCCCACTCGGGCCGGTCTGGAATAGATTGCAGTAAGTACCGTGTTCTGCAAGCCCCCATTCTGCTCTAATAGGGTCGCGGGGTTGTACTGGCCCCAGTGACTGGTGTGGTTTTAATTCCTGTATTAGAGTTTTGATTGCCTCTTCATGCTCTGGGTTCCATTCCCATGGTTTTCCCTTTCGTAAAAGTGAGTACAGTGGGCGAGCAATGCTAGAAACTCCAGGTACGTGATCCCTCCAGTACCCTAAAGTGCCCACAAGTTGTTGCAATTCTTTCCTCGAGTGGGGCATCTGTAACTGTTCTCTCTTACTGAGGGTGTCCGGTGGGATTGCTGCGCTACCTGCAATCCACCAAGTACCCAAAAACTTGACCTCTCGGCTTGGTTTCTGACACTTCTCAGGTGGGATTTCAACTTCTGCTTTATGTGGTGCTTGCCATACTGCTGTGCTGCTTCCCCTGCCTCCCCAGGGGAATTTCCTCCCATCAGGATCTCACCTACAGATTGGTATAGTTTCGCATTCTGAGGAAGGGTAACTGTTTGCAACAGGTCAGCAAGTGCAGCATGAGCTATTGTAGGTGAGTGTTTATATCCCTGTGGGAGTCTGTTCAAGGTATATTGTACACCTTCCCAGGTAAAAGCAAATTTTTCTTTCTCCTCCTCCTGCAAGGGGACCATAAAGAACATCCCGTTCACATCTAGCGCTGCCATCCATGGGTGTGCGGCTGCCTGTAGTGTGGCTGTTAAGGTGGCAATCTTAGGGACTGCAGCCGTTAGCGGAGCTGTGTTGGCATTTAGGCGCCGCTATCAATTGTCAGACGCCATCTCCCATCTGGCTTTCGGACTGGCCAGCCTGGTGAATTGCATGGGGAGTGGGTTCTGGAGAGAATGTGTCGTTTTTCTAAATCAGCTATGACTTTAGAAGTTCCGTTTCGTGCCGCAGCAGAAATCGGGTATTGTGGTATGTTAGTAACTTGTGAGTCAGGGCTTGCAGGAGCTGCACGGAGTAAACGCACTGTAGCCTCCCAATCTTTATCCGGGTTAGGATTAACATTTGAACCAAAGCACCATATACAGCCGTCTGGGAGACGCCAGGCTCGGCCATTCAAAATACCAAAGCCCAAACTATTTTCGTTATGATTTTTCACTGCAAAGTGGGTAGACAGCATGCGTTTTTCACCCGGGAGCCTTAAATTAACCTTTGCAGTTTGACAAATAGCACTTGCTCCCTTCACTCCAGTAATTTTAACCCTTTGCCATCCGGGTCATATACCCAGCTTCTCAGCATCTTGTTGTGCCAGTATTGAAATTGCTGCCTCCCGTGTCTATTAGGAATTTTATTAATTGTCGTCGAGGGCCAACTGGGATTAAAATATATGGGCCATTATTACCTATCCACTGATAGGAGTCCACTTGCCGGACGGACGGACCCAATTGTCGTCCAGGCACTACCCATTTTTTGATCCTGGATTTTGGGGAAGGAAAGGGTTATCACCCCCTCTCAGAGTTGGTGATGGTATCCGAGTGTTGGAAATGGTTTCTCTCCGATTGTGTCTTTGAACTGCATGAATTAGATGTTGGATAACGCTGGCAGGTTGTCTCTGAATTACAGCTCTCGGAATGCCTAATGTCAATGCTTGATTATATAGTTCTCTCCTCCTCTGACCCCTAGGTTGATGATTTACAGGTGTCAGTTCCCGGGAACTATTTTGGGGTGTTTGTTTAATTTGTCTGATGTTATCACTAGGATTTTCAGGTTCAACAGACTGATTACTCCATCCCACTTCTCGCCCATGTTTTATGCTGTCATGCATCAATGTTGCCCAGGTGGGGAGACCTCTGCGCACTACGACCCCTTCCTGCTCCTTGGCAACCTCCCTTATGTCTAATAGGGCACTGAACTCTGCGTTCCTCCTTATCTCATCTCGTTTTGTAATGAGGTAGGATTTGAGCATAGCAGGAGCTCCCTTAATTAATGGCTTTAGCATCTCATGATTCACGATTGCTGATATGGGAATGTCAGGAGGGCCGCCATCATACACGGCCTGGATACAGGCAGCTTTTATAATAGCTGTGGAAAGTTCATTTAGGGATTTAATAGGTATTACTAGAGGTTCTCCTCTCTCCCGTATATCAATTCCACCAGCCCAGTATGCCACTCTACTGGTTATCGAGTGGGGATCACCTGGAGGCACGGGGCCAGCATGTAAAGAGACACCAGGGCCCCAAAATACATTGCTTTCATCGCCGTTTAGTAACATTCTGTCTTGTCTGGTTAAACATACTCTCCATAAATATTCAGTTTCAGTTTCGCCTGGCTTACGGCCATAGCGTTCTTGTAGGTCAGCCATTTGGCGTGGATCAAATGGGGTTATTTTTTGGGTACAATTTCCTACTCCACCCTGAGGCCCAGTAGTTTCTTCTGCTTTTATAATGGGCCTAGCGACATAGGTAGGGGCATTTGGAGGAGATGAAGAATCATCTTTCCCCGTTTCGTTATCATTGGGGTCACCCCATAGATTTCCATCCCATTCTTCAGGGGATGCAATTAATTTCCTAATTTGTGCAATGTCAAGGCAATTGGGAGCTTGCATGAGCATCATCTCAACCTCTTCTGCCAGCTTTTAGTTTTCCTCCTTTTCTTCCTGCAACTGTTTCTGTAGTTGTTCAGTTTGTAGGGACGGTATTAATTCAGCTGCCTTCCTGCCTTCTATTTTGTCCTTTGGATCCTGCTCCCTTTTATTAAACCTTTCTCTGTCCTCGCAGGCAGCTTCTAGGCAGGTGCCTAGCATTTTGCAAATGATTCCCTTTCCTTTACCATTTCTAATATTTCCCCTGGCTACTTTTAGCTGGTTTTCCACAGCTTCCCAATCATGCCAATTATCACGAGCCCATTCTTCGGAGAATTTGGGACTCGGACTTATCCCATGCATTTTTAAGTAATCACTGATACTACTTGCCATCCTGCCAACTATGCCAAATTGTCACGAATGCAGGTTTGTGAATCCTGCTGATTTATTGTGAATGAGTGACTTTACACAGGTTGATTTAGTAGCAGTTTCGAATTTACTTGTAGCAAATCGCAGCATTTGCTTGTAATATTTTAATAGCACTCAGTCATCAGTGATTAACAAAGTGATTAGACAAAATTGATCAAAACAGGGACTTAGTTACACATTTGAAGATGGCATGGTTCACTCTGTTACTACGTGGAAGCGCATAAAGGACAATGAAGTTACACTGAGTTGGAATGATTCGCAGAGGGATCGTGGGTGCAGGGGATAAGGGGGACCCTCCCGTTGAGTCACGAGGTTCAGAACAGACCCGCCTGCTTTCTAAACTCCTTCTCAGAGAGGAGTCTAGGTGCGGCCGGGTCCAGTCTCAGTCTCAGACTTGGTTAACGGTTTATAGGAATAAGGATAAGGCAGCAGTATAAGACTCACTTTGAAATTAAATTGTACATCTACAGACTACTTAAACTGATTCACACATGCATACACACAAACATGAATACATATATATCTATAAAACAAATTGGTATACCAGTTTAAAAATTCCCCTCGAGTTCAGTGAAATACGTCTAATATCTTGGCATTTCTCAACGGGTGAGGTTGAGCCTCAAGGAGTGAAGGGTTTCAGCCCAGGCTCCACTGTCGGTCTTCGGCAATGGACCTCCATTTTTAGGCCAACTTTCAGAGTTTGCTGGCTCTGAGAGGAGTCCTGCTCAGAGGGAGGTGCTGGTGCAGCCCACTGCAGTCCAGGAGAGCTCAAAGGGCCTCCCTTAGGACTGCTGTTTTATAGGATCGTGAGATGATTGGCTTCAGTTATTGTAAATCTCCATCCGAGCCACGATCCGGGTCAGTAATTACTGCTCTGTTTCAAAGCTGTCAGGGGTAACTTGATTGTTCTCACTCCCCGCTTCAACCGTGTAAGAGTTTCTGATAAGGACAAGGCCACTCTGTGCTTCAGCCATGTAGGAGTTTCTGGTACAATTAAGGGGCACCTAACCGACCAGCTCGCTACACAAGGTCGCGGTCTGGCAGGAATCCCTGAGGTTGTAAAGCGGTTGAAGAGAGAAAAAAGGCGGGGGGGGGAGGAGGGGATGCACCACCACACTCAAGGAGTGAAGACTTTTTTTGTGGGGAGCTCAAAGGCTTGGTTTGGTGGGTTTTGGGTTGTTTTTTTTTCAGTGGCAGGCCCTAGTTGGTCTCTCGATGGTATTCCTCAGTGGGAAACAGCCCTCTGGAATTGTCAATGCATCATTCTGCATCCAGGTGATTTGATACTGGTTTTGCAGATGTAGAGGGATAAATGGTGCTCCAAAGGGTGATGTTGGAGAGCCAAGCAGAGCGCTGTAAGAAGGGGGGTCAGTGCATGGTATTAGAGGGAAGTTGTGACTGGTGGTTGTATGACTCCACTATAGATTTTACTTTAGTGGTTTTTTTTTTTTTTATTTGAAGGTCCAAAGGGAGGAGCAACATGGGATATGGGCACGGGAGCTGTCTCGGGCAAGGTGAGCAGTGACTGGTGGGCTGAGGCAGTGGCTATTTCTCATGGGTTCTACTGCTGGTTCAAGTTATACTCATCCCTTGTGGTTTGGGTCTTACAGGTGGTACGCAAGTATTGACATGGCAACCTGAAAACAGCAGAGGAAGTGCATGCAACTGGCTGAGGTGAACTGGTGGGGGGGCTGTGATGGGTGCGGGCAGGCTCTTATCTTTCGGGCAGTATCTCGGCATGTGTCTTTTTGTTGGGTGTTTGCAGGTGGTGCTCACAGGGTCAGAGGGGTCATGCTGCAGGCTGACAAGCTGTATCAGAAGGTGAGCCTTCCTTGGCTTTTAACAAGAAAGCATTATATGGCAACTCAGTTGAAATATTTCTCTTCTGGTTTTGCAGGTTCAAATGAGGGCTGCTTTTGCAATTGGATGAGCATTTGAGGTGAGCTGGGTAGCAGAGAAGAAGAGCACAGGGCCAGTGACTTCTCACAAGCGCAACGGTATCTGTGTCTCTTGGTATACTAGGCACCTCAAGCGACAACAGCCATGGCGTCCGACTCCGGAATCGGCACGGAGCACGAGAGCGGAATGCCACGGTGCGTCTGAGTTGGGGGATGTTGTGGGAAAGGTCCGCGTTGACCGATGCAATGCTGACTGATGGTGCCGTTGTGTGCATGGGTTGGTTTTGTTTTGCAGAAGACCGAGGGGAACCTGGCAACGGGAGGATTAATCCAGTGGGCTGACTGTGGCTGTTCTTGTTGAGGATGGATGGATGGATGCGGACTCCTGGCCGTCTGAAAGCTAAGTTGAGGCCCCAGGGCCGGAGAGGGGTCAGTGGAGGGAGGTGATGAGGTTGGCAACTGCAGGAAGGGATTTTAAAGACAGTGTAGGGGAGGGGGCCGTCCAAGGACAGTCCCCTTTGGGCAGGTCAAGGGAGCGGGTTACGTGTCAGCATGATGCTAGGGTGTGCCGGGCAGGGTGGTTCCAGCCTGTCTGTGTCGTAGTGTCGTTTGTGTGGTCTGTCTTCTGTGTCTTAGACTTTCCTTGGCTCTTGATGTCGTCTTTGCACTCGAGGAGCGTGGCACGCCCCTCGGGCGCCACCCCTAGGGTCTCGAACACCTGTAGTCATCGGCATAGCACCGATCTAGTGCTTCTTTTCTTGCGCTACGAGCTTAAAGCATGGATTGGTCTTGCATCTCGGAAGTTTCCCGATGGTCCTCTTCTGCAGCGTTGTTCCCAGCTGCGTGAGCGGTTCTGCTCCCTAGCCACCTGTTTCTGCAGAGTGGGATTTCCTCCCTGCCTCCTTACATTCTTAGGCCTTGAGGCCATGCTTCTTGCATGGACATCTTTGTTGCGTCAAGAGGGCTTTGGAAGGTACCCAATTCAGCATTCTAAGTCCGGTCGTGTTCAGTGCACTGAACTATCATGATTACGGATGCACAAATAACGTAGGCGTCTTTCGTCTAGTCATGCTGCATGAACTACCACGGCCACACTTAAAGCGTCTGGTCGCGTTCCACGAGAACTATCACGGCTAGACCAATGAATCAAAGCAATTTATTAAAGCAACAGACACACAGGTTCTTTGGATTACTGGCGATAAATTCACTGACTGCAAGGCACATGCAAATACCAAAGCATGGGTAACACAGGTGCATCAAAAGACATAAAGTGACTCCATATAGAGGTTTCTAAGTTTCCCGGGGAGGCACTTGGTATAACCAAGTTTTCAAATCTTACCCAAAGGCGTCCCGATGGGGGGGAAGAGAGGCTCAGCCCGTTGACTGACCCCAGAAGTCAGTGGTACGCGGTGGTATCTTCCCTAACATACCCTCTCTCTTAGGCTAAGTTATACTATTTTTTACCTTTCAGGTGGAGCTTGAGTGACTCTAGTCATACATACTTTGTTATGATTGGGGTAAAACTTTCTCGCTTTGCTTCAAATGTATAGGCTTGGAAAAATTCAAAGCGCAAGCTCAGTGAGGAGTGGTCGCACCTTAGAGGCGGGTAGGTTTTGGGATGGAGGTGTGTTTTGGTATTATAATGATATTATAATGAGTAAAGTTTACCAAAGGGCAGCATTTTGTCAAAAACATGACAGGTTGTTGGCCCAGGGTCTCATCTTATATCCTCTCCTATTGTCCTTCTTCATTCATCCATCGTTTGCCCAAGTTCTCGCAGTGTTCCATTATACTGCGCTCTGTTCCTTCGGTAAGTACATCTACCATAAATTGTTTGCCATGTTCTGGCACAGTCAGGACTATACAGGGACTAAAAGCAGCAGCAATAAGGCAACAAATGCTTTGTCTTTTCATGTCCGTAGATAGACCAAGTCTCTGGGCTTGACGGAGTGTACTGGGGAATCCAAGGGCACAGGAGCTGCCCCGGCTGGGCAGAATGCGTCCCAGCAGTCCCATCTGGGGTGCCACACAGGGCCTGGCCGCGGTGTCTCCACACCGCTCCACCCTCCGGGCAGTTCCTCTTTGAGCCAACACACCACGTTCCCCTGGTGTTGCCGACGTCTAAGGTTACAGGCCCAGGGAACTTCCGTGAAATGGATTCCTTGCATGCCAGCTGCACTCCACCCTGGAGCCTTCTTCAGTGCTGCACCTTTCCTAAACTTGTGAATCTAAGTTTAATCTCTAAATCACCTCCAGCAATTACTCCACAGCTTTGGACTCTGAAAAGGAACCTTTGCACCATAAAAATGAGCCTTTGGACCCTATAAATAAGGCTTTTCCCTCTCAAAAGGCAGCTTTGGACTCTCAAAAGTAGACCTTGCACCCAGAAAATGATGCTCTGGGTCATTAAGAGGAGTCTTTGAACCTTAAAAGCAGGGTTTGGAAATTAGAAATGAGGGTTTGACCCTAAAAATGAGGGTCTGGATGCTAAAAAGGAAGCTTTCAACCCCAGAATCAAAGCTTTGGACCCTGAAAATGAGGCTTTGGGCTGTAAAAGAGGGGCTTGGGGCATAAAAATGAGGATTTGGACGCTTAGGATGAAGCTTGGACCCTAGAAACAACTGGCTGGATCCTAAAAATGCCGCTTCGGAGCCTGAAAATGAGGCGTTGGGAACAAAAAAAAGTGTATTTGGACTCTATAAAGCAGACTTTTCAAAGTACAGTGGAGCCTTTGGACAATAAAAATGACACTTTGGAGCCTAAAAAGAGACTTTGGACTCTAAAATGAGGCTTGGATCCCTGAAAGTGAGGCTTTGATGCCTCAAAGTGTTGATTTGGGCCCAAAAAAGGAGGCTTTGGGTGCTGAAGTGAGGGTTTGCTCCTACAAATGAGGCTTTGTGCCCTGAAGAAGAGAAGCTGGGCTCTGTAATCAGTTTTGGACCCGGAAACTGAGTCTTTGGCCCTAGGAAACTGAGTCTTTGACCTCAGTACTCTCCATCCGAGAGCATTGAGGGAGCTGGCAGAGGAGCTTGCCAAGCCACTTTCCATCATCTATCAGCAGTCCTGCTTAACAGGGGAGGTCCCTGATGACTGCAGGCTTGCCGATGTGACGCCCATCTACAAGAAGGGCCGGAAGGAGGACCTGGGAAACTACAGGCCTGTCAGCCTGACCTCAGGGCCGGGAAAGATTATGGAGTGGTTCATACTGAGTGAACTCAACAGGCAAGTGCAGATCAACCAGGGGATCAGGCCCAGCCAGCATGGGTTCATGAAAGGCAGGTGCTGCTTGACCAAGCTGATCTCCTTCTATGACCTGGTGACCCGCCTGGTGGATGAGGGAAAGGCTGTGGATGTCATTTACCTGGACTTCAGCAAAGCCTTTGACACCGTCTCCCATAATATTCTCCTTGGGAAGAAGAGAATGGCTCATGGCTTGGACGGGCGTAGTCTTCGCTGGGTAAAAAACTGGTTGGGTGGCCGAGCCCAGAGAGTAGCGGTGAATGGAGTTAAGTCCAGTTGGCAGCCAGTCACGAGCGGTGTTCCCCAGGTCTCTGTTTTGGGGCCAGCCTTGTTTAATATCTTTATCGATGATCTGGGTGAGGAGATTGAGTGCAGCCTCAGTAAGTTTGCAGACGACACCAAGTTGGGGGGGAGTGTCGATCTGCTGGAGGGTAGGCTGGCCCTGCAGAGGGACCTGGACAGGCTGGACCGATGGGCTGTGGCCAGCTGTATGAGGTTTAACAAGGCCAAGTGCCGCGTCCTGCACTTGGGTCACAACAACCCCATGCAGCGCTACAGGCTTGGGGAAGAGTGGCTGGAAAGCTGCCTGGCCGAAAAGGACCTGGGGGTGTTGGTCGACAGCCGGCTGAACGTGAGCCAGCAGTGTGCCCAGGTGGCCAAGAAGGCCAACAGCATCCTGGCTTGTATGAGGAATAGTGTGGCCAGCAGGAGCAGGGAGGTGATTGTCCCCCTGTACTGGGCGCTGGTGAGGCCACACCTGGAATCCTGTGTCCAGTTTTGGGCCCCTCAGTACAAGAAAGACCTTGAGGTGCTGGAGCGTGTTCAGAGAAGGGCAACAAGGCTGGTGAAGGGTCTGGAGCACAGGGCTGGTGAGGAGCGGCTGAGGGAACTGGGGTTGTTTAGCCTGGAGAAGAGAAGGCTGAGGGGAGACCTTATCACTCTCTACAACTACCTGAAAGGAGGCGGTAGTGGGGGGGTGTTGGGCTCTTCTCCCAAGTAGATAGCAATAAGACGAGAGGAAATGGGCTCAAGCTGCGCCAGGGGAGGTTTAGGTTGGAAATGAGGAAAAATTTCTTCATGGAAAGGGTGGTCAAGCATTGGAACAGGCTGCCCAGAGAGGTGGTGGAGTCCCCATCCCTGGAGGTGTTCAAAAAATGGGCAGAGGTGGCACTTGGGGACATGGTTTAGTCTAGTCTACCCTTGATTGGCTTAGAGTAGACTTGGTAATGTAGGTTAATGGTTGAACTGGATGATCTTAAAGGTCTTTTCGAACCTAAACGATTCTAGGATTCTATGATTCTATGAATGAGCGGTTGTAGCCTACAGGTCCAGGTTTAGAACCTAGAAATGAGGCTTTGTACCCTGAAAAAGTGGGATTACAGCCTGGGCCTGCGGAGAGACGGCCTGCGAGAAGGGCCATTTCACCCGAGCTGTTCCCTCAGCAGCGCAAGGGGTGAGCGCAGCTCTGCCCTCCCTTGGTCCGCTCATGGGCTCTGCTCAGGGTGGGAGGGAAGGGGGGGGAGGGGACTGCCATGGGTTTGCTCTGGATCTGCAAGTCTTTCTGGAAATCAAATGGAGAAAGCAGACCTTCCTCAGCCATGCACACACCTTCCCCCCAGCTCAAGGTGAACAAACACAATCCCTGGGGGTGCGTTGTTTTGTTAAACGTGTATCAGACATCCAGCATCACGCACGTGTGCCTTGCAGCTTTCTGCTCCCCGCACCTAGTCCCGTGGCCCGCTTCTTGGAAACCTGATGGATTAGCAGAGCATTGGAAATGTCCTCATGCTGTTACTCACTGGCTTCTTTTTCTCTCCTGGGGGAGGAATGTGAAGAAAATAGAAAAACAGTTTAGGAGTAGATAAAACACATGCCTCGGGTTTTATGAGAACACTAGAACAAGTTACCTGACCCATCCCTTGTGCTCAAATTTTAAGGTCAGGATCTTTTAAAGATCCCTAGAAGGGCCTCAACTTATTAGGGGAGGAAAAAGCCAGGAATGGGCTTCCCAAACTCCTGCTGGAAGGAGCCAGATGTGGCCACCCCCGGCACGGCCTCAGGGTCTGCTGCCAACCTGCTTTCAAATCAGCCCTTACCAGCAAGACATTGCCCAGGAGTAAGTTAGAGTGTTGCTGTTCTCCTGCAGAAAGCGCGGTACACACCAAGCACAGGCAGAGCTGCGCCTGGGCCAGGAGAAGCCTTCACACACCGCTGGGGCTGATGGTGACAGTTCCCACCAGCTGTCCAGCTCAGGAAGATGCAGGGAAGATGCCACGGAGAGCACCCCGACTGGTTGTCACTTCTCTTGCACGAGGAGGATTTAACAGCAGAAGGGAGGCAGGACGAAAGGCCCTTTGAATCATAGAATCATAGAAGCATCATTTACGTTGGAAAAGACCTTCAAGATCGTCCAGTCCAACCATTAAGCTAACACTCCCAAGTAGAGCAGTAATTCATTTCATGTTTCCTGGCTTGCTGGCTGCATTATTTTTTAACAAAAGTAAAACGAGGAATCGTGAAGGTTGGAAAGGAGCTCTAAGATCATCAGTCCAACCGTCAACCCAACACCACCATGTCCACTAAACCACGTCCCAAAGTGCCACTTCTACACGGTTTTTAAACACCTCCAGGGATGGGGACTCCACCACCCAGTTCCACAATCCCAGCTCCCTCAGCCACTCCTCATAAGACTTGAGTGAGATCAAAAGTGCATCAGACAGCTGGCACAGTCACTACGAGAGCAGAGGGAGAAGAGAAAGAGATGCAGGTGACGTGGCTGGGATGATGCTTCCAAGGAAACGTGCCACACAAACACAGAGACAGACAGAGGCATTGGGAGGGGGTGGAGGGGGTGAGAAAGGTGCCTGGGAGAGGGGAGAGCACGGGGAGATGGGGGACAGAGATGGAGATGGAGGAGGAAAAGCTGGGATGTTGGAAGTGAGGACGTTCCTGCTGTGCAGGTGCTCGTGGTGTCACTGGTGGCTGGGTACGTGTTAGGCCAGGAGCCAGCCCCTGGCTACAGCAGGTGCTTGTGGTGTCAGTGGTGGCTCTGTAGCTACAAGGGCAGGAGCACCCTCATACATGTGGCCTCGGCCCATCGGTCCAGCCTGTCCAGATCCCTCTGCAGGGCCTTTCTACCCTCAAGCAGATCAACACTCCTGCCCAACTTGATGTCGCCTGCAGATGTACTGCGGGTGCACTCGATCCCCTCATGCGCAACACTGACAAAGATATTAAACAGAACTGGCCCCAATACTGAGCCCTGGGGAAGACCACTTGTGACCAGCCACCAACTGGATTGAACTCCATTCACCACAACTCTCTGGGTGCGGCCATTGTCACAAATCCCGATTTAGGATCCTGCTGACTCTGCCCATTTGTCACAAATGGGTGATTTAGAACACTGAAGGAATCACCGACAAAGGTATTAGCAAAAGTGGTTTTCATAGGATGTTGTAAAAGTTCAATGGCAAGGTTCACTCTATTAATGACTGCATGGAAGAAACATACAAAGGAAAATTGAGTTACACTCGAGTTAAAATGATTCACAGGGAGACCGTGGAGGCAAACAGGTAAGAAGGACCGCCCCTTGAGTCACGAGGTTGAGAGTAGACCCCCTTGCTTTCTAAACTCCTGGTGGAGCTCACGTGTGGCTGGGTCCAATCTTACTCTCAGACTTGGACAAAAGTTTATGTCTAAGGGATTGTACCTGCAAAGTTTGTGTAACGCTCAGTTATGTGTCAGTCGCTTACCAAAGATCTGTCATTGGTAAAAGGTCTCTCTGCCTCGAGGGGCAACCTCGAGAGGTGTCCCAGCTCAAGGGGAGATCGCCGCCATGCAGCCACGCTGCCTAGCAGGGAGAGCTCAAAAAAGGCTCGCTTAGGCTGTCATAGGATAAAGTGCTTGGCCTGCAGTCAAATGACATGCGATGGAAAAGGGATGCATGGGGCTCCTTGTACCCACAGCGTCCTTTCTTGGAAAAGCCACCTGCTACTCGTGTGTTATTTGCCTGATCGGTGTTCCAAGCCCATATGCATCAATGCTCGCTGTGTCACTCCGCTCCTCTGTGGGTTTTCAGAGAAGAGATTGAAACTAGAGGAGTTCACGGCCTGCCTGCGGCTCAGGCCTTTACCTCTTCCGCAGCCTGCACCAAACCACCGCCAGTCTGGTCAAGGGGCCAAGCGTAGCCGTCGCGCTGCAGCCCGTGACTACAGCCAATCCACTTTATCAACTCATAGAGTGGTCGTACCTCTTGCCTCTATGTCATAAATATGTGGCGTATTGCAAATCAGTGGTAAGAGTCCAGTCAGTTTAAGTGTTCTAATTAATGTTAGTTATATACCATTTTACATACAGGACCAGTTGATTGTATACGGTTTACAGGGTGGATTGATGCAATTTGTTTCATTTTTTGCCAAACGGAGATAGAAAACGATTATAAGCAAGAAACATAGAATCACAAAAGGCTTTGGCTTGGAAGGGACCCCTAGAGGTCATCTAGCCCAACCCCCCTGCAGCGAGCAGGGACAGCTTTAACCAGATCAGGGTGCTCAGAGCCCCGTCCAACCTGACCTTGAATGTTGCCAGGGATGGGGCCTCCACCACCTCTCTGGGCAACCTGTTCCAGTGCTTCACCAGCCTCATTGTAAAAAATTTATTCCTTATGTCTAGTCTAAATCTATTCTTCTTTAGTTTAAATCCATTATTCCTTGTCCTGTCACAACAGGCCTTGCTAAAATGATTGCCCCCATCCTTCCTATAAGTCCCCTTTAAGTACTGAAAGGCCGCAATAAGCTCTCCTCGCAGCCTTCTCTTCTCCAGGCTGAACAACCCCAACTCTCTCAGCCTGCCCTCATAGAAGAGGTGTTCCAGCCCTCGGATCATTTTGGTGGCCCTCCTCTGGACCCGCTCCAGCAGGTCCATGTCCTTCTTGTGCTGAGGGCCCCAGAGCTGGACGCAGTACTCCAGGGGAGGTCTCACCAGAGCAGAGTAGAGAGGCAGAATCACTTCCCTCGACCTGCTGCCCACGCTTCTTTTGATGCAGCCCAGGATGCGGTTGGCTTTCTGGGCTGCAAGCGCACATTGCCGGCTCACGTCCAGCTTTTCATCCCCCAGTACCCCCAAGTCCTTCTCTGCAGGGCTGCTCTCAATCCCTTCATCCCCCAGCCTGTATTGATATCAGGGGTTGCCCTGTCCCAGGTGCAGGAACGTGCCCTTGGCCTTGCTGAACCTCATGAGGTTCACACAGGCCCACGTCTCCAGCTTGTCCAGGTCCCTTTGGATGACATCTCGTCCTCCTGGTGTGTCAACCACACCACTCAGCTTGGTGTCGTCTGCAAACTTGCTGAGGGTGCACTCAATCCCACTGTCTATGTCATTGATGATGATGATGATAAACAGCGCCGGTCCCAGTACGGACCCCTGAGGGACTCCACTTGTCACCAGTCTCCATGTGGACATCGAGCCATTGACCACGACCCTCTGGATGCAACCATCCAGCCAATTCCTTATCCACCGAACAGTCCACCCATCAAACCCAGTATTGCGTCCCCTTGGGTAGGGGTGTCTATTACCTGGCTTAGGAAGTTGTCGTCTATGCATTCCAGGAATCTCCTGGATTGCCTACAGCTCGCCATGTTGCTTTTCCAGCAAATGTTGGGGTGGTTGAAGTCCCCCAGCAGGACAAGAGTCTGCAAGCGCGAAGCCTCCCGGAGCTGGAGGAAGAAGGCTTCATCAGCAGGCTCCCCTTGATCAGGCGGCCTGTAGTAGACACCAACCACCAGGTTCCCTTTGTTGCCTCTGTCTCTGATCCTTACCCATAAGCTTTTGACCTGCTCATGGCTATTCTTCAGGGACAGCTCTTCACACTGTATTGATTTCTTTACGTAGAGGGCAACGCCTCCGCCCCTCCTTCCTCACCTGTCCCTTCTGAACAGCCTGTAGCCATCGATAGCCACATTCCAGTCATGGGATTTGTCCCACCAAGTTTCAGTTATGGCAATCAGGTCGTAGCTTTCTAGCAGCACAGCAGCTTCCAGCTCCTCCTGTTTGTTCCCCATGCTGTGTGCGTTCATGTAGAGGCATTTCATCTGGGCTGTTGGCCGTGTCACCTCCTCAGTGGAACATCCCTCGTTTCCCTCGGGGTGTTTCACGAAGGTTTCCTTGTGAGCTCTAACTATCGCAGGAGCCCCCAGCTCATCTCTGCCAGACTTCAACTGTGCTGCAGCGTCCCCGTCATGCCTCTGGGCAACAGGTTGAGGGCTCACAGTAGCACCCCGTCCCTCTAACCATTGCGTACCATCCCACAGCTTGTCACAGGCAAGCCTGATATATTCCCCCTCCCCGTTCACATCTAGTTTAAAGCCCTGTCAATGAGCCCCGCACGTTCCTTATGATCCCCTTGCAGGAGAGGGATAAAGAGAAATCAGCTTTTACTTGGCAAGGTATGCAATACACCTTTAACAGGCTCCCACAGGGATATAAACATTCACCCACGATTGCTTACGCTGTGCCTGATGAACTCGTACAGTCTCACTCCCTCAAGATCAGAACTGTACCAATATGTAGAGGAGATGCTAATCGGAGGGACCTCCCCTGAAAAGGTGGGGAAAGCGGCAGCAGCAGCAGTGTGCCAAAGGCTACCGAAAGCAGAAGTTGAAATGCCACCAGAAAAATGTCAGGGACCAAGTAGAGAAGCAACATTTTTAGGTACTTGGTGGATTGCAGGTAGCGCAGCAATCCCACTGGACACCCTCAGTAAAAGAGAATCGAGGAAAGAATTGCAACAGCTTGTGGGCACTTTAGGGTACTGGAGGGATCACGTACCTGGAGTTTCTAGCATTGCTCGCCCACTGTACTCACTTTTACGAAAGGGAAAACCATGGGAATGGAACCCAGAGCATGAAGAGGCAATCAAAACTCTAATACAGGAATTAAAACCACACCAGTCACTGGGGCCAGTACAACCCCGCGACCCTATTAGAGCAGAATGGGGGCTTGCAGAACACGGTACTTACTGCAATCTATTCCAGACCGGCCCGAGTGGGCCACAAAGACCTTTACTGTTTAACTCAATTGCATCAAAAGAGACAGGAGAGAGATGTTCCAAACGGGAAAAAGGACTCCTATCTTTAGTCCGAGCAGTGAAACAAGTTGAGAACATACACCAGGGGCAACCTGCTCAGACTAGAGGGCCGTTTAATTTGCTAGAAACAGTCCTAAAAGGAGCTGCTCCCCCAGAAGGAATTGCACAAAACCCCTCCATCAGCAGTTTATAAAGTGGGGGTCGGGGGTCTACTCTGAACCTCGTGACTCAACGGAAGGGTCCTCTTCACTCTTTGTATTTCTCCCCTTAGACATAAACCGTTGACCAAATCTGAGACTAAGATTGGACCCGGCCACACGTGAGCTCCACCAGGAGTTCAGAAAGCAAGGGGCTCTACTCTGAACCTCGTGACTCAACGGGAGGGTCCTCCTTGCTATTTTGCATCCCTGGTCTCCCTGTGAAACATTTTAACTCGAGTGTAACTAAGTTTTCCTTTGTATGTTTCTTCCATGCAGTCATTACCAGAGTGAACCTTGATATCAAACTTAATGTTAAGTTGCACTTTTACAACAGCCTATGAAAACCACTTTTGCTAATACCTTTGTCGGCGATTCCTTCAGCGTTCTAAATCACCCATTTGTGACAAATGGGCAGAGTCGGCAGGATCCTAAATCGGGATTCGCGACAGCCATCCAGCCACTCGTTTACCCAGCAAAGAGTATGCCTGTCCGAGACATGAGCAGCCATGACCTTCCCCAGCGCCGAGGGCAGACTGACAGGCCTGTAGTTCCTCGGATCCTCCTTCCGGCCCTTCCTGGAGATGGCCATCACATCTGCCAACCGCCAGCCCCCTGGGCCCTCCCCCCGGTTTAGCCAGGACTGCTGATAAATGAGTGAATGTGGCTTGGTGAGCCCTTCCGCCAGCTCCCTCGGTACCCTTGGGTGGATCCCATCCAGCCCCATGCACTTGTGCGTGTCTAAGTGGTGTAGCAGGTGGCTAACCATTTCCCCCTGCATTACGGGGACTTCATTCCGCTCCCCGTCCCTGTCTTCCAGCTCAGGGGGCTGGGTACCCCAAGACCGACTGCTCTGACTATTAAAGACGGAGGCAAAGGCGGCAGTAAGTACCTCAGCCTTTTCCTCAGCCTTTGTCACTATGCTTCCTCCCGCGTCCAATAACGGATGGAGATTCTCCTTAACCCTCCTTTTGTCGGCAGTGCATTTATAGAAACATTTTGATTGTCTTTCACGGCAGTAGCCAGATTAACTTCTAGTTGGCCTCTAGCCCTTCTAATTTTCTCCCTGCATAACCTCAGGACAGCTTTGTAGCCCTCCTGAGTTGCCTACCCCTTCTTCCAAAGGCCACACTTCTGCCAGCTGCTTCTAGAATATTTCATGTGTCTCTTCATCCTGCTTGGGTGCTCTAGAGCAGACTCCCACCCACGACAGCTGCCTTGTTGGCCTTCCCCCTGCTTCGTAGCCATAACCGCTCCACCCTTTCATCGCCATGGTCAAGCTCTAGACAGTCAAAACACTCCTTAGCGCTGCCTCAGTCTCCCTCCCCTGCGGGAGCCCCGCCCTCCCGAGGTGCCCTGGGGGGGGGGGGGTGGGGCGTGCCAGGGGGCGGTGCTTGGGGAGGGGCTGCACCCCGGGGGCGTGGCCACGGTGGGCAGGCCGGGCTGTGAGGTCACAGAGCCCTGCTGTGCCACGCCCTGAGGTGCTGTCCTGTGCCGCGGGCACCGCTACGGCAGTGCCGGCAGCAGCAGCGGCAGCGGCGGCAGCAGCAGCAGCAGCGGCGGCGGCAGCAGCAGCAGCAGCGGCGGCATGGTGCAGGCACGGGGGCCTTTGGCCCCCACCCGCATCCTTATCCTCCTCCTCCTGGTGGCCCTGCAAGGCCGGGGTGCCTGGGCTGCTCCGTGGCGAGCGCGGGGATTAGGTATGCGGGCGGGCGAGGGCCGGCACCCAGCCCTGGGCAGCGTGGCACCGTGCCCACCGCAGCTGAGGGTGGCAGCGGGGCTGGGGTCATGACGGGGCAGGGCCGGGAGAGCAGCGGGGCCCGGCTGGGCTGGGTGAGCCGTAAGCCCGGGGGCATAGACGGGGCAGCGGCGGGGCAGCCTCGCACTGGCCGGCAGGCTCTTCTCCACGTGATGCGGGAATGAGCATTGGTTTCCTCCCGTGCTTTCATGTGGGCTGCTTTTGTGCGCAGGAGAGATCTCCCAGTAAGAAATCCCCGAGGGGCCCTATGTTTGTCCCTCCGGTCCTTGAGGGGTCTTGCACGTGGCCTGGAAACGGTATTTTGAGAGCTTCCAGGTTGGTGCCAGCCAACAGGTCACTCGGGCCCCTCTGCAGATTTGGAAATCTCCACCCACGTCTGGGTCCCGCCCCATTACCTGGCCCCCCTCCAGTCACCGCAGGTCACCGTGAAAGAAGTAGATCACAACACCTAATGGAAACGTGCTTGATTACAGCTGTGCCTGTAGGCGATGGCCACCCGACTTCTCCGGCTGATCTTGTCGGCGAGCCTCAGGACGATCCCCCAGGTATGTCACCGGAGTGAATGAGCACTGAGCTTTTACTATGCTGTCCATATGAAATCTAACTGAATGTGTTCGTGCCCAATGCTCAGACGTGCGGCAGAGCAGAGGGGGAATGGGTCGGGGCTCAGTGATGTGCCCTGCGGCACTCTGCCTTGCGAAGCTGTCTTTGCCAGCCTCTCCCAGCCTGCGCTGCTTCCAGTGCCCGCTGCAAAGCCAGCGGGCTTGTTGGGGCTGAGCTTAGAGCTGGTGGGACCTCCAGGGAGTCCTTTCTCCCGACAGCTCCGTGCATGCTTTCCTCTGGATCAGCATGCTCCAGGCACCCAGTAACTGTCTGCACACTGCTCCTGAGTGGAAAGGAGAGGAGACAAGTGCCACGGGGCAAGCCCGCGTTTGAACTGCATTCAGTGCCGTTCAGATCTGAAGAAGTACACCGAAATATTTCACGGGAGCCGCTCTGGTTTTTTTGTTTACAGACGTGGCCGGAGGCGATGGATATGCAGCTTCCCGGCTGGGTTCCAGGGCTGACGCGCTGGCAGGCGGCTCGGGTACGTCATGGCTTTTGACTTGCTTTGAGAGCTGCCAGCTCAAAGCCCAAAAGTGAGCGAGGCGTCTCTTGCGGGCGTGAGAATACAGACCCGCATCAATGTGCCGTGTCATTACGTGATCCCCTCATACGTTCTGCTCTTCAGTTATGACGGTGTCTATCGCAATGTATGATGAAACCTTCTCATGGGTCGTTTGTTTGCAGATGTGGCTCCAGCTCCTCGGCTGGATCCTGAGCTGGAGCTCACCTGGCATCCCAGGGGTGAGTAGTCAGTCTTGACTGACTGCACAGAGTAAGCACTGGTTCTCAATATTTTATGAGCGAGAAATTTAACTCGATACTTTCTGTTAAGGTCCTCATAAAGCCAAAGGAGGGAAATCTTCCCAGCAGTCATCAGAAGTCCTAAAGGAAATCCTAAATGAACTGGAGAAAGCAGCACATGGTGGGTATACATCCCTCTTAAGCAGAAGACTTGGGAAGCTGACGATTTAGATACGTGTATGCACAAGCCGCAGCCTGCACCAGCAGAGCCTCGCTGCACTGACAGTCGATTACACGCTGTATTGACACACCATTTCATGCCTTACAGGGGTCTGGTGAGCCACAGAGATGGTCTCCTTGACGTCTGAGGGCACTCAGTGACACCTCGGGGCCAGGGGCAGGTGAAAGCTGCACACCCAGCTTGAGGCCGGACACCTGACTTGACGGCAGCTAAAATGCAGGGCTGTCAGCTCCGTCTCAGGTGGCTTAGCTGGCTGTCTCTAGTTGTGGTTTAGGCAACTCGGTTGTGGTTTTCCTCTTGTTTTGTGGCTCTGTGGGCTCTTCACTGCCACCACCAGAATAGGTTTGCGAGAGCTTGGCGTTCAGTCCACTGTGTGATGGAGCTGGCATGATGGGCTGTGCTTCTCAGAAGGGCTCTTTCCTCAGCTGAACTGGCTACACAGCCCTGCTGTGCTCTCTGAAGGAAGGCATTTAGCAGCATCTTGCAGTTTGCCCAGAAAGCACTAAAGTGCAAACAAGATGAGATGCAATCTCCTAGTGTCTCAGCAGGTCAGGTTTTGCTGTCTACTGGTAAACCGCAAAGCGTCTAGCTCTTAAATTTTTCCCACACATTGTTTGGACGAGTGACGAGGTGCACCCCCAAATGCCCGGGCTTTGTTTCTAAGCGCTATTAATGTGTTTTGCCTCCTGAAGATACTGTGTTCCTGATGAGGAAGCGTTACTTCTAATTAAAACTGGCACTGACCCTCTTTCTTTCTAAAGAGACGGACCGTGAGACTGTGGCGAAGGAGGTGCTCCAGGAAGGAGCCAGTCACGCAGCGCCAGTGCCGGATGCCAAAGCAGGGGCACCTCAACCAGCAGGCGTGCCAGGTAATTGCTGTCCCTCGCTCGTCCAGTGTCGCAGATCAAAATCACTGTGTGCCTGCAGGCTCCTCCCCTGGGGCCCGCTACGGCCCGTCGTGTCAGCAGCCAAACTATTAGTACAGAGCGAGCGTTCTAAAAGAAGCCAGGAACGGCTCTCTGAGGATGACTGTCATCTCTGGGGTGTGGAGGTTATTGCCATCAGTGTGCCAGAGGGACGCTGGTAACCCTCTGTGGAGGCAGTGAGTGAGATGCTCTCCTGCCACCGCACCCCGTTCACGGGGATTTCAGCACTCTGCCGTTTTGGGAACGAGGCCATCTGAACCACATTCAGGAGATGATGGGAAATACGACTCTTCATCGAATGTACCTCCCTCAGTAGCTGCATCCCAGAGCTTGCCGTGAGGCCCTAGAGGCCCCAGGCACAGCAGAAGGGGATCCGTCCTGCGAACCGAGGGCCAAAGGGAGTCACTCACGCATCAGGCAGTGGCTTGGAGGAACCCGCACCACCCCTCTGCATCCTCTGTGCCTGAGCCGTGCTGAGGCTTTACCTTTTTCTGATTCTCAGCAGTGCTGTCCAAGTCCGGGGAAGACCACCACGCCGGGATATATGGATTTTTCCAAAAGAATCCAGGTACTGAGCAGTCTTGCAGGGGGCCATGAGTGGGAGACAAGTCCTGAAAACCGGAGGCATGCAAGCGGTGCCCATGCGGGAGAAAAGGCGAAGGGGGAGAGCAAGGTTCAGGTGTCTCCTGGGAGGGCCTGCCTCGGTGCATCCCTTGGGGTGTGGGTGCTGGGCTGGGGAGGGAGAACTGGGGGTGGCACCCCTGACGCAGGGATGGGTTTTGTCCGTGTTGCTCAAAGGAGCGATTGGTCGAACAGCTGCGCCCCCGCCACGTGCTCTCCATCTGCTCTCACGAGTTCTGTTCAGTGCCGTAACTTGCAGAGAATGAAAATGGGCAAGCACAAAAGAAATTGTACGCAAATGTGAAGGGTGGCCAAGAAGGGGGAGCAAACCCGTGACACTTGGGAGAACTGGATTACGGCCATCCCAGCGCGTAAACAAAGCCGAGAGGAGAAAGAGAGGCTCCGGAGTGCATTGATTTGCAATGCCGTCGGGAGTTTCCTTTGTTTCTACCGAAACCAAGGCAATGTTGCAGGCCCAGGATGTTCACAAAGTGAGGAAGAACGTTTCCTGGCACCGTCAGACCTCCGGTGAGATTACCAGGAGTGCGCAGGACACGCTAACGTGCAGAATTGTTCCTCCAGGCGTGGATGGCAGGAGAAGCTCCAATGCTATGGATCCTGAAGATTTCCGGAGATACTGCATAGAAGGTGCCATGGCGATCTTGGGCTCCATGCTGCTTGGCATGGTATGTTGGTGCGCGATCTGTCTGTGGAGGAAGAGACAACGGTGAGTTATTGGGAGGGCTTTTTGCCAAACTTCTGTCTTAGATGGCTGCTGTTAGCTGTGAAGCATTTCGAGGTAGGGTATTCCGGAGTGCCGAGTTAGTTCCTGGCCAGACTCTACTGAGATTTCTGCAGTAAGATGCTTTAACTGGCCTCTCAATTCACGGGCACTCTTTACTCAAACCACCTCTTTACTGTGGCAAGGTCTTAGTGAAAAGTGACCCTGCCTCAGCAAGAGCGGACCCAGCGACAGACGCAGCAGCACAAGGACAGAAATGAAAAACAACAAGGGATGACACTGCCGTAGGAAGAGAGAATTGCCAAGCGTGACATCTCCCTGCCAGTGAACCTCCCAGCAGAAATCACCCTGTTAGGTGATGCCGTAAATCCCAGGTGTTCACCTCGGCCAAGGTGTCCCAGCACCTCAGAGCATGGGGAGGAACCTTCCCAGCTATCTGCCTTGCCTTGGAGCAGGAGTGTGTCAGCCTGTCCCATCTGCACCCCAGCACTGTCAGCGTGCATGTTCTCAGCACAGGCAGGGGTTTTGTCTGTGCAGGGGTATTCTGAAGAGGGGCTGGAGAGCACCTCCCCGAACAGAGAGCTGAGGCTGTCGCCTTGTCTGGTCAGGGACGGGCAGGGGAGCGGAGGGCTGGTCTCTGCCAGGCACGCTGAGAAAGGCGAGCAGGAGGCTCCCCTGGCCCTGCAGTGCCGTGTCCAGCTTTGGTCCCCTCGCTCTGTCGCGGTCAGCTCCCCTTCCCGGCACGTGCAGAGCAGGCAGGGCAGGATGGTCAGGGCCGAGAGGAGACGAGCCGGGGGCAGGCGAGCAGAGCCCCAGCTGAGGGGTGCGGGGCACCCCCGTCTTCTGCACAGAGCTCTCTGTGCCCACAGCTCCCACGTGCAGCCGGGTGCCCGCACACGTGCGCCCAGCGCTGCCCCGCACGCTCGCACCTGCCCGGCACCGCAGCCGCGGCAGGGCATCAGCAGCCTCTTCTCTCCACAGGCGCCTCTCCGCAGCTTCGGGAACCCAGACCCAACGCCAGCAGCCACCACCTATGCCTGGAAAAGCGGCCCGCCTGCCACAGCGCCCCGGGGGACTGGTCCCCACCAGCCCGCACAGCCTCCCGGCCCGCCCGCCCCCACCCCAGTGCCCATGGCTGTCCAACTCAGCCAGCCGGGTCTTGCGGGACCGGCCCAGCACCCTCCAGCCCCCGGAGGAACTGCAACCACCCTCCTGCCCCCCAAGCCCATTGCTCTGATCCTCCTGCAAGGCCTTGAGGCGGCCCCACCAGGGCACAGATTGGGGGTGCGACGAGAGTCGACTCCCGATGGACGGCTTCAGGGGGTGACCATTTATTGCTGAATAACAGCATAGCAATAAATACGCAGCAGTAGTGCAATTGTCCGTGTCATAATGGCAGCAAAGCCAGGAATTCACCAACTCTGGGCTGAGCTTTATATGGGGGCACAAAGGGATGTGGATGCCTGCAGTGTCAGCAGGCAGGGAGCTGGGCATGGGACCCACCGACCGTAAAAATGAGGGTTTGGACCATCAAAAGGAGGCTGTCTACTCCTGAATCAAAGCATTTTCAGGGAAAAGGAACCTTTGAGCCCTAAAAGAGGGGCTTGGACCATAAAAAGGAGGGTTTGGACGCTCCAAACGCGGCTTGGACCCTAGAAACAACTGGCTGGATCCTAAAAATGCTGCTTTGGAGCCTGAAAATGAGGCGTTGGGAACAAAAAAAAGTGTATTTGGACTCTATAAAGCAGACTTTTCAAAGTACAGTGGAGCCTTTGGACAATAAAAATGACACTTTGGAGCCTAAAAAGAGACTTTGGACTCTAAAATGAGGCTTGGATCCCTGAAAGTGAGGCTTTGATGCCTCAAAGTGTTGATTTGGGCCCAAAAAAGGAGGCTTTGGGTGCTGAAGTGAGGGTTTGCTCCTACAAATGAGGCTTTGTGCCCTGAAGAAGAGAAGCTGGGCTCTGTAATCAGTTTTGGACCCGGAAACTGAGCCTTTGACCCTAGGAATGAGCGGTTGTAGCCTACAGGTCCAGGTTTAGAACCTAGAAATGAGGCTTTGTACCCTGAAAAAGTGGGATTAAAGCCCTAAAAACGAGTCACTGGAGCCTAAAACTGAGGCTGTGGGCCCAAACAGGGAGGGTTTGGGCCCTAAAAGGGAGGCTTTCAAGCCTAGAATCAGAGCCACCCTGCGCCTGCTGTCCCCGCCGCGCTGCCACAGACCCCCGGGGCTGGGGCCGGGTGATGGGGGGCTGATTTTGGGCAGCCGCGGCCCTGGGCAGGAGGAGCTGCCTGTTATTGTCCTGTGGCTTTGCTGGGTTTTCACTCCGGAATCTTACGAGGAATGAAGCCAGACGCCAGCAGCTTCTGTCCAGGCCCTCTCCTGAGGAGACAGGCCGTCCTGGAAGGGGCCCTGTCGGGGCACAGGCCCGCTCCTGCTGCGCTCACCCAACCCAGCCCGTCGGCCGCGGCATCTCACCCCCTGACCGCAGCTGCTCCTCAGCCAGCCGGGACACTGGGCCTGTCGAGAGACGGCCTGCGAGAAGGGCCATTTCACCCGAGCTGTTCCCTCAGCAGCGCAAGGGGTGAGCGCAGCTCTGCCCTCCCTTGGTCCGCTCATGGGCTCTGCTCAGGGTGGGAGGGAAGGGGGGATGGAGGGGAGGGGACAGGAGGGGAACTGCCATGGGTTTGCTCTGGATCTGCAAGTCTTTCTGGAAATCAAATGGAGAAAGCAGACCTTCCTCAGCCGTGCACACACCTTCCCCCCAGCTCAAGGTGAACAAGATGTCGGGGCCATACGCAGGCAAGGCGAAGCCGGAGCCCCCGTGTTTGTGGTGCTGTGGAAGCGCCGGCAAGGGAGGGTGAGGGCCGGGCAGAGCTTTGGGTGCTGGCACCTTTGGTGTGGGAGAAATCCCCGGACGTTCGCAATTTTGGAGGTGGGCTCGGGCAAAAAATGCAGAAAAATCAAGCCCCAAAACAAGCACAATAGAATCATCTTAAAAGTTACCATTGCTGGAGTTCGAACCCCATGTCCCAGCAGGCCTAAAAACGGAAGTCGACTTTGGGACAGATACATTACAATCTACCCCATGGCAACAAAAATTAACAGCAGCTTTAACAAGAAAGATACAGTCTGAATGCCTCTGTAAGCAAATGTCCACAAAAACAGTTAACACACTGAAAGCCCTAACAAAGGGTACAATGCCTTACGGATACTTACACAACATCTGCTTTGCTGGTAGCTTTGATTCCTCCAACAGGGATTCTTCTAACGATCACCGATGAGTTCTTAGGAATCAGGGCATTAGCATCTGTGTATTCTGAAAACAACACAAATGCAGAAAAAACCAGTAGTCAAACTGTAAGAATGTATATTAATATGTAATGACATAGCACTTCAGAGAATCCCTTTACAGACAGGAAAGCAAAGCTTTATAGG
Source organism: Pelecanus crispus (assembly GCF_030463565.1). Lineage (NCBI taxonomy): Eukaryota > Metazoa > Chordata > Aves > Pelecaniformes > Pelecanidae > Pelecanus > Pelecanus crispus. Next base: position 965,904 of record NC_134666.1, read on the forward strand.
TAACATTGCGCTTTTACTGTCTCAACACACTACCGGTCCATTCCTAGAAGTCTTCAGGTTTGATAATCAAACACAAGCAGCAAAATCTTTTCCATTCTTTTAAAATAGTTGGAATGCCAATGGCACGATGGTCTCAAAGGTCGCTCAGGCCTGACAGAGCACAGAAGAGAGCCTGCCATCTGCATTAACACCAGTTCACAGTCCCAGTTTGGGTTTGTTGGTTTTGTTTGGTTGTTGGATTTTGCCTGAGAATCAGAATAGGACATTCTCCAAGTGTTTTGAGTCAGAAACTTACAGGGCAGGAAAGAGCACTCAAGAATCCTGAGCTCTGGACTCTACTGTTCTTCCACAATATTGTGAGAACATCTATTCTAAAAGACAGGTCAAGAAGTTCAGATCAAATTAAAAGGAGGCAAGTTGAAACGCGCCATTCTTGAGTACAGGCTTTTTGACGGGAATTCTGCCTTTATAGAACAAGCATGGAAAAGGAATCACAGAATCACAGAATCGTTTAGGTTGAAAAAGACCGTTAAGATCATCCAGTCCAACCATTAACCTACACTACCAAGTCCACACTAAGCCAATCAAGGGTAGACTAGACTAAACCATGTCCCCAAGTGCCACATCTACCCATTTTTTGAACACTTCCAGGGATGGGGACTCCCCCACCTCTCTGGGCAGCCTGTTCCAATGCTTGACCACCCTTTCCATGAAGAAATTTTTCCTCATTTCCAACCTAAACCTCCCCTGGCACAGCTTGAGCCCATTTCCTCTCGTCTTATCGCTAACTACTTGGGAGAAGAGACCAACACCCACCTCACTACCGCCTCCTTTCAGGTAGTTGTAGAGAGCGATAAGGTCTCCCCTCAGCCTTCTCTTCTCCAGGCTAAACAACCCCAGTTCCCTCAGCTGCTCCTCACCAGCCCTGTGCTCCAGACCCTTCACCAGCCTTGTTGCCCTTCTCTGGACACGCTCCAGCACCTCAATGTCTTTCTTGTATTGAGGGGCCCAAAACTGGACACAGGATTCCAGGTGCAGCCTCACCAGCGCCCAGTACAGGGGAACAATCACCTCCCTGCTCCTGCTGGCCACACTATTCCTCATACAAGCCAGGATGCTGTTGGCCTTCTTGGCCACCTGGGCACACTGCTGGCTCATGATCAGCCGGCTGTCGACCAACACCCCCAGGTCCTTTTCGGCCAGGCAGCTTTCCAGCCACTCTTCCCCAAGCCTGTAGCGCTGCATGGGGTTGTTGTGACCCAAGTGCAGGACCCGGCACCTGGCCTTGTTAAACCTCATACAGCTGGCCACAGCCCATCGGTCCAGCCTGTCCAGGTCCCTCTGCAGGGCCAGCCTACCCTCCAGCAGATCGACACTCCCCCCCCAACTTGGTGTCATCTGCAAACTTACTGAGGCTGCACTCAATCTCCTCAGCCAGATCATCGGTAAGGATATTAAACAAGGCTGGCCCCAAAACAGAGACCTGGTGAACACCGCTCGTGACTGGCTGCCAACTGGACTTAACTCCATTCACCGCTACTCTCTGGGCTCGGCCACCCAACCAGTTTTTTACCCAGCGAAGACTACGCCCGTCCAAGCCATGAGCTGCCAGCTTCCCAAGGAGAATATTATGGGAGACAGTGTCAAAGGCTTTGCTAAAGTCCAGGTCATAGAAGGAGATCAGCTTGGTCAAGCAGCACCTGCCTTTCATGAACCCATGCTGGCTGGGCCTGATCCCCTGGTTGATCTGCACTTGCCTGTTGAGTTCACTCAATATGAACCACTCCATAATCTCTCCTGGCACCGAGGTCAGGCTGACAGGCCTGTAGTTCCCGGGTTCGGCCCTTCTTGTAGATGGGCGTCACATTGGCAAGCCTCCAGTCATCAGGGACCTCCCCTGTTAAGCAGGACTGCCGATAGATGATGGAAAGTGGCTTGGCAAGCTCCTCCGCCAGCTCCCTCAATGCTCTCGGTGGATCCCATCCAGCCCCATAGACTTGTGAGCGTCCAGGTGGTGTAGCAGGTCATTAACTGCTTCCTCCTGGACTATGGGGGCTCCATTCTGCTCCCCGTCCCTGTCTTCCAGCTCAGGGGGCTGAGTACCCTGGGGATGACTGGTCTGGCTGTTAAACACACAGGCAAAGAAGGCGTTAAGTACCTCAGCCTTGTCCTTGTCCTCGCTGACAATGTTCCCCTCCACATCCAGCAAAGGATGGAGATCCTCCTTGGCTCTCCTTTTATTGCTGATGTACTTATAAAAGCATTTTTTATTATCTTTTACAACAGTGGCCAGATTGAGTTCTTGCTGGGCTTTTGCTTTTCTAATTTCCTCCCTGCATGACCTAACAAGATCCCTGTACTCTTCCTGAGTTGCCCGCCCCTTCTTCCAAAGGTGGTAGACTCTCCTTTTTCCCCTGAGTCCCTGCAAAAGCTCCCTGTTCAGCCAGGCCAGTCGTCTTCCCTGCCAGTTGGTCTTACAGCACACGGGCACAGCCCGCTCCTGCACCCTTAAGACTTCCTTCTTGAAGAACCCCCAGCCTTCCTGGACCCCTTTGCCTTTCAGGACTGCCTCCCAAGGGACTTTCCCAACCAGCGTCCTCAACAGGCCAAAGTCTGCCCTCCGGAAGGCCATGGTGACAGTTTTCCTGCCCCTCCTCTTTACATTGCCCAGAAGCGAGAACTCTATCCTATCGTGGTCGCTAAGCCCAAGACGGCCTCCCACCACGACATCTCCCACGAGTCCTTCTCTGTTTGTAAACAGCAGGTCAAGTGAGGCACCTCCCCTGGTAGGCTCGCTTACCAGCTGCGTCAGGAAGTTATCCTCCAAACACTCGAGGAACTTCCCAGACTGTTGCCTCTCTGCTGGGTTCTATTTCCAGCAGATAGAATCTGTCCGGCAAGTTGAAGTCCCCCACAAGAACAAGGGCTAGCAATTGCGAGACTTCTGCCAGCCGCTTGTAGAATGCTTCATCTTCCTCTGCATCCTGGTTGGGTGCTCTATAGCAGACTCCCAACAGGACATCCGCCTTGCTGGCCTTCCCCCTCGTCCTTACCCACGAGCACTCGACCTTATCATCACCACTGTCGAGCTCTATGCAGTCAAAACACTCCCTAACATACAGAGCCACCCCACCGCCTCTCCTTCCCTGCCTATCCCTTCTGAAGAGCTTAGAGCCATCCAGTGCAGCACTCCAGTCATGAGAGTCGTCCCACCACCTTTCTGTGATGGTGACTATGTCATAGCTATCCTGCTGCACAAGGGCTTCCAGCTCCTCCTGTTTATTGCCCATGCTGCGTGCATTGGTGTAGATGCACTTGAGACGGGATATCGATTTCGCCGCCAACGTTGCCATGCCGCCCCTGGGCTCCTCACGAGCGAGCCTGCTTATATCCCCTACGCCCTTCAAACTTAGTTTAAAGCCCTCTCAATGAGTCCCGCCAACTCATGGGCGAGGATCCTTTTCCCCTTTGGAGACAGCCGATCTCCATCAGCCACCAGCAGGCCCAGTGCTGTGTAAACCTCCCCATGATCGAAAAACCCAAAATTCCACTGATGGCACCAGCCTCTGAGCCACCTGTTAATCAGGTGACTTTTCCCATTCCTTTCAGCACTCTTAACTGCCACTGACGGGATTGAAGAAAACACTACCTGCGCTCCCGATCCTGCGACCAATCGCCCCAGTGCCCTGAAGTCCCTCTTCATTGCTTTAGGACTTCTCTCTGTAATCTCATCACTGCCCACCTGTACAACCAGCAATGGGTAATAATGGGAGGGCCTCACGAGGTCGGGGAGTTTCCTAGTAATGTCCCTAACCCGGGCCCCAGGGAGGCAGCAGACTTCCCTGTGGGATGGGTCCGGGCAGAGATTGGGCCCTCAGTTCCCCGCAGGAGGGAATCACCCACCACAATTACCCTCCTTTTTTTCTTAACAGGGGCAGTCGTAATCCGTGGGGGTGACTGACTGGCCCTCGGCAACCCCCTGGCTGGACCGTCACCTTCACCTCCCTCCCCGCTTGCCTGGCCCTCAGCTTCCAGGGCCCCATATCTGTTAGGTAAGGGCAGCTGGGAGGGTGAGGGAGGCTGGGAGGGGATTCGCCTGCCACCCCGGGCAGGGACTTGTTTCCATTCCCCGCCGTCTCTTGGATCCCCTCCTTCTGCTTGCCGGCAAGACGGTAGGGGATCCTCCGCTCCTTGTGGAGCCTCCATCTGCTGCCTTGGCCCCAGGGACGGTCGGGTGCGGCTCCACCAGTCTATCTCCCCCTCGCACTCCCCGATACTCCTCAGCCGTTCCACCTCCTCCTTCAGCTCTGCCACCAGGCTGAGGAGACCATCTACCTGGTCACAGCCAAGACATTTGCCATCTCCGCTGCCCTCCGGTACAAGCGACAGGCTCAGGCACTCCCCGCAGCCGGCGACCTGGACGGCTGCATGTTTGTGCGGGAGCTCCGTCTGGGTCGCCGCATTCCTTCTGGCAGAGGCTTTCGGGCGGGTGGTAACTATAGCTGCCAGGTGTTCTCCTGGGTGGACGATGGCCACTGCCTGAGTTTCCCTTTGGCACTAGGAGCGGGGGCACTTGGCATTCCCCACACGCCCTGACCGCGCGAACTGCCACGCAAACTGACGCGCCATGCCCTCCTGACGTGCCACGCCATGTTCGCCCGTCCTGTTCACCATCACTCCTGGTCGCTCACGCTTGCTGGGGGCTGCTTTTATAGGTGGGGGGTTTAGGCTGCCGTCACTCCTGGCAGCTCAGGCAAGGGCAGATGGCCAGAGTGTGTTTGGCTGTGAAAGCACTGTCAAGGGAAGGTGAGGACCAGCAACAGCTCTAAGCCCTTAGAGATATGGTGTGGGAGAAATGCCTGGACGTTTTGCACTTGGGGAGCTGGTCCGTGCTGAGGGTGAGAGTGAGCTTGGGAATGTGTCTTGGGAGTGCTGGGAGGCAAGGCCAGGGCACATGCCAGATAGTGTTTCCAGTGAAAGCGCTGTCAAGGGAAGGTGAGGACCAGCAAGAGCTCTAAGCCCTTAGGCCTATGGTGTGGGAGAAATTGCGGGAGTTTTGCAGTGTCAGAGCAGGGCTCTGCCGACCGTGACAGTGACATGGAGGGTTGGCAGTGTAAGGCGCTAAGCAAGCACGGAGCGCCACTGCGTGTGGTCGGCAGAGCCCTGCTCTGACACTGCAAACTCCAACGCTTTCTGCCACAGCAAAGCTGCCAGCACTCAAAGCTCTTGCTGCTCTCAGCTTTCGCTGTGTCTTGTTTCACAGCCAAACACACAGTGGCGCTCCATGCTTGCTTATTTCCTTACACTGCCAGCTCGGTCTTACGGCCACGATCAGCAGAGCCCTGCTCGACACTGCGAACGTCCAGCGATTTCTCCCGCAGCAAAGATGAGAGCACTGAATGCTCTTGTTGCTCCCCACCTTCCCGTGCCACCGCTTTCACAGCACTAAGGCCTTCCACTATTGCGGTGGGAGGAATCGCTGAACGTTTGCACTTTGGCAGCTGGTCTCTGAGAGAGTGAGAGTGAGCTTGAGAACGTGTCTTCGGAGTGCTTGGAGGAAAGGCAAGGGTACATCACCATTGTGTGTTTCCCTGTGAAGGCGGTGGCTAGGAAAGGTAAGGAGGAGTGAGAACTTTCCGTTCTGGCACCTTTGCTGTGGGGGAAAGCGTTGGAGTTTGCAGTGTCAGAGCAGGGCTCTGCCGATCGGACACAGTGGTGCCCGCGTTTGCTTTGCTCCTTACACTGCCAACCCTCCATGTCACTGTCACGATCGGCAGAGCCTGCAAAACTCCCGCAACTTCTCCCACACCATAGGCCTAAGGGCTTAGAGCTCTTGCTGGTCCTCACCTTCCCTTGACAGCGCTTTCACTGGAAACAGTATCTGGCATGTGCCCTGGCCTTGCCTCCCAGCACTCCCAAGACACATTCCCAAGCTCACTCTCACCCTCAGCACGGACCAGCTCCCCAAGTGCAAAACGTCCAGGCATTTCTCCCACACCATATCTCTAAGGGCTTAGAGCTGTGGCTGGTCCTCCCCTTCCCTTGACACCGCTTTCACAGCCAAACACACTCTGGCCATCTGCCCTTGCCTTGCCTCCCAGCACTCCCAGGACACATTCGCATACTGTGTGTTTGAAATCGCTGGACGTTTGCACTTTTGGAGCTGGTCTGTGCCGGGAGTGAGATTCCCCAAAACTGCTATCGCCTGGGTCCCGCCAGGATGGGGCAGCAATATACAGCCCTGCTCTGACAACTGGGGTCGGCTCCAACCTAAAATCGCTGTGTTTTGCTATGCAAAAATAGTAAAATTAATGTTTAGTGGTGGGCAGTGAGCGGTTAAAAGATCATCCTTAAATTTCAGAGTCAAGCAGCAAAGCCTCAGTGCAGGCCCCACGCCAGTCCCAGAAAAGTGCAACTCCTGGCTCCCCAGCATCAGCTTTTCATCTTTGTTTTCGGTCCAAATTATGCCAAACGAGACACAAATCTTTGATCTGTTGCTAAAAATCCTGCTGGGGGCAGGGGGGGCCACAACAGGTGGTTGGTACTAAAATAGGTGAATAATGAGGTTTAAAATTCATTGTCAATTCGGAAAAAATATTTTTAAAAAATGGTGTACAAATTTTTTTTTGGTTTTTTTTTTTACATATTTTTGTTTGGACATACAGAAATTGCGGTTTCATCCTGCCACACTCCAAAGAGTGTGTTCAGGGCCTAAATAGGAAGCTATGGACCCAGGAAAGGGGCAGGGTACCCCCAAACCCTGCGGGTCAGGCCCGGGACAGGGGCAGCAGATCCACAAACCCTGCAGGTCGTGGACCAGACAGGGACAGGGCACCCCAAACCCCATGGATCAGGACCAGGACTGGTGCAGGGAAAGCCCAAAACTCTGTGGGTCACAGCCACGACAGGAGTAGAGAACACCAAAACCCATGAGTCGGTGCCAGGACTGGGGCAGGACACCCCCAAACTGCACAGGTCAGGGCCAGGACAGGGGCAAGGCACCTCCAAACCCCATGAGTCTCAGCTACAACAGACACAGGGCACCACGAACCTACGGGTGATGGCCGTGAGAAGGCACCCAGGGTCAGAACAAGGGCCAAGAACCACAAAACGCCACGGGTAATGGCCCAGACGGGCACAGGGCACACCAAACCCAGCGGATCAGGTCCAGAACAGGAGCAGGGCACCCCCAAGCCAAGCTGGTCCTGGAAAGAGAGGGGGCCAGAAAACCCCACAGCTCAAGGTTCAGGGGCAGGGATCCCCAAAATACCTCAGATCAGGGCCAGTATAGGGGCAGAGTACCCCCAAACCGCACTTGTAGCGGCCAAGACAGGGGTAGAGAACCCCAAACCTCGCAGGCCAGGGCCATGACAGGGACAAGGCAGCTTGGCATCCCTGTGGGTCGTGGCCAGGTCAGGGGCCCCAGACCCCACGGATCACAGCCAATACAGAGCCCGGGCACCCCCAAAAGACTGTGGATCAGGGCCAGGACAGAGACAGGCAAGCCCAAAAATCCATGGGTCAACCCCAAAACCTCATGGGTCAGGTCCAGGACAGGGACAGGGACAGTGTCGGGGCCAGGACAGAGGCATGGCACCACAAACCCCCTGGGTCAGGGCCAGGAAAGGGGCACAGCACTCCGAAAAATTGCAGGTCAGGGCCAAAACAGGGGCAGGGTACCCCCAAATGTCATGAGTCAGGGAAATGAAAGGGGCAAGGCACTCCCTACCCTACAGGTCTGGGCCAGGTCAGTGGCAGGACACCCCAAACACCTGCAGCCCGCAGAGGACCCCACGCCGGAGCAGGGGGATGTGCCTGAAGGAGGCTGTGACCCCGTGGGAAGTCCACGCTGGAGCAGGCTCCTGGCAGGAGCTGTGGCCCCGTGGAGAGAGGAGCCCAGGCTGGAGCAGGTTTGCTGGCAGGGCTTGTTGCCCCATGGGGGACCCACACTGGAGCAGTCTGCTCCTGAAGGGCTGCACCCCGTGGAAGGGAACCACGCTGGAGCAGTTCGTGGATGTCCTGGTTTCGGCTGGGATAGAGTTAATTTTCTTCCTAGCAGCAGGCATAGTGCTGTGTTTTGGATTTAGTAGGAGAAGAATGTTGATAACAGGCTGATGTTTTTAGTTGTTGCTGAGTACTGCTTATGCTAGTCAAGGACTTTTTCAGCTTCCCATGCTCTGCCAGGCGCACAAGAAACTGGGAGGGGGCACAGCCAGAATAGTTGATCCAAACTGACCAAAGGGCTATTCCATACCATATGACGTCATGCTCAGTATATAAACTGGGGGGGGTTGGCCGGGGAGCAGCGATCGCTGCTCGGGAACTGTCTGGGTATCGGTCGGCGGGTGGTGAGCAATTGCATTGTGCATCACTTGCTTCGTGTATCATTATTATTATTATCATTATTATACTGTTACTATTAGCATTACTATTTTACTTTATTTCAATTATTAAACTGTTCTTATCTCAGCCCAGGAGTGTTTCTCACTCTTACTCCTCCAATTCTCTCCCCCATCCCATCGGGGTAGGGGGAGTGAGCGAGCGGCTGCGTGGTGCTTAGTTGCTGGCTGGGGCTAAACCACGACAGTCCTTTTTGGCGCCCAACGTGGGGCTTGAGATAACAACAGATTAATCAGAGTGTATTAAGGAGTCTGTTAACAGTTGCCGGTCACGATATTAGTTCTTCTGATCTGCACCATGTTCTTTTTTTTGCAGCACGCGTTAAAGCTTGCTGTCAGTTTGTGTAGTGTGCTATGCTCTGCAGTGATTCATGATCTTTTGCTTGGGAGGCTCCTTATCAAAGCCCTGACCTTGAGCATTCTTTGGTATTTGGGTTTCATACAGAAGTCACTACTGTACTTCGGGTACTACCTCATAGAGAGAGTTAGCAATTATACTTCTTACTCTGAGAGGCTTGTTGTGGAGGAAATACAGAATGGCACCTTTGCTGCTTTCTTCTATGATGTTTCCTCCTTCATTACAACAACTTTCCTGTATCTTGAACACCCCTGGGCAGTTAAGATACTTCTATTGATAATTCTTGGGAATGTTGTTTCCATTTTGATAAAGGTCAGTAAGCAGTTTAAAAATACCATCCAGAGATCTACCCCAAGGCTGGATAGTTATGAGTGGCAGGGTGTGTGGGATCGTATGCGCAAGTACCTAGGGCAGTGGGGACCTCCAGTGTTTTGGAACTTCACCCCTGAACAAGTGCAGAATCCTGAAGAATTAGTAAAGTATTTGGAAGAAGTATGTTGTCACCCTGGTAGCTCCAGAGAGACACAAATCATTGCAACATGCTGGGGACTGGCCCATGCCTATCGAGCCGTGGTCAACGCTAATCAGTACCCTCAAAAGAAAGAGAAGGTCTCTGGATCTGATGACAAAACAACAAGCACTGTGGCTACTCAAACCCCCACTACAGGCCCTGCGGCTACTCCAACCCCCACTACAGGCCTTGCAGCTACTCAAACCCCTGCCCCAGGCACTGTGGCTACTCCAGCCACAGCCATGAGCACTGCGGCTACTCAAACCCCAGTGACAGACACTGTGGCTAAACCAGAGAACCAACCTGCGCCGGTATCAGTTGCCCCTATACAGAAGAAAAAATACACGAGGAAATCAGTTCGTTTAGTAAGGGATGAAGATGAACCAGGGCCATCACGAGAACCAGAGGAGGAAGAACCCATAAATGAGATGGTGACCACCCGATCCCTATCCCTGAGTGAGCTGCGAGATATGCGAAAAGATTTCGGTCGTCATCCAGGCGAGCACATCATCACCTGGCTGCTCCGATGCTGGGATAACGGGGCCAGTAGCCTGGATTTAGAGGGTAGGGAAGCCAAGCAGCTGGGATCCCTTTCCAGGGAAGGGGGCATTGACAAAGCAATTGGAAAAGGGGCAAAACCGCTCAGCCTCTGGAGGCGACTTCTGTCAAGCGTGAAGGAAAGGTATCCCTTCAAGGAGGATGTTTTATACCGCCCAAGCAAATGGACCACCGTAGAGAAAGGTGTCCAGTACCTGAGGGAATTAGGCGTGCTGGAGGTGATTTACAGTGACCTGAATGATGAGCGGTTAACCAAAGACCCAGATGAAGTCAGGTGCACACAATCCATGTGGCGGAAGGTGGTACGGAGCGCACCAGCATCGTATTCCAACTCGTTGGCAATACTAGCCTGGAAAGACGACGAGGCACCAACGGTGGATGAAGTGGCTAGACAACTCCGGGACTACGAAGAAAAGCTCTCTTCCTCCCTACGGGCCTGTGTCTCGGCTGTGGAAAAACTGTCTGAAAAAATATGCCAAGAGTTCCAACAACTCAGAGAGGATCTGTCCTACTCCCCACCTGCACGGACCAGTGTCTCAGCCATTAGGAGTCAACGTCCCTATGCTCAAGAGAGAGGATATAGAGGATACACACCACGGGGCACCCTGTGGTTTTACCTGCGTGATTATGGAGAGGACATGAGAAAGTGGGATGGAAAACCCACCTCAACCTTAGAGGCACGGGTGCGTGAATTGCAAGGAAAAACTATTAGAAAAGGCGGTTCTCCCAGGAAAATTGCAGCTCCAGTTTCCAGTGAGCAGTTCCCGAGACAGAGTAAGAGGGCTAATTTTACTTCCGACCTTGATCAGGGAACTTTTGATTCACATTTACAGGAAGTGAACAATGAATACTGTGACCAGTGTTAGAGGGGCCCTGCCTCCAGCCAGGTGGAGGAAAGGGACAACCGGGTTTACTGGACTGTGTGGATTCGATGGCCTGGAACGTCAGACCCACAGGAGTATAAGGCTCTAGTGGACACTGGTGCACAGTGCACGCTAATGCCATCAAACTATAGAGGGGCAGAACCCATTTGTATTTCTGGAGTGACAGGGGGATCCCAACAGCTAACTGTACTGGAAGCTGAAGTGAGCCTAACTGGGAATGAGTGGCAAAAGCACCCCATTGTGACTGGCCCAGATGCTCCGTGCATCCTTGGCATAGACTACCTCAGGAGAGGGTATTTCAAGGACCCAAAAGGGTACCGGTGGGCTTTTGGTATAGCTGCTTTGGAGACAGAGGAAATTAAACAGTTGTCCACCTTGCCCGGTCTCTCAGAGGACCCTTCAATTGTAGGGTTGCTGAAGGTTGAGGAACAACAGGTGCCGATTGCTACCACAACTGTGCACAGGCGGCAATATCGCACCAACCGAGACTCCCCGATTCCCATCCATAACCTGATTCGTCGACTGGAGAGCCAGGGAGTGATCAGCAAGACTCGCTCACCCTTTAACAGTCCCATATGGCCAGTGCGAAAGTCTAATGGGGAGTGGAGACTAACAGTGGACTATCGTGGCCTGAACGAAGTTACACCGCCGCTGAGTGCTGCCGTGCCAGACATGCTAGAACTTCAATATGAACTGGAGTCAAAGGCAGCTAAGTGGTATGCCACAATTGATATTGCTAATGCATTTTTCTCCATCCCTTTGGCAGCAGAGTGCAGACCCCAGTTTGCTTTTACCTGGAGGGGTGTTCAGTACACCTGGAACCGACTGCCCCAGGGGTGGAAGCACAGCCCCACCATTTGCCATGGACTGATCCAGACAGCACTGGAACAGGGTGAAGCTCCAGAACATCTGCAGTACATTGATGACATCATTGTGTGGGGCAACACAGCAGAAGACGTTTTTGAGAAGGGAAAGAAAATAGTCCAAATCCTTCTGAAGGCTGGTTTTGCCATAAAACAGAGTAAGGTCAAGGGGCCTGCACAGGAGATCCAGTTTTTAGGAATAAAATGGCAAGATGGACGTCGTCAGATCCCAATGGATGTGATCAACAAAATAACAGCTATGTCCCCACCAACTAGCAAAAAGGAAACACAAGCTTTCTTAGGCGTTGTGGGGTTTTGGAGAATGCATATTCCAAATTACAGCCAGATCGTAAGCCCTCTCTATCAAGTGACCTGGAAGAAGAACGAATTCAAATGGGGCCCTGAGCAACAACAAGCCTTTGAACAAATTAAACGGGAGATAGTTCATGCAGTAGCCCTTGGGCCAGTCCGGGCAGAGCAGGATATTAAAAATGTGCTCTACACCGCAGCCGGGGAGAATGGCCCTACCTGGAGCCTCTGGCAGAAAGCACCAGGGGAGACTCGAGGTCGACCCCTAGGGTTTTGGAGTCGGGGATACAGAGGATCCGAAGCCCGCTACACTCCAACTGAGAAAGAGATACTGGCAGCATATGAAGGGGTTCGAGCTGCTTCAGAAGTGGTTGGTACTGAAGCACAGCTCCTGCTGGCACCCCGACTGCCGGTGTTGGGCTGGATGTTCAAAGGGAGGGTCCCCTCTACACATCATGCAACTGATGCTACATGGAGTAAGTGGGTTGCATTGATCACACAACGGGCTCGAATAGGAAACCCCAGTCGCCCAGGAATCTTGGAAGTGATCATGGACTGGCCAGAAGGAAAAAACATTAGAATATCACCAGAGGAGGAGGTGACACGTGCTGAAGAGGCCCCACTGTATAATAAATTGCCAGAAAATGAAAAGCAATATGCCCTGTTCACTGATGGGTCCTGTCGTCTCGTGGGAAAGCATCGGAGGTGGAAAGCTGCTGTATGGAGTCCTATACGACAAGTCGCAGAAACTGCTGAAGGAGAAGGGGAGTCGAGTCAGTTTGCAGAGGTGAAAGCCATCCAGCTGGCTTTAGATATTGCTGAAAGAGAAAAGTGGCCAGTCCTTTATCTCTATACTGACTCATGGATGGTGGCAAATGCCCTGTGGGGGTGGCTGCAGCAATGGAAGCAGAGCAACTGGCAGCGCAGAGGCAAACCAATCTGGGCTGCCGCATTGTGGCAAGATATTGCTGCCCGGGTAGAGAACCTGGTTGTAAAAGTTCGTCATGTAGATGCTCATGTACCTAAGAGTCGGGCCACTGAAGAACATCAAAACAACCAGCAAGTAGATCAGGCTGCTAAGATTGAAGTGGCTCAGGTGGATTTGGACTGGCAACATAAGGGTGAATTATTTATAGCTCGGTGGGCCCATGATGCCTCAGGCCATCAAGGAAGGGATGCAACGTATAAATGGGCTCGTGATCGAGGGGTGGACTTAACTATGGACAGTATTGCACAGGTTATTCATGAGTGTGAAACATGCGCTGCAATCAAGCAAGCCAAGCAGTTCAAGCCCCTTGGGTATAGTGAACGATGGCTAAAATATAAATATGGGGAGGCCTGGCAGATTGATTACATCACGCTCCCACAGACCCGCCAGGGCAAGCGCTATGTGCTCACCATGGTGGAAGCAACCACTGGATGGCTGGAAACATATCCCGTGCCCCATGCCACCGCCTGGAACACCATCCTGGCCCTTGAAAAGCAAGTCCTGTGGCGACATGGCACCCCAGAAAGAATTGAGTCAGACAACGGGACTCATTTCCGAAACAACCTCATAGACACCTGGGCCAAAGAGCACGGCATTGAGTGGGTATATCACATCCCTTACCATGCACCAGCCTCCGGGAAAATTGAGCGATACAATGGATTGTTAAAGACTACCCTGAGAGCAATGGGTGGTGGGACGTTTAAACATTGGGATACGCATTTAGCAAAAGCCACCTGGTTAGTCAACACCAGGGGATCTGCCAATCAAGCTGGCCCTGCCCAATCAAAACTTTTACGTACTGTAGAAGGAGATAAAGTTCCTGTAGTGCACATGAAAAATATGCTGGGGAAGACAGTCTGGGTTACTTCCCCCTCTGGCAAAGGCAAACCCATTCGTGGGATTGCTTTTGCTCAAGGACCTGGGTGCACTTGGTGGGTGATGCGAAAGGATGGGGAAGCCCAATGTGTACCTCAAGGGAATTTGATTTTGGGTGAAAATAGCCAATGAACTGAATTGTATAATATTAATTGCTTTATAATACTGTATGTTATCTCTTAACTATATGTTATCTCTTAACTGCATGTTAATATAATAATATAGTAGGTTAATATTAAGTATATAATACTATACATTATGATTGCTATATGCCGCATCAATGGTATTGCAGTAAGAATTGCCCAGCCTAAGGAAAATGAACTTTGATGAAACCATTTTGGAATGAGAACTGACTTCAGCATGCAACAGTCCAACACTGCACACCACCTCTCCTGCTCTGAAAGACTGTGATGACAGATGGAACCCAAAGTCATGGGCTAAATGAACTCAATGGACATTTTAGAGGGATGGGCCATAGACGAAGGGAATGATATCTGTGTGTATATCAAGACAGGGAAAGGGGAGGGCCTGTGCATGACGTAGATGGTATAGAATAAGGGGTGGATACTGTCCTGGTTTCAGCTGGGATAGAGTTAATTTTCTTCCTAACAGCAGGCATAGTGCTGTGTTTTGGATTTAGTAGGAGAAGAATGTTGATAACAGGCTGATGTTTTTAGTTGTTGCTGAGTACTGCTTATGCTAGTCAAGGACTTTTTCAGCTTCCCATGCTCTGCCAGGCGCACAAGAAACTGGGAGGGGGCACAGCCAGAATAGTTGATCCAAACTGACCAAAGGGCTATTCCATACCATATGACGTCATGCTCAGTATATAAACTGGGGGGGGTTGGCCGGGGAGCAGCGATCGCTGCTCGGGAACTGTCTGGGTATCGGTCGGCGGGTGGTGAGCAATTGCATTGTGCATCACTTGCTTCGTGTATCATTATTATTATTATCATTATTATACTGTTACTATTAGCATTACTATTTTACTTTATTTCAATTATTAAACTGTTCTTATCTCAGCCCAGGAGTGTTTCTCACTCTTACTCCTCCAATTCTCTCCCCCATCCCATCGGGGTAGGGAGAGTGAGCGAGCGGCTGCGTGGTGCTTAGTTGCTGGCTGGGGCTAAACCACGACAGTGGAGAACTGCAGCTCGTGGGAAGGACCCACGTTGGAGAAGTTTGTGGAGAACTGTCTCCTGTGGGAGGGACCCCACGCTGGAGCAGGGGAAGACTGTGAGGAGTCCTTCCCTGCGGAGGAAGGAGCGGCGGAGACAACGCGTGATGAACTGACCATTCCCCATCCCCCCGCGCCACTCGGGGGAAGGAGCAGAGAAACTGGGAGTGAAGTTGAGCCCGGAAAGAAGGGAGGGGTTGGGGGAAGGTGTTTTAAGATTTGGTTTTATTTCTCATTACCCTGCTCTGGTTTGGTTGGCAATAAATTAATTTCCCTGAGTTGACTGTGTCCAGCCCGTGACGGTAATTGCCGAGTGATCTCTCCCTGTCCTTACCTCAACCCATGAGCTTTTTGTCGTATTTTCTCTCCCCCGTCACGCTGAGGAGGGGAGTGATAGAGCGGCTTTGGTGGGCACTTGACGTCCAGCCAGGGTCAACCCACCACAAAAGAAGTCGCTGAATTCAGCGGATTATGAGTGGAATGAAGAAGGTAAGGACCAAGGAAACAATTCCAAGAGAACACAGTAACTTCTGAAGGCAGCCAGCCAAGCGGCAGTGAAAACCAATAAGAAATCAAGAGACCACTGACCAGAATTAAGTGACTGGACTTGCGGTTGGACTTGGGAATCGGGTGATGGGTGGTACGGGTATAACTGAGAGGTGTGAACTGGGGTAGGGGTCCCTCTCTGGAGGCACCCAGCTCGAGCTGTAACCTAAGACCTAATAAAAGACTAATTGGAAACCTTCACTCGGACTTCATGTTCTCAGCAACATCCTAGGCTTGGACCCTGTTATGGTGGCCAGGCATGTGTAAATCCGTAACAGTACAGATGGAGAGAGAAACTGGAGAGTGAACAGGACAGAGAGGACTAAGAAATAAAAAGAGGGTCAGATGTGGGCAAAGAGACCGAGAAGGGGAAAAAAGCAGCAATGAGATGGAGGAAGAGGAAAAGAGGGCTGAGAAGCATGAAACAGGGAGAGAGAACAAATAAAAGGTAGAGCCAGCTGGACAGGGTTGTACAGCAAGAAACAATGTGATAGGCAGCAGGACAGAAAAATAAAGACAGGCACAAGGCACGGTGGGATACTCGACTTTCTAAAATACTTCACCAATTACATAATCGATATGGACCCACTGGAAGCCCCATGAGTCAAGCATTCTTTACCGAGACCAAATCTAATACTCCCTCTGCCAATGAAGGAAAATTCCCGATAACATTTCAACCAGGACAACTGGTTATGGTTAATTTACCACAAATTGGAAATGTGCCTATGACTCTGACTAAACCTCATGGCACACTTGCTTGGGAAGCTATTGATAACAGTGGTACAGAACACAGAATTACTACTAGGTGGATTTATCCTGTATCATAAAAGGGGTAACCTGTTCAGACTCTCCCCACTGAAACAGGTTGTGTTTGGGTTTGGTTTTTTTTTTTTTCCTCCTCTTTTCTCTCTCCCTTTTGCAGCACCCCGCAGGATGGCAAACGGAAATGCTGTGTTCATGTTACTATTCCAAACCCTAGCAACGTCGCTCCTCTGAGCCTGTGGTCAAAGAACCATAGAATGGCCATGGTCTCAAGGTCCTGTTAAGTATACCGCGAGTATGGGAAGTTTAAACCTTTCTATCGTGGTCATGCACAGAACTGAGGTATACTTGGAAAACAAATGGAGCTGGGACAAAGATGAAGCTGATGGTAACGTTCCTCAACTTCGGGGAATGACAGAGAAAGAAATTAAAATAGGATGCCGGATGATCAATGGGTCTGCTCATGAGAAGGCATCTCAGATTTCTGTGTACAGTATCACATCACACCCAACAGAAAAAGATACAAAACTTTGTGCCTCTGAGACTGGACTGTTGGTACAATTTTACCTTAGTGCAACCTGCTCTCGTAGTCTGCCTTTGGGCTCGCCATGGCATGGGACTATCCTTTAAATTTAAAATAGACATTACTGAGCCTAGTACAGTAACATCCGCCCCGACTGTAATGGGTAAGAAAAACCTATCCCCACAAATTTCTGATATGGGACCATATGTGATCAAAAATACTGGACAACAGCAAATACTATTTAACCCATCATGGTCCCTTAAACGAGTGGAACTGTCAATGCAGGTTAACGTCTCTACAATTAAACCTACCTGCTCACCATTCCTAAATACATCCTGTACAGGATGGTTGGCATGGTTACGTGGACAAACTCTCACCTCCCCAAAGCAAGCAAAGAGAGATGTAACCGGTGTCACAGGGACAGGATTGGGAGTCTTGAATAGTACAGCTGCGGAAATACTCATGAATAAATTAAGCACAACAACAAGCGATTTGAACAAATTAGAAGACCCCTTACAGTCTTCTCTGTCAGCACTGGGAACTAGTCGATGGCTTGTAGCTGACATACTACCTAAGTGGGAAAGAATCAATGAAAGAGACCACCAACTAATCATGGGCGCTCTAGGCACAGCTCAAACTAGCCTCTCTCTTGCTCTTAGTTGCATTCAAGCCCAATGGTGGATACAATCTATTGTAACAACAGTTCTAAGAGAAGGCGATGAGGGCACCTTGCCCACTGAAATTCAAAAGGTAATCTGGAATAACGCAACTCAATTTGAAAGAGACTTCCAATCCTGGTGGCGCCTAATCAATTTTACCTAGAACCCTCCCGACAGTAAGGCCACAGCTTTCGTATTAACGATACGCAGTGCTTTGGTATACACCATATACCCACCCGATCATTGCGCTGGGGTTAAGCCATAACGGAACCGTACTCTATCCACTAAAACATAGAGTATGGGCCCGACAAAATGGGCATAAGTGGCAAACTATCGATGCTGATGCCTGTGTTGTACGGGAACAACAGGGATTTGTTTGTGAAAGCAACACCATTAAGGCCCAAGACATTTGTCTTGACACTGAACAAAGCGTTTGCCATTTTGAATTACATCCCAATGAAACCCCTGAAACTGTACTTATCTATGTTGGACATGGATGCATTTGTATGAGAACCCTTTGTAACTCTGTATCTGTAGATAACACCACTACAGATACATACACTCACTCAAATACCCGTATTTGTAATTGTATCAGATTAAAAAAAAAAATAGGGACAGCGAACTAGGATGGAGATGTAGAAATAAAATTTTTAAAAAGGCAGCACTAAGGAAGGATGAGAACCGATTCAAAGCTAAAGACATCAAATGGGATAAAAGTAGACACAGAACACTTTAAAAGCGACAAGGACTAGGAGAAGTAACAAACAGAAATTAAAGAATAGGGACAACAAACTAAATGGAGACGTACAAAGTAAATTTTTTAAGCAATGGGATACATGACAGGCAGGAATCAAATAAAAAATAGGGATAGGGAGCTTGGCAAAGGTAGGCATAGAAGGAAAATTTAAAAAGCGATGAGGTACGGGACAGATGGGAAAGAACTAAAAGTAGAGACAGCAAACTAGATAAAAGCAGCCATAGAAGCAACATTTTAAAAACCAAGGGATTAAGAGAGGAAACCATTAAACAATATTGTTAGCAAATGAAAACGCAGGCATAGAAAAAAAAAATTAAAAGCGAGGGTACTAGGGAAAGACAAGAAATACTGAAGAAATTACAACAGTGACTGGGATAAAGGTAGAAGGAAAGATTAACCAAATAAAGAAAAAAATTTACAAATAGCGACAGCAAACTAAAACCGAGACGTAGAAATAAAATGTAAAAACCAACAGCGCTAAGAAAAGACAAGAAACAGGAAAAAAAGACAGCAAAGGGAATAAAACGAGGCACGGAAACAACATTTAAAAAGCGACAGGCGTTAGCGAAATAAAGGAAAAAATTATGAAATGGGGACAGCAAACTAAAACACGTAGAAAGAAAATTTTAAAAGTGAGGGCACTAAGGAAAGGCAAGAAATAATTGAAAGACCGAAACCAAGACAGCAAACGGGATAAACGCAGAAAATTAAAAAGCAACAGGGATTAAGGAAATAAATGGAAAAAATTAAACAAAGTGACAGCAAACTAAAACGGAGACACAGCAAGAAAATCTAAAAAGCGAGGCACTAAGGAAAGAGGAGAAATAATTAAAAACAGACATCAAAGGGGAAAAAGCAGACATGGAAAGAACACTGAAAAAGCAACAGGGATCAGGGAAATAAAGGGAAAAATTAACAAATAGGGACAGCAAACTAAAACAGGGATGTAGAAAGAGAATTTTAAAAGCAAAGGCACTACCGAAGACAAGAAATAATTAAGAAATGAAGGCAGCAAACAATAAATGCAGACAGGAAACTTTAAAAGTAACAGTGATTAAAGAAATAAGGAAAAAAAAAAGTAGCAACGGTGAACTAAAACAAAGATGTAGAAAGACAATTTAAAAAGCAAAGGGATTAGGAACAGAGAGGAAAAGAATTTACAATTAGGGTCACCTAACTAACTAAAGGAAGACATTGAAACAAAATTTAAAAAGGGATGAAGTAGAGGACAGGCGGGATAAAACCACGGACGTGGAACTGGATAAATGGAAATTTAGAAAGCAACGGGGTACTGGCCATACGGGTAAGAAGTTAACTATCAGGAGAGGAAGACAGCCAGCCAGCCACAGGGAAAGGACACTGGAAGAGCAACAGGGTGCAGAGCAGAGGGAGTCACTGAAAACAGACAGGCTGCTGGGTAGAGTGAGACCTAGAAACACAATTTTCACAAGCAACAGGGGGAAAAGGCAGCGTGGGAAGAATGAAATAATAGAGGGTGGGGAGCCGGAAAGACAGAGGCAGAGAAAGGAAACGTAGAAGGTGCCTGTGTACAGGGCAGTGCTAGCAGAAGAGCAAAAAGCTTTGGGGAGCCGGACAGCCTGGAAGGGAAACGGAGGCCGGCACAGATCTGGAGAAGCACGGCAGGGATGGGCGCGGACGCACGGCAGGGGACACGCGACTCACCACAGCTCCTAGTGCCAGCAGGAGACCTTCGCTGCCCCGAGGCTTCTCTCTCTGCCTCTGCCCCTTCCTCCCCCGCAGTGCCCGCTGCCTGACCCTCGCCCTCCCAGGAGCGGGCGGCGGGTGCCTCCATGCTCCTCTCCCACGAGGCTTCCCAGATGCACGGCGGCTCACGCGTGCAGCCAACGGAGGCACTGAGCTCCCGGTGCCGTGCGCTGGTGGCACGCTCTGTCGCTCCTCTGGCCGGGAGGGATGCTTCCTCGCTGTGGGGACCGGCCGGCCATGCCTTGCTGGAGACAGCTGCCTGTGGAAGCCCCTTTGTCTCACTCCTCAGCCAGCTCCCACAGGCAGGCATGCTCAGGCAGCCCCCCCTCCCCAGCTGGAGCTCCTTGGTGCAGCAGGGCCATCTTCACCCCCAACAGCTGCACCTGGGGCTGCCCTGGCCTGCAGCCTTTTTAAAGCCTTGGCCCAGCCCCATCCTGACCTCACGAGTCCCACCTGGGCTGCCCCAGCCCACAGCTGCAGCCCATGGGGAACAGGGGGCCATCACCTCAGCCCCACATCACATCACTCCCTCCCCTGGACCCAACCACAGCTGCTTCCCCAAACCCCACAGCTGGAAATGCACCCAGGAGCACAAAGGAGGCAGTGAAGGACTGTTCCTTTACGTGCATCAGAAATCCCGGCAGCGAGTTGGCTGTGAGGCTCGGTGCCCAAAGGCAGCAGAACAGAGGGAACAGAGGGAAAAGAGGGAAGCAGGCGGAAGGACAGAGGGAGGTGGAGAAGAGGTGTGGCACAGGGAGCCAGCAAATGGGATAATGGGAACAAGAGAGGGACGGGGAACCGTGCCAGGGTGTCGAGAGAGAGAGAAATGGAGGGCAGCGAGGAGGAGATGGAGTAGAGAACCACAGGAGCAGAGAGGAGGAGATGGAGTAGAGAACCACAGGAGCAGAGAGGTGGAGCAATACATAGGAGTGTGGGGGCAGGGGAGAGAGATGGAAGGGATGGGGCAGGACACCCCGCACCGACCTGAGGGCACGCTTGCTGAGCTCCATCCAGTGTTTACACCCACCGGGGCAAAGAGTGAAGGTGGTGGGGCTGGTGCACCAATTGCCCGACCCAGAGCCCCAAGCTGGCCCCAGTGTGCCTCTCAGGTTCCCCAGTCCCCTGCCGGTGGCCCCAAGACCCAGTGTAGGGCTGGCTGCCTCCGAGCCCCCAGCCTGATGGCAAGAAAGAGATGGCACCAGCGGCAGCATCGAGCAGCAAGGCACGCACCAGGGCTGCTGCCAAACCCAAGAAGCTGAGCTGGCTGTGCCTGTTGCCTACGGGGGGCCAAACCCCACGGGAGGGGCTGCCGTGGCAGCTGCGCATGCTGCCACGGCCTCCTGCCGACTCTCTGCTACCCCTCGGGCCCTGGGGTGTCCTCACGGCCGTGCCCACCCCGCTGGAGGAGGAGTCGGTGCCCATCACACCCGAGCAGCGGCCCGAGTGGGAGCACATGAAGAAGCTGGCCCAGGACGAGCGGGAACGGGCGGTCCTGCAGACGTCACTGGGCCCACTGCGGGTCTTTTTGTACAGAGGGAGATCGACATGGAGATAGCCAAAAACAATGGCTATCCATCACCCACCAGTCCAGCACCATCCTGCGTAGCACCCCCACGCAGAGCAGATGTGGAAGCAGAGACCTGCAGCCACCCGCCCCAGCCCTCTCCCAGATCCCAGCTGCTTGTTTAATTCATGACAAGAGTTGGGTGTTTGCCCTGCAGTGCCTCTCTCTGCCTGCGGTCATTTGCTCAGTGGGAGGAGCGGTGGGGGGGGGTCAACTGGCCTGCAGATGGCCACCGAGAGGATGGGCAGACGGGGCATCGCGCCGGGTGGTGGGCGCCCATGGGAGAAACCACGCTGATTTGCACCATCGGCGGCAGGACGGAGGCCTCCATCGCTGCCCCGGTACCGGCATCGCCATCGCTGCCCCAGCACCGGCATCACAGCCGGTGAGCCGGATCTGGCCCTGGGAAGGAGCTGCATCCGCCCCGGGGGGCCAGGCAGGGGCTGGCTGAGCGTGGAAAACGCAGCTCGTACCTGGCCAGCGAGCGGCCATTGCTGGCCGGGGCTCCCATGCCAAGATCCGGAGCTGGCGCTGTACTGGCTGTCCAGCTCGCTCAGCCCCGACTCTGGCCTCGTCTGGCGCTGCCCGCACCTCATCCAGCACAACCCAGCTAACTGCCTAGCCTCTGAAAAGATTTGAAAACTGTAGTTAATAACCACACCTGCACAAGCCCGGGGCCTGCTCTGATGCTAACAGCTCCTCAGCCACCAATGACCTCACAGCCACCTGCACAGCAGAAGCATCCTCACTGCCAACACCCTGCACTTTTCCCCTCCATCTCCCATCTTCCCCACGCTCTCCTCTTTCCCAGGCGCCTTTCTCACCTGCTCCACCACCTCCCCAAGGTCCATCTCTGGGTTTGTGCGGCAGGTGTTACCTCAGAAGCATTGTCCCAGCTGGGTCACCTGCATCTCCTTCTCTTCTTCCTCTGCTGTCATCCTGACTGCGCCAGCTGCCCGATGCACTTTTTGATCTCAAAGGCCCCTTCCTCCTGCCTCCCTTCTGCTGTTAAATCCTCTTCCTGCAAGAGCAGTCACACCCGTTGGTGTCCCCTCTGTGGCATCTTACCTGCATCTTCCTCAGCTGGACAGCTGCTCAGAACTGTCACCATCAGCCCTGGCCGTGCTTGAAGTCTTCTTCTGGCACAAGCGCAGCTCCGGGTGTGCTTGGTGCATACTGTGCTTCCTGAAGGAGAGCGGCAATGCTCAAAGTCACTCCTGGCCAGTGTCCTGCTGGGAAGAGCCGATTTGAAGGCAGGTTTGCTGCAGGTCCTGAGGCCCCCAGCGCGGCCACAGGTCCCACATCTGGCTCCTTCCAGCAGGATTTTGGAAAGCCCGTTCCCAGATGTGAGCGCCAGGCCAAGGGCACGGGGCAGAAAGAGCCCCCACCCCTGAGGGCCCCAGCCCCCAACCGGCCTCCGCCCCCAAACTACTAAAGCTTCCAAGCAGGCTCTCCCAACTCAACTATCTTCAGTTTGAAGAAAAGAAACTGCATGCTCCCAGATTCAGTCATCTGATGAAAACTGTTAGAGGACCATTTGGGCTTCAGCTCCAGAACAAAAGAATTTCCTTTGCAGAATCCCAGCCACCACCTCCATGATCGTCGTCACCAACCCACAAAAGCTGCATTGTAAAAAATCTTGCAGCTAATTAAAATTATCCTCTCCTCCCCAAATCTTTGTTCTTCTCATACCCTCAGACTACTGTGGTAACAATCATATAATTATTCTGTAATTACCACCAACATGAAACCCCTCCAAAGCATTATTCCCTGACATGACTCACAGCACTAGTGATAAGGGAGAACCATCACTAACCACGCACCCACCTGATAGTCCTTTTGCCTCTGTGACCCAGCACATCCACATGGATCTCTCTGCCTGACAGGAGAAGACCGGCCCAAAAAAATATCTTTGCACTGTTTTGGCTCTCGAGTAAGCAAGGAATTTATGACAGCGATATGCAAACAAGTTTAAGAGAAAGCAGGATAGCAGAAGAAGCAGAAAATGTGATATGTCTCACCCACCTCTAATTTCAGACAAAGTTTCAGGGGTGGGTTTTTCTGTTTGGCTCTTTTAATCACTGCACAGCACAAGTGAAAACACACGCACCTGTGTTTTAAGGAGAACTGTAACCTACAGGAGTGAAACTATCCAGGCTGTGTCATTACACTTCTTTCCAGGATACATCAGTCATTTTTTCACATTTCAGTGGAGAACTTTACATTAAAATCACTCATTTCTGATACAGAAATAGCAAAACCTCGGCTGTAAATCTTTAAAAAGAATAATACATTGTAGGAAAACTGTTCTTATAAACTGCAAATGACATGTTTCTGCTGCCAAAGGTTATAACGCTTTTGAGCATCTTTGCCGTCTTCATCTTCTTTGTCTTCACTTTTTTCTGATGACATTCTAACTACCACACCCCAACATAACATTAAACTGTTCAAGCACTCTTGCAAATTACACGAAACCCAAAATGCCTTACTGCCCTAGTTTGGGCTGGGAGAGTTCAATTTCTTCACAGTAGTTTGCATTGGGCTATGTTTGGATTTGTGCTCAAAACGGTGTTTGGATAACACACTGATGGTTCAGTTACTGCTGAGCAACGCTTACACCGCGTCAAGGCCTCTTCTCCTCCTCATGCTGCCCCGCCAGTGAGTAGGTTGCGGGTGCACAGAAAGTTGGGAGGGGACACAGCCGAGACAGCTGACCCCAACTGACCAAAGGGATATTCCAGACCATATGATGTCATGCTCAGCAATAAAACTGGGGCGGGGGGGGGGAAGGGTGGCAGGGGGAGCTGCTGCTGAGGGGCTGGCTGAGCATCGGTCGGTTGGTGGCGAGCAATAGATTTCATTTGCATGGCTTGTTTTTGGGGGGTTTTATTTTCCTCTCTCTCTTGGTTTTTTCTTTTCCTTACAATTTTTTTTTAAAAATCTTTCTAATTTTTAAACTGCTTTTATCTCTACCCACGAGTTTCTTTCTCACTTTTAACCTTCTGATTCTCAACCCTATCCCACCGCATTTTGTTATTACCATCACGTTAATGACACAATAGATCCTGCCAAACCTACAACCTACGAAATCTGAAGACCAACGTAGGCAAGACACGTTCCAGAAATTACAAGCAGCACAGAGAAGCGTATGCATCTGTCTTGTTCCTTCCTTCCCAAAACTGCTGGGTGACCTGGCATCAGCCCCAGTGCCTAACAGCAGGCAAGAATCTCTCATCTGGCTTAGCTCAGGTGCAGCTCCCAGGAAAACAGCTATTTCAGAAAGTCATGCCTTCTTATTCTGGGAAAGTCTTTCAAGGAAATGTTTGTAATACTCTAGAAGGGTAAGACTAAGCATGGTAATCTCACTCCAAGTTCTAGCTCTGCCACAGATTACCTTTTTTTTTCTTCTTCTTTCACCAAAAGGGCGGCACTTCTTTCTGAATGCAAGATGAGCTACATGGGGTATACAGACAGCCCATGGAAAACTGAGAAATGAGTCTGTGATCACTTCCATCACAATTCCTTTGCACTCCAACACTCCTTTCACACTCATTTCCTTGACTGGCACGGAAATGCCTCTTGTCTCAAAGCTGTGAAAACTGCAGTTAAAGACATCAGAGGTACCACGACACGCCTTCTGGTCTCGGTTAGCTTTTAAAAAGCAAGGTCTTCTGAACCTCTGTTTTCCAGCTGCCAATTGCTGGAGAAAGGGTCTGGGTTTGATCAGCTGGAAGATCAAATCTAACTACCAAAACCCAGTACAGGACATTACACACCTCAGGCTTCAGATTTGGAGCCCAACCCAAAGGCCTGAATAACCTCTCTCCTGCCACTGGGCTGACTGCAGTATTGCACATCCCCTGCCTTCCCCAGCTCTTCCCCAGCAGTCTCCTCCTGGCCGCTCCGCTATAGGCTGCTATATGGTCTCAGGGAACCACATTCTGGATCCACTCTGGCATCTCCCATTAATGAGGATACAGAGAGGGCCTCCCAGCACACTGTGCTCCTCTCACCTCTTCTGGTCTCTCTGCATTGTCCTTTCCTCACCTCCAGACACTGGTTTGGACCTTCAGCCAGATCTCCACTCCTTGTAAAATGCCCCTGTTTCAAGGAAATCAACAAGATGACCATGTCCTCCTGAGCCTTGCCTCTTACAGGAACTTTGGTCTGGCAACCAATACAGAAAATGGCAGTGTGAGCACAAAAACATCAAGGCTTGCCCCAGAGGTAGGTGGGATGAGATTTGCCGCTGTTCTGCAGGGAAGCACAGCAGAAAGAAAACCTGGTGAGGTTTAAGCACTAACAACTTT
This sequence comes from Pelecanus crispus, assembly GCF_030463565.1. Lineage (NCBI taxonomy): Eukaryota > Metazoa > Chordata > Aves > Pelecaniformes > Pelecanidae > Pelecanus > Pelecanus crispus. The sequence continues at coordinate 991,673 of NC_134666.1, forward strand.
ACTGGCCTTTTGCTGCCTTCTGCAGAGCTCTCAGCTGTTAACATAGAATCATTTAGGCTGGAAAAGACCTTTAGATCATCAAGTCTAACCATAAACCTAACACTGCCAAGTCCACCACTAAACCAGGTCCCTAAGTGCCACTTCAACATTTCTTTTAAATACCTCCAGGGATGCTGACTCAACCACTTCCCTGGGCAGCCTCTTCCAATGCTTAATAACCCTTTTGGTGAAGAATTTTTTCCTAATATCCAATCTAAACCTCCCCTAGCATCATAGAATCGTAGAATCGTTTAGGTTGGAAAAGACCTTCAAGATCATTCAGTCCAACCATTAACCTAACATTACCAAGTCCACAACTAAACCAATTAATGGCTTGGTGGCTGGGTTATTTATAATGAAAGTAAAAACTAGGAATCATTAAGATTGGAAAGGACCTCTAAGATCATCACTCCAATCATCAACCCAACACCTCCATGCCCACTAAACCATGTCCCAGAGTGCCACGTCTACTCGTTTTCTGAAGGCTTCCAGGGATGGGGACTCCACCACCTCTCTGGGCAGCCTGTTCCAATGCTTGACCACCCTTTCCATGAAGAACTCTTTCCTAATATCCAACCTAAATCTCCCCTGGCGCAGCTTGAGCCCATTTCCTCTCAGCCTATCGCTAACTACTTGGGAGAAGAGACCAACACCCCCCTCACTACAGCCTCCTTTCAGGTAGTTGTAGAGAGCGATAAGGTCTCCCCTCAGCCTCCTCTGGGAGGAGGAGACCTCAAGGTCTTTCTTGTATTGAGGGGCCCAAAACTGGACACAGGATTCCAGGTGTGGCCTCACCAGCGCCCAGTACAGGGGAACAATCACCTCCCTGCTCCTGCTGGCCACACTATTCCTCATACAAGCCAGGATGCTGTTGGCTTTCTTGGCCACCTGGGCACACTGCTGGCTCACATTCAGCCGCTGTCGACCAACACCCCCAGGTCCTTTTCGGCCAGGCAGCTTTCCAGCCACTCTTCCCCAAGCCTGTAGCGCTGCATGGGGTTGTTGTGACCCAAGTGCAGGACGCAGCACTTGGCCTTGTTAAACCTCATACAGCTGGCCGCGGCCCATCGGTCCAGCCTGTCCAGGTCCCTCTGCAGGGGCAGCCTACCCTCCAGCAGATCGACACTCCCCCCCAACTTGGTGTCATCTGCAAACTTACTGAGGCTGCACTCAATCCCCTCACCCAGATCATCGGTAAGGATATTAAACAAGGCTGGCCCCAAAACAGAGCCCTGGGGAACACCGCTCGTGACTGGCCGCCAACTGGACTTAACTCCATTCACCACTACTCTCTGGGCTCGGCCACCCAACCAGTTTTTTTACCCAGTGAAGACTACGCCCGTCCAAGCCATGAGCTGCCAGCTTCCCAAGGAGAATATTATGGGAGACTGTGTCAAAGGCTTTGCTGAAGTCCAGGTAAATGACATCCACAGCCTTTCCCTCATCCACCAGGCGGGTCACCAGGTCATAGAAGGAGATCAGCTTGGTCAAGCAGCACCTGCCTTTCATGAACCCATGCTGGCTGGGCCTGATCCCCTGGTTGATCTGCACTTGCCTGTTGAGTTCACTCAATATGAACCACTCCATAATCTTTCCCGGCCCTGAGGTCAGGCTGACAGGCCTGTAGTTTCCCGGGTCCTCCTTCCGGCCCTTCTTGTAGATGGGCGTCACATTGGCAAGCCTCCAGTCATCAGGGACCTCCCCTGTTAAGCAGGACTGCCGATAGATGATGGAAAGTGGCTTGGCAAGCTCCTCCGCCAGCTCCCTCAATGCTCTCGGTGGATCCCATCCAGCCCCATAGACTTGTGAGCGTCCAGGTGGTGTAGCAGGTCATTAACTGCTTCCTCCTGGACTATGGGGGCTCCATTCTGCTCCCCGTCCCTGTCTTCCAGCTCAGGGGGCTGAGTACCCTGGGGATGACTGGTCTGGCTGTTAAACACACAGGCAAAGAAGGCGTTAAGTACCTCAGCCTTGTCCTTGTCCTCGCTGACAACGTTCTCCTCCACATCCAGCAAAGGATGGAGATCCTCCTTGGCTCTCCTTTTATTGCTGATGTACTTATAAAAGCATTTTTTATTATCTTTTACAACAGTGGCCAGATTGAGTTCTTGCTGGGCTTTTGCTTTTCTAATTTCCTCCCTGCATGACCTAACAAGATCCCTGTACTCTTCCTGAGTTGCCCGCCCCTTCTTCCAAAGGTGGTAGACTCTCCTTTTTCCCCTGAGTCCCTGCAAAAGCTCCCTGTTCAGCCAGGCCAGTCGTCTTCCCTGCCAGTTGGTCTTACAGCACACGGGCACAGCCCGCTCCTGCACCCTTAAGACTTCCTTCTTGAAGAACCCCCAGCCTTCCTGGACCCCTTTGCCTTTCAGGACTGCCTCCCAAGGGACTTTCCCAACCAGCGTCCTCAACAGGCCAAAGTCTGCCCTCCGGAAGGCCATGGTGACAGTTTGGCTGCCCCTCCTCTTTACATCGCCCAGAAGCGAGAACTCTATCCTATCGTGGTCGCTAAGCCCAAGACGGCCTCCCACCACAACATCTCCCACGAGTCCTTCTCTGTTTGTAAACAGCAGGTCAAGTGAGGCACCTCCCCTGGTAGGCTCGCTTACCAGCTGCGTCAGGAAGTTATCCTCCACACACTCGAGGAACTTCCCAGACTGTTGCCTCTCTGCTGGGTTCTATTTCCAGCAGATAGAATCTGTCCGGCAAGTTGAAGTCCCCCATGAGAAGAAGGGCCGGCGATTGCGAGACTTCTGCTCAGCTCCAGAGATGCCCAAATCCGCCCAGAGCCCCAGGAGCCCCTGGTGCCCCAGCATTTGCTTGGCCCTGAAGCTCTGCGGGGCCTGCCGGCGCTGGGGAGCCCCAGGACAGAAGCGAAGGCCAGCGGTCAGCCCCCACGGACAGAGGGACGGGGCTCTGTCCTTCCTCCTGGCCACAGGAAGATGCCCTGGGCCATGCCAGGACAGGGCGTCCCTCCTCCTCACCGCCCGGGGGAAGGCGAGGCCTGAGGAGAGCCCTGGGTGCTGGGCTCAGCACGGCCAGCGGGACCGGGGGCAGAGCCCTGTCTCCTGCCTGCTGCCGGCCTGGCCCATGCCAGCGGCTCCCGGCACACAGCTCCTCCTGCCCAGGGCTGTGGCTGCTGGCAGCACAGGCAGAGCTGCATTTTCAGAAAGCCTTGCCGATCCAGAGCAAATACAGGCAAGCTGCCCTGCCCTCCCTTCCCCTCCTTGCCTGCCCTCCTCTCCCCCACTTCCCTTCCTGCTTCCTGTGCCCGCCTGGCAACAGCCCCGCCATTGGCCACAGCTGAGCCAATGAGCGGAGCCGGAGGCGGCCTGTCAGTCCCAGGCAGCCTGGGGCGGGGCCGGAGGGGGCAGAGGCCGAGCAGGCTGAGGAGAAATGGGGGAGAGGCGGGGGGGGCCGGGGCAGGAGCAGGGGCAGGGGCAGGGGCAGGGGCAGGGGCAGGGGCAGGTATCTGCCAGTGTGGGTGGGCCTGGGGACAGGGACCTGGAGACCTCAGTGCCCCTGGGCCCCAGCATGGCCCAGCTCCCCAGCCCAGCCGCGAGTGCTCAGCCCCAGGGCCAAGGCCACAGGCAGGGTCCGAGCGGTTCCTGCTGCTGCCCCGAGGGTCGCCAGCCCGAGCCCTGAGAGCTGGAGGTGGGTGTTTCACGTCCGCAGGGCAGGGGAAGGCGGAGCGGCCTCCTCTCCAAGAGACGGCTGCAGGCTGTGGAGCGGGCATGCTGTGGTGGGGGCAGAGCAGGTGCCTTTGCTGTCCCCAGGCCTTCACGTGGGTCTGGTGCTCATGGACAACCTCATCTTTGTTGACAGCCTTTGACAAATGGGGATTTCCAGCCATGGAAGTTGTTCCTCCCTCCTGGTAAGAGCACGCGCCGGGGCTTTGATTTCAAAGCAGCCAGGGGAGCGCTCCTGGTTGGATGCGGCTCCCTTGGCAGATGCTTGTGCCCCTCTGTTGGCCCCGAGGTCTGATCCTTGCCTTTCCCCCCAACCCAAGCTGTGCTGCCGGCTCTTGGGAAATGGGGGTACAGAGGGTGGATGGCTGTACCACAGCCAGGAAGTTCCAGTCAATCTGTCAGGGATTTTTTTGCTTCCTGGTTCTTGCAGTAACAAGTTGTGGTTGTTTTGGTTTTTTTTTCCCCAAGTATTTTTTTCCAAGGAAACGTCACCACGGAAAGTGCAGTATTTATCTCTGCTTCCTGTCAGTGTGGATTGTGTCTGTCCTCAGCCAGGCGCACAGCAGCTGTCAGATGAGGAATAGGAGTATTCCAGGGTGAAGTGAGCAATGGGGACCCCAAGCCTGTTTTGTTTAAGGCAACTGGGTGAAAATGTGGAGCTAGAGCTGTCTGTGTTGCTTACCCTTCTGATTGCAGTGCTCCCTTCTAGTTCTCTGTAATACTTCTACTACTGGACTCCATTTGGTTTAAATGTCTGTAAATTGGTGCTACACTTTGCAACTGTTTCTACTTGATTCTTCACAGATTTGAAATTCCCTGTTCAGGTGTCTCTACTTTCTTCTCCCCCGTGTTGCACAGAACCGTATTTGGCTGCAGGGCTGTAGAGCCTGTATTTCCGCCCCGTGGTGAGGAAAATATGGACATGAAAAAGGAATAGACAGTGATTCTGAAAAGGCCCCTTTCTTTGTGGTCATTTTCCCATTAAATTTGTGGGTTCTTAAATGATGTGAGTTACTCTGAGTCTTAGCAATCCCTTGTTTGCATGCCTGTGCTCAGGAGGTGTATCAGAAACTCTGTTTGGGCATTGCTTATGTCAGGCAAGCAACAGTAGCCCTTTCTGGAAAATAGCTCATGGGTGAGGTAGTTCCTCGGTCATAACAGAGCGGTTTCTGTTTGCATCAGTGATGCTGGTGCTGGGGCGGCGATGCTGGTACTGGGACAGTGATGGAGGCCTCCGTCCTCCCAGCGTTGATGCTGATCGGTGTGGTTTCTCCCACGGGCACCCGCCACCTGGAGCAATGCCCTGTCTTTCCATCCTCCCGGTGGCAGTCCCCGATGCGAAGGGCTCCGGAGCAGACGCTCGTGCCGGGGCACCCTTGCTAAGGTGGCAAAAGCGCAGGGAGAGAGCGGGCAGCCCAGCCCCCCGCCTAGAGCAGGGAAGAGCGGGAAAGGGCGAGCTGCTGACGTGCAGCAGCTGTGACGCAGCGTGGGTGGGGACAGGAGTGATGGCAGCCAAATCCCCCCACCTATAAAAGCAGCCCCCAGGGAGCGCGAGTGACCGGGAGCGCGGCGACCAGGACGGGCAAACAGGGCACGTCAGGAGGTCGTGGCGCGTCAGTGTGCACGGCACTTTGCATGGGCAGCCCGCGCGGGGAAGGCCAAGTCCCCCCCTCCTAGTTCCAAAGGGAAACTCAGGCAGTGGTCATCGTCCTCCCAGGAGAATACGTGGCAGCTACGGTTACCACTCGCCCGAAAGCCTCTGCCGGAAGGAGTGCGGCGACCCAGACGGAGCTCCCGCACAAACATGCAGCTGTCCAGGTCTCCAGCTGCAGGGAGTGCCTGAGCCTGTCGCTTGTACCGGAGGGCAGCGGAGACGGCAAATGTCTTGGCTGTGACCAGGTAGATGGTCTCCTCAGCCTGGTGGCAGAGCTGAAGGAGGAGGTGGAACGGCTGAGGAGTATCAGGGAGTGCGAGAGGGAGATAGACTGGTGGAACCGCACCCTGCCATCCCTGGGGCCAAGGCAGCAGATGGAGGCCTGTCGTGGTTTAGCCCCAGCCAGCAGCTAAGCACCACGCAGCCGCTCGCTCACTCCCCCTACTGCGATGGGATGGGGGAGAGAATTGGAGGAGTAAGAGTGAGAAACGCTCCTGGGTTGAGATAAGAACAGTTTAATAATTGAAATAAAGTCAAATAGTAATGATAATAATAACAATATAATAATGATAACAATAATAATATACAAAGCAAGTGATGCACAATGCAATTGCTCACCACCCGCCGACCGATACCCAGGCAGTTCCGGAGCAGCGATTGCTGCTCCCCAGCCAACCCCCCCCCCCAATTTCTATACTGAGCATGACATCATATGGTATGGACTAGCCCTTTGGTCAGTTTGGATCAACTATTCTGGCTGTGCCCCCTCCCAGTTTCTTGTGTACCTGGCAGAGCATGGGAAGCTGAAAAGTCCTTGACTGGCATAAGCAGTACTGAGCAACAACTAAAACCATCAGCGTGTTATCAACATTCTTCTCCTAGTAAATCCAAAACACAGCACTATGCCTGCTGCTAGGAAGAAAATTAACTCTATCCCAGCCGAAACCAGGACAGGCCCCACAAGGAGCGGAGGATCCCCTACCCTCTTGCTGGCAAGCAGAAGGAGGGGACCTAAGAGACGGGGAGGACGTTATGAAAATCCCTGATCTCATAAGGCCCTCCAATTATTACCCACTGCTGGTTGTACAGGTTGGCAGTGATGAAGTTGCAGAGGGAAGTCCAAAGGTGATCAAAAGGGACATCAGGGCACTGGGGCGATTGGTTGCAGGATCGGGAGCACAGGTAGTGTTTTCCTCAATCCCATCAGTGGCAGGGAAGAATGCTGAAAGGAATGGGAAAACTCACCTGATCAACAGGTGGCTCAGAGGCTGGTGCTGCCAGTGGAATTTTGGTTTTTTCGATCATGGGGAGGTTTACACGGCACCGGGCCTGCTGGTGGCTGATGGAGATCAGCTGTCTCCAAAGGGGAAAAGGATCCTCGCCCATGAGTTGGCGGGACTCATTGAGAGGGCTTTAAACTAAGTTTGAAGGGGGGTAGGGGATATAAGCAGGCTCGCTCGTGAGGAGCCCAGGGGCGGCATGGCAACGTTGGCGGCGAAATCGATATCCCGTCTCAAGTGCATCTACACCAATGCACGCAGCATGGGCAATAAACAGGAGGAGCTGGAAGCCCTTGTGCAGCAGGATAGCTATGACATAGTCACCATCACAGAAAGGTGGTGGGACGACTCTCATGACTGGAGTGCTGCACTGGATGGCTCTAAGCTCTTCAGAAGGGATAGGCAGGGAAGGAGAGGCGGTGGGGTGGCTCTGTATGTTAGGGAGTGTTTTGACTGCATAGAGCTCGACAGTGGTGATGATAAGGTCGAGTGCTCGTGGGTAAGGATGAGGGGGAAGGCCAGCAAGGCAGATGTCCTGTTGGGAGTCTGCTATAGACCACCCAACCAGGATGTCGAGATAGATGAAGTGTTCTACAAGCGGCTGGCAGAAGTCTTGCAATTGCTAGCCCTTGTTCTTGTGGGGGACTTCAACTTGCCGGACAGATCCTATCTGTTGGAAATAGAACCCAGCAGAGAGGCAACAGTCTCGGAAGTTCCTCGAGTGTGTGGAGGATAACTTCCTGACGCAGCTGGTAAGCGAGCCTACCAGGGGAGGTGCCTCACTTGACCTGCTGTTTACAAACAGAGAAGGACTCGTGGGAGATATTGTGGTGGGAGGCCGTCTTGGTCTTAGCGACCATGATATGATAGAGTTCTCGATTCTTGGAGACTTGGGACATGGGAAAAGCAAGGAGTACAGTCAGGACGCTAAATTTTAGGAAAGCAAACTTCCAGCTCTTCAAGGAGTTAGTCAGAAGGACCCCCTGGGAGACGGTCCTCAGGGACAGGGGAACGGAACAGAGTTGGCAGATCTTTAAGGACACCTTCCACAGAGCACAAGAGCTATCAGTCCCCAAGTGTCAAAAATCAGGCAAGGAAGGGAAGACACCAGCATAGCTGAGTCGAGACCTGCTGGTCAAACTAAAGAGTAAGAGGGAACTGCGCAGGCAGTGGAAGCAGGGACAGGTGTCCTGGGGGGAATACAGGGAAACGGCCCGGTTGTGTAGGGAGGAGGTCAGGAAGGCCAAGGCGAGGATGGAGCTGAATTTGGCAAGGGATGTAAAGAATAACAAGAAGGGCTTCTACAGGTATATCAACCAGAAAGGGAAGGTTAAAGAAAGCGTACCCCCCTTGATGAACAAGAAAGGCGAACTTGTATCAACGGACGAGGAGAAGGCTGAGGTACTCAACAAGTTCTTTGCCTCGGTCTTCACCGGCAACTTCTCTCCTCACCCCTCCCGAATCGATGGACCAAAAGATGGGGACCAGGGGGGTAAAGCCCCTCCCACTGTAAAGGAAGATCAGGTTCGAGACCACCTAACGAACCTCAATGTACACAAGTCTGTGGGACCTGATGAGATGCATCCCAGAGTTCTGAGGGAATTGGCTGATGTAGTTGCCAAGCCACTCTCCATGATACTTGAAAAGTCATGGCAGTCAGGTGAAGTCCCTGCTGACTGGAAAAAGGGGAATGTTGTGCCCATTTTTAAAAAGGGAAGAAAGGAGGACCCTGGGAACTATCGACCTGCCAGCCTCACCTCTGTGCCTGGGAAGGTCATGGAACAGATCCTCCTAGAAGCTATGCTCAAGCACATGGAGGACAGGGAGGTGACTCGAGACAGCCAGCACGCCTTCACCAAGGGCAAGTCCTGCCTGACCAACCTAGTGGCTTTCTATGAAGGAGTGACGGCATCAGTGGGCAAGGGAAAAGCAACAGATGGGATCTACTTGGACTTTTGTAAAGCCTTCGACACAGTCCCCCACAACATCCTTCTCTCTAAATTGGGGAGATATGGATTTGATGGGTGGACTGTTCGATGGATAAGGAATTGGCTGGATGGTCGCATCCAGAGGGTTGTGACCAATGGCTCGATGTCCACATGGAGACCGGTGACAAGTGGAGTCCCTCAGGGGTCCGTACTGGGACCAGTGCTGTTTTAACATCTTCATCAATGACATAGACAGTGGGATTGAGTGCACCCTCAGCAAGTTTGCAGACGACACCAAGCTGAGTGGTGTGGTTGACACACCAGGAGGACGAGATGTCATCCAAAGGGACCTGGACAAGCTGGAGACGTGGGCCTGTGTGAACCTCATGAGGTTCAGCAAGGCCAAGGGCACGTTCCTGCACCTGGGACGGGGCAACCCCCGATATCAATACAGGCTGGGGGATGAAGGGATTGAGAGCAGCCCTGCGGAGAAGGACTTGGGGGTACTGGGGGATGAAAAGCTGGACGTGAGCCGGCAATGTGCGCTTGCAGCCCAGAAAGCCAACCGCATCCTGGGCTGCATCAAAAGAAGCGTGGCCAGCAGGTCGAGGGAGGTGATTCTGCCTCTCTACTCTGCTCTGGTGAGACCTCCCCTGGAGTACTGCGTCCAGCTCTGGGGCCCTCAGCACAAGAAGGACATGGACCTGCTGGAGCGGGTCCAGAGGAGGGCCACCAAAATGATCCGAGGGCTGGAACACCTCTTCTATGAGGGCAGGCTGAGAGAGTTGGGGTTGTTCAGCCTGGAGAAGAGAAGGCTGCGAGGAGAGCTTATTGCGGCCTTTCAGTACTTAAAGGGGGCCTACAGGAAAGATGGGGAGAATCTTTTTAATAAGGCCTGTTGTGACAGGACAAGGAATAACGGATTTAAACTAAAGAAGAATAGATTTAGACTAGACATTAGAAAGAAGTTTTTGACAATGAGGGTTGTCAAGCACTGGAACAGGTTGCCCAGAGAGGTGGTGGAGGCCCCATCCCTGGCAACATTCAAGGTCAGGTTGGACGGGGCTCTGAGCACCCTGATCTGCTTAAAGCTGTCCCTGCTCACTGCAGGGGGGTTGGGCTAGATGACCTCTAAAGGTCCCTTCCAACCCAAAGCATTCTATGATTCTATGATCTTAAAGGTCTTTTCCAACCTAAACGATTCTATGATTCTATGATTCTATCCACAGCCCATCTCAGCCACCCACAGGGTGGGCAGGGGCTGCATTAACCCCCCTGCCCCCCCCCAGCGCTGAGCAAATGACTGCAGGCAGAGAGAGGTGCTGCAAAGCAAACAGCCAACTCTTTTAATGAACTTAGCAAGAAACAGGGGTCTGGGAGAGGGCTGGGGCTGGAGCAGCTGGGTGCAGCTCTCTGCCTCCGGATGTCCTCCGCACGCGGGTGCTACGGGGGATGGTGCTGGGCCGGTGGGGTATGGGTAGCCGTACGTGTTGGCTATCCCCACGTCGAACTCCCTCTGCCCAAAAACCTGCAGCTGGCCGAGTGACGTCTGCAGGGCTGCACGCTCCCGCTCCTCCTGGGCCCTCTTCATGCGCTCCTGCTTGGGCTGCTGCTTGGGTGTGATGGGCACTGCTCCTCTTTCTCCTCCAGCAGGGTGGGCAGAGCCGTGAGGATGCCCCAGGGTCCGAGGGATAGCAGGGAGTCGGCGGGAAGTTGCGGCAGCCGTGGGGTTGGGACTCTGTGGGCGACGAGCTCAGCCAGCTCGGTTGCTTGGGTTTGGCGGCAGCCCCGGTGTGCACCTTGCTGCTCGATGGTGCCGCTGGTGCCGCGTCCTTCTTGCCATCAGCCGTGGGCTTGGAGGCAGCCGGCCACGCGCTGGGTCTCGGGGACCGTGGGGGGCACGCTGAGGCTGGCTTGGGTCTCTGGTTGGGGTGGTTGGTGCACCACCCCCACCACCTTCACTCTTTGCCCCAGCGAGTGTAAACTCTGGATGGAGTTCAGCAAGTGTGCCGTCCGGTCGGTGTGGGGCATCCTCGGCCCTGGGGCGGGGATGCTGTTCCTGGGGACACTGGTTCCCGCCTGCGGTGGAGATGCCGGTGGTGGGGCTGTCAGCAACAGGATGGGGCAGAGATGGCGGTAGCAGGGGTGTTGGTACCAGGCTGGGGTGGGGATGCTGGTTCTGGGTCGGCGGTTCCTTTTTGTAACGGCGAGATGGTGCCAGGGCAGGAGCCTCTGGTGGGCAGGGGCCATGTCCTCGTCTCCGGGGTCAGGGCTGTCGGGGTCGCGGGATCAAGGCAGCGGAAGCGGCGCTCAGCAGGCCCAGGGCCCGGCGCCGTCATGGCGGGCAGAGGAGGCTGCTGCGTACCGTAGCGGTGAGTGCGTCTGCTCCGCCTTGCCCCTGCCCCCATGGCTCTGTGGCTTCCTCCCGGCCCGGGACCTCCCGGGGACGGCCTCAGAGCTGCAGAAGTGGCGTCTGGCCCGGTGCTGCCGAGAGCCGCGGGGCCAGGCTGGGCCCTGGCACCGGCACACTGGTGGCTGGCAGTGCTGTGTGGCCCGTCCCATTGAAGCTATTGCATCCCCCAGGCAGTGGGGAGCCGTAGCTTCAATTTATTATGGGGTGCCGTGGGTCTGGGGCGGGTGAGGGTGCCTGGGCCGGGGCGGGGCACGGGGTGAGAGCTGCGGGCAAGCAGTTTAAGGCCTCTGCTGCAGGGTTTCGGTGGACCGGCTGCATTAAACCTGTCCCCTCCACTGCCTGAAGGGTCTTTGCCCCCTGGCATCGCCGCAGGTTCTACGTCTCTTGGTGGGCCCATTGTTGCCGTTGGATCTTCTGCGCTTGCTGCTGCCCACCTGCTGCCCACTGCCGCCCGCGCCGCACCGTCCCCGTCCAGCTTCCCCTCCCACAGGGCGTTTGAGCGTTTGGCTAACCGTCACGCCACGATCGTCGTCTGTATCTTTGGTGGGATGTTGTCCCGCTGGGAGGTGTCTTCTGTCTTGGTGGTGCCGGCCAGCGCAGGGCGCTTGGCCTTCTTGCCTCCTGCCTCTGCTGGTGTGGGCAGCAGCGAGCAGGAGCCGAGTCCCAGCGGCAGTGGCAAGCGTGTCAAAAGCATCCGGGGCTGCCTCCGCAGTGCCTCCTCGTCCAGTTGGGCCATGCAGGGTGGATGATGCGGGGGAGGGAGGCGTGGGGCTGGCCAGAGGACTCAGCAGCGGGATCCGCAGGGGGCTGAGGGGGCAGGGAGGCGTGGGGCTGGCCAGGGGACTCAGCAGCGGGATCCGCAGGGGGCTCAGCAGGGGACTGTCCAGAGGAGCCTTCAGGGGATCCTTGAGGGGAGTCTCCAGAGGACTGTCCTCTGAAGTGTCCACAGAGCTCTCCTCGGAAGTCTCCAAGGGAGCCAGTGGCAGCCAGGTGGGGAGGTCTGCCGCCGCCCCACCCTGCTTCCCCTTGGGGTCGTGCAAGGGGGAGCCCGGCACCCCCCAGAAGGGGTCAGCGTGCCCCAGCATGGCCGTCGCCAGGCAGTCCCTGGGGCAGTCGCCCTCCAGCCCGTAGTCCGAGAAGTCGGGGACTTTGCTGAAGGAGGCGGTGCTGGCAAGGCTGTCGGGGACATCGGGGAAGAGGTTTTTGCCGTCCACCACCACCAAGTCTGCTGCTTGCTTCTTGTTGCAGCCGCCGCCTGCCCTGTAGTCAGAGAAGTCGGGCAGCTTGTTGAGGGAGATGGTCAAGTTAGGGACGTCGGGGACATGGGGGAACGCGTCCTCGCTGCCCCCAGCCCCACCGCCACCGCTTGCTTCTTGGGGCAGCGGCCCTCTGCCACGTACTGGGAGAGGTCGGGGAGCTCATCAGGGACCTCGTTGGTCAAGTTGTGGACATTGACGGCGGAGATGGTGTCCTCGCTGTCCCCTAGCCGCGCCAGCACCGCTTGTTCTTGGGGGCAGTCGCTGTCCGCCACGTACTCCGAGAAGTGGTGGAGCTCATTGAGGAAAGCAGTGTTGGCGAGGCTGTTGGGGAAATCAAGGACATCAGGGAGGGTGTCCTCGCTGTCCCCCAACCCTGCCACCACCGCTCGCTCCTTGGGGCAGCCACCCTCCACCACATACTCGGAGATGTCGAGGAGTTCATTGAGGAAGTCTGTCAAGTCGGGGACATCGGGGACAGTGTCCCCCGGCCCCGGGACCACCGCTGGGTCCTTGGGGCAGCCGCCCTCCGCCACATACTCAGAGAGGTCAGGGAGCTCGTGGAGGAAGGCGGTCAATCTGGGGCTGTCGGGGACATCAGGGACGGTGTCCTCGCTGTCGATGGTGTTGAGCCAGGCGAGCACGTCTTTGACAGCAGTGTCCTCTGCCTGCTGAGGAAACGCTTCGGCAAAGGCGGCGGCTGGCCCCTGCTCAGGCAGGTCTGTGGACTTCCCTGGGGCTGCTGGGCTGGTCAGCGCTGCTGAAAAAGAAAACAAAGCCAAGCCAACCCCGGGGCGATGCAAGCTTTCCTCAGCTTGGGCACCCACCTGTGAGCTCGGCCACCCCCCAAAGCTCACCTTTGGGCTTTGTCATGGTTGTGCTGATCGGTGGAGCCATGTCAGGCTGGTGGGGGCTGTCGGCAGGGACAGTGTCCTCGATGGCCGCCGCGAGATTGTTGGAGGTGTGTGGCGGCTTCTGGACGCTGCCAGGCAGGGTGGGGAGCACAGGGGGGCCCTGCACGCAATACTGAGCAGCAGGGTGGTGGGGTGGCGGGGCAGTGGGGCGGGCAGGGATGTGCAGCATGCAGGAGCCCATGGGGTACAGGGGCTGGCCCTGTCCTCCGGCCCCCGGCCCCAGCCCCATTGTCTGGTGGGGCAGCAGCATCCCCGTCACCACCTGCTGCCCATAGGCAGGGGGACAGGGAGCAGCCACAGGGGCAAACTGCACCCCGTGGGGGAGCTGCGGCACTTGTGGGAGCTGCGGCACTTGTGGGAGCTGCGGCACTTGTGGGAGCTGCACCCCGTGGGGGAGCTGCGGCACTTGGGGGAGCTGCGGCACTTGTGGGAGCTGCACCCCGTGGGGGAGCTGCGTCACTTGTGGGAGCTGCGGCACTTGTGGGAGCTGCACCCCGTGGGGGAGCTGCGGCACTTGGGGGAGCTGCGGCACTTGTGGGAGCTGCAGCACTTGTGGGAGCTGCAACCCGTGGGGGAGCTGCGGCACTTGTGGGAGCTGCGGCACTTGTGGGAGCTGCACCCCGTGGGGGAGCTGCAGCACTTGTGGGAGCTGCGGCACTTGTGGGAGCTGCACCCCATGGGGGAGCTGCGGCACTTGTGGGAGCTGCAGCACCTGCCCCAAGGCCCCCTGGGGCCCTGGTACCCCCTGGCAGACGGTGGCCTGAGGCAGCTGGTAGGTGACGGTGTGGACTTTGGCAGGCTCAGAGGACACCGGGAACCCCAGGACAGAGGGCAGCACGCAGGCAGTGACTGGTAGTGGCATGGCCGGGGCGGTGAACCTCACACCGGGCACCTGCGAAGCCATCGGCAGCCGGAGAGGGAACCTCTCTGTTGGGGGAAGCGAAGAGGAGCGCTGGGGTGAGGTGTTGGTGGGCAGAGCCGTTTGCAGGGTTACCTGGAAGGCAGGAGCCCCAGGAGGAGCGGGAGCCTGCTGCCGTACCTGCCATGGCGGTTGCTCAGGGTGGGGTTTGTTGGGGGCAAGCAGCATTCTGGGGGGGTCTGTCCCCACGGCGACCATTGTGCCATCACCTGCTTCAGCCAGCCTTGCGATGGTTTGATTTTTCATACCACCACAACTTCCCCTCTGGATGATTTTCTATCCTGCTGATGATTTCCTGTCTTGAATGACTGTTTCCCATCCCTCCATGGTTTCCCATCAGGGACATCTTTAACCAGATCAGGTTGCTCAGAGCCCCATCCAACCTGACCTTGAATGTTGCCAGGGATGGGGCCTCCACTACCTCTCTGGGCAACCTGTTCCAGTTCTTCACCAGCCTCACTGTAAAAAATTTCTTCTTTATATCCAGTCCTTTAGTTTAAATCCATTATTCCTTGTCGTGTCACAACAGGCTGTGCTAAAATGATTGCCCCCATCCTCCCTATAGGTCCCCTTTAAGTACTGAAAGGCCGCAATAAGCTCTCCTCGCAGCCTTCTCTTCTCCAGGCTGAACAATCCCAACTCTTTCAGCCTGCCCTCATAGAAGAGGTGTTCCAGCCCTCGGATCATTTTGGTGGCCCTCCTCTGGACCCGTTCCAGCAGGTCCATGTCCTTCTTGTGCTGAGGGCCCCAGAGCTGGACGCAGTACTCCAGGGGAGGTCTCACCAGAGCAGAGTAGAGAGGCAGAATCACCTCCCTCGACCTGCTGGCCACGCTTCTTTTGATGCAGCCCAGGATGCGGTTGGCTTTCTGGGCTGCAAGCGCACATTGCCGGCTCACGTCCAGCTTTTCATCCCCCAGTACCCCCAAGTCCTTCTCTGCAGGGCTGCTCTCAATCCCTTCATCCCCCAGCCTGTATTGATATTGGGGGTTGCCCTGTCCCAGGTGCAGGAACTTGCCCTTGGCCTTGCTGAACCTCATGAGGTTCACACAGGCCCACGTCTCCATCTTGTCCAGGTCCCTTTGGATGACATCTCGTCCTCCTGGTGTGCCAACCTCACCACTCAGCTTGGTGTCGTCTGCAAGCTTGCTGAGGGTGCACTCAATCCCACTATGTCATTGATGATGATGTTAAAACAGCACTGGTCCCAGTACGGACCCCTGAGGGACTCCACTTGTCACCAGTCTCCATGTGGACATCGAGCCATTGGTCACAACCCTCTGGATGCGACCATCCAACCAATTCCTTATCCATCGAACAGTCCACCCATCAAATCCATATCTCCCCAATTTAGAGAGAAGGATGTTGTGGGGGACTGTGTCGAAGGCTTTACAAAAGTCCAAGTAGATCCCATCTGTTGCTTTTCCCTTGCCCACTGATGCCGTCACTCCTTCATAGAAAGCCACTAGGTTGGTCAGGCAGGACTTGCCCTTGGTGAAGGCGTGCTGGCTGTCTCGAGTCACCTCCCTGTCCTCCATGTGCTTGAGCATAGCTTCTAGGAGGATCTGTTCCATGACCTTCCCAGGCACAGAGGTGAGGCTGGCAGGTCGATAGTTCCCAGGGTCCTCCTTTCTTCCCTTTTTAAAAATGGGCACAACATTCCCCTTTTTCCAGTCAGCAGGGACTTCACCTGACTGCCATGACTTTTCAAGTATCATGGAGAGTGGCTTGGCAACTACATCAGCCAATTCCCTCAGAACTCTGGGATGCATCTCATCAGGTCCCACAGACTTGTGTACATTGAGGTTCGTTAGGTGGTCTCGAACCTGATCTTCCCTTACAGTGGGAGGGGCTTTACCCCCCTGGTCCCATCTTGCGGTCCATCAGCTCGGGAGGGGTGAGGAGAGAGGTTGCCGGTGAGTTCCCGTCCTGACGATGGCTTCCCATCCCACCCATGATTGCTCAGCCCCATTTGCCATCCCCACGGTTTCCCATCCCAAGTATGCTTTTTGCAGGGAGGGGAATTTCCTGTCCAAGGGGCAGGCAGGGGGCTGGCACCAGTGGCCCTGCAATGCCGACGTGTGTGTGCTGCCCCATCCCACCCCTGTGGTGGGGATGGGGCGCTTTTGGCTTGTGTTTTTCCTCCCCCTCTCTGCCCCGGAGGGGGAATATGCTGCTCCCAAGTGTGGTGGAACTGGTGCCGGTACTGGTACCGTGCAGCCATGATGGGGAGCCGTCAGGAAAATTTGGCAACTGACCTGTGCGGACCAAGGAGAGAGGCTGGGACACAAAGTACAGCATTACAAGAGGAATTCTTGCGGTCATGCACATGAGGTGTCCCGTTCAAACTGGGGCACCCCGAATGCGGTCTGACATGTAGTTCTTAGACCTTTCAGGCATCGAGGTCCAATGCAATTTGACCAATGGCACACACACACGCTGCTGTTTTGCAAAGCAACTCTAGCTCTGCGTCATCATCACGCATCTGCTTCTTTCTTGATCTAGATGTCCCTGGAGTGACTCTTGCTGCAGTTCCTTATCTCTGATGCCAGGTAAGGGCAGGGTTTCCCAGAGGTGTGGGAGGGGCTGGGCTGCTGGCATGATCTGGGTAGTGCAGGGGTATCCTTTCTTCTTCAGGGTGGGGGCTGTCCTCCTTCTTGCAGTGAGCTGGGGTCCTTTAGGCATGCTGACTGAACCATGGCTGGGCAGTGTACAATGTCAACTCGATGTATCTAGGAATGAGATCTACCTTGCTTTTCTTCTGACCACCAGGGTCACACTATACTATTCATTATTTACGTCGTAAGCTGAATGCATAAGTTAATACAACACTGTAAACACACATATATAATTACTAACCAAACCAACATAGTGAATGCAACAACCCAAATCCTTGTAGTGCACAGTCCTCTACCTGAGTCTGGGAGCCAAGAGGTTAAGCACCCAAAGAGATTGAGGGAAGATCCTTGCCTTACTTTGTGTCATATAGTTAAATGAGTCTTTATCTTGTTTCTATCCGTTTTATTTTTCTGGTCTTGATGTACATAGCAAAAACGGCAGCTGTGATTCAACAATGCACACACTGCGTCCTGTGCTGCTAAAAGGTGGTCTCGGGTTAATCGATTCTGTATTACCATTTGTGGTGATAAGTTGATTTCTTCCTGTAGGGTTGTAATACTCTGTGGTTTCATTAATGACTTTTTAGAATTCTCTTGACACATTTGCAATAGCTCTTTCTAGTTTTGCAACCCCTAACGGCGGGATAAAAGCTGTTACAGACGGGGGGGACTTAGTGCCACCTTCCATCAGAGGGCTGTAACACTTTTCCCCGTAGATATCAGTAGCTAGGAGCACCAGAGGCAGAAAAGATAGTGGTTCTAACCTGTGCGGATGGTATTAGTGCACTTAGAATCCACTTTTCAGCTCAGGTGGAAGGTCAATCCTCAAATGCCCTTTCTTCACCTATCCAATATTGCCCTGGTAGATGTGCAAATAGGGCAGTCTAATCTTCAGCTAAGTCTGAATCATGTAAATGATTTCCTGTGCAAGGGTTAGCATGTGCTGGATTGGGTTGTTTAGGTAAACCAGTAAGGGTTCGGACCCAGAGGAGATGCCTCAGAGCAATCAGGATCCTATAGGCCCGTAGTGGCAACCAAACTCTTAACATTCATTACCTGGAGTTTGATTATGGCTTCCTGCAGAATACCAGTTAATCGATCTGCGCCCATCCACGTTGTCTCGCAGTCTGCAGGGCTGGATGAACTCGCTCCAGGAAGAAATCTACAGCATGATGGCTGTCTTGGGTTTGCGTGGCACGGTTTTGCTCGTGGCAGGGCTATGGGGGTGGCTTCTGTGAGAAGCTGCTGGAAGCTTCCCCTGTGTCTGATAGAGCCAATGCCAGCTGGCTCCAAGATGGACCAGCCACTGGCCAAGGCCGAGCCAGTCAGCGATGGTGGTAGCGCCTCTATGACAACATTGAAGAAGGGGGAAAAAACCCAAAGAGACACACAAAGTGCAGCCGGCGTGAGGAACGAGAATATGTGAGAGGAACGACTCTGCAGACTCCAATGTCAGTGAAGAAGGAGGGGGAGGAGGTGCTCCAGGCACCAGAGCAGAGATTCCCCTGCAGCCCGTGGTGAAGACCACGGTGAGGCAGGCTGTGGCCCTGCAGCCCATGGAGGGTCCACGGTGGAGCAGATATCCACCTGCAGCCCATGGAGGGCCCCACGCCGGAGCAGGGGGATGTGCCCGAAGGAGGCTGTGACCCCGTGGGAAGCCCACACTGGAGCAGGTTTGCTGGCAGGAGTTGTGACTCCACAGGGGACCCACGCTGGAGCAGTCTGCTCCTGAAGGGCTGCACCCCGTGGGAGGGACCCCACGCTGGAGCAGGGGAAGCGTGTGAGGAGTCCTGCTCTGAGGAGGAAGGAGCGGCAGAGATGACATGTCATGAGCTGACCACAACCCCCATTCCCCATCCCCCTGCGCCTCTCGGGGGGACGAGGTAGAGAGAAATCGGGAGTGAAGTTGAGCCCAGGAAGAAGGGAGGGGTCGGGGGAAGGGGGTTTAGGAATTGGGTTTATTTGTCATTACCCTACTCAGTTTTGATTGGAAATAAATTAACTAATTCTCCCCGAGTCGAGTCTGTTTTGCCCCTGATGGTAATTGCTGAGTCATCTCCCTGTCCTTATCTCGACCCACGAGCTTTTTTGTTATATTTTCTCTCCCCTGTCCAGTTGAGAAGGGGAGTGATCGAGTGGTTTGGTGGGCACCAATGAAGGTGCGTGGGGACAGCAGGCATGGGACCTTGGGGACCTAAAGCTCGCTGTTTATCTGCAGATATGTCCTGGTTTTGTCTGGGATAGAGTTATTTTCTCCCTGGTAGCTGGTGTGGTGCTGTGGTTTGGATTTAGCAGGAGAATAATGTTGATAACACACTGATGTTGTAGTTGTTGCTCAGGAGTGTTTATGGTAGTCAAGGACTTTTCAGCTTCCCATGCTCTGCCAGGTGCACAAGAAGCTGGGAGGGAGCACAGCCAGGTGAGCTGACCCAAACTGCCCAAAGGGATAGTCCATACCATAGGACATCATGCTCAGTATAGAAAGTGAGGGGAGTTGGCTGGGGGGCTCGATCGCTGCTCGGGGACGGGCTGGGCATTGGTCGGCAGGTGGTGAACAACTGCATTGGGCATCACTTGCTTTGTACGTTCTTTTATCGTTGTTATTATTATTGCTCTTCCTCTGCTGTCCTTTTAAACTGCCTTTATCTCAACCCATGGGTTTTACTTCCCCCCCCCGCCCCGATTCTCTCCCCCATCCCACCGGGGTGTGGGGGGAGGGTGAGTGAGCGGCTCTGTGGTGCTTAGTTGCCGACTGGGGTTAAACCATGGCAAGATGTTTAAACTATGTTCAGGAGAATGTCTGCGAAGAGACTTAAGAGCACAATGTCAGAGGCCTTCGGGATGCCACTAGATTGCATGACATGCATAGGCAGAGATACATTTCAGAAGTCTTGAATTTTTCTACTACTATTGAGTGAAGTTGTCAAGAGCTTTTGCAAAATGGTTAATTTGCCTAAAGGGCTTTGCTGCAGAAAAGGTCTTTGAATTTTGTCTTCAGTAGCTAAGGTACTGTCAGCTTCAGGAATGCTAGCAGGCTGAATGGCCAACTGGCTGACGACACTACTGGAATGGTCAGGTCTGTGTCAAACAGAGCCTTAAAACCAGACTGATGGGTGGTGATAAACTGTGATGGAGCTCAGTTATTATCACCAGGAGAAAAAATGTTTTGAAATAGGCCAAACGTGGATTCTGTTAGAGCAGGTGAGGAATGGAAAGCAAAGTTTTCGAAGAAAAAATGATGCTCATAAAGATGTTACCGCTTCAAGTGTTACTCTAATATACATCATACCAGTTTTGTTTTCATCCGTAATCAGAATCCGGTGAAGAAAAAGTATCTGCTTCACTCGGTTGTGTTAACCGTGGTGTTCCCTAAAGGTGAGGTTAAAGAAGGAGTATCTGTCATGCTTGAAAGAGCATCCCTCTTGTTTACCAGTGACCAGATCCTCCTCTAGGTAGGTTGTGTTGCCCTTTGACCTTTGTAAAAGGAGTCTAAAATTTTAAACTTGGTGTATCAGTGACACAGATGCTTCCTGAAGCTTTCCTAAGGGTGTTTTCCATGTGCAAACACAAAGATCCCCCTGTGGTTTTCAGAGCAAAGCTAGAGAATACATGTCAGTGTAATATATACGTATGCCAAATTTTTGCTTTAAATGCATAACCCTGAATTTCAGTTTTTATTTGTCAGACGTAGCTGCTTAAACTCACTAAAAGTAAACAGGATGTTATATATCAGTGGAAAAAAATGATATGGTGGACTCTTTTTAAGATGCTGGGAAGGTAAACTGGATGGTTGGGACCTATTTTACATGGCAGGGGAGCAGGGCGGGGGGGGAGGCCAGGGTATCCTTTTCCATGCTTGTTCTATAAAGGCAGAATTCCCGTCAAAAAGCCTGTACTCAAGAATGACGCGTTTCAACTTGCCTCCTTTTAATTTGATCTGAACTTCTTGACCTGTCTTTTAGATGTTCTCACAATATTGTGGAAGAACAGTAGAGTCCAGAGCTCAGGATTCTTGAGTGCTCTTTCCTGCCCTGTAAGTTTCTGACTCAAAACACTCGGAGTCCAAAGTCTCTTTTTAGGCTGCAAAGTGTCATTTTAATCGTCCAAAGGCTGCATTGTAGTTTGAAAAGTCTCCTTTTTAGAGTCCAAATACACGTTTTATTTCCAAACCTCATTTTCAGGCTCCAAAGCAGCATTTTTAGGATCCAGCCAGTTGTTTCTAGGGTCCAAGCCGCGTTTGGAGCGTCCAAACCCTCCTTTTTATGGTCCAAGCCCCTCTTTTAGGGCTCAAAGGTTCCTTTTCCCTGAAAATGCATTGATTCAGGAGTAGACAGCCTCCTTTTGATGGTCCAAACCCTCATTTTTACGGTTGGTGTAATCTACAGCCCCAGCTGTAGATTTCTTCCTGGAGCGAGTTCATCCAGCCCTGCAGACTGCGAGACAACGTGGATGGGCGCAGATCGATTAACTGGTATTCTGCAGGAAGCCATAATCAAACTCCAGGTAATGAATGTTAAGAGTTTGGTTGCCACTACGGGCCTATAGGATCCTGATTGCTCTGAGGCATCTCCTCTGGGTCCGAACCCTTACTGGTTTACCTAAACAACCCAATCCAGCACATGCTAACCCTTGCACAGGAAATCATTTACATGATTCAGACTTAGCTGAAGATTAGACTGCCCTATTTGCACATCTACCAGGGCAATATTGGATAGGTGAAGAAAGGGCATTTGAGGATTGACCTTCCACCTGAGCTGAAAAGTGGATTCTAAGTGCACTAATACCATCCGCACAGGTTAGAACCACTATCTTTTCTGCCTCTGGTGCTCCTAGCTACTGATATCTACGGGGAAAAGTGTTACAGCCCTCTGATGGAAGGTGGCACTAAGTCCCCCCCGTCTGTAACAGCTTTTATCCCGCCGTTAGGGGTTGCAAAACTAGAAAGAGCTATTGCAAATGTGTCAAGAGAATTCTAAAAAGTCATTAATGAAACCACAGAGTATTACAACCCTACAGGAAGAAATCAACTTATCACCACAAATGGTAATACAGAATCGATTAACCCGAGACCACCTTTTAGCAGCACAGGACGCAGTGTGTGCATTGTTGAATCACAGCTGCCGTTTTTGCTATGTACATCAAGACCAGAAAAATAAAACGGATAGAAACAAGATAAAGACTCATTTAACTATATGACACTGTCCTGGTTTCGGCTGGGATAGAGTTAATTTTCTTCCTAGCAGCAGGCATAGTGCTGCATTTTGGATTTAGTAGGAGAAGAATGTTGATAACATGCTGATGTTTTTAGTTGTTGCTGAGTACTGCTTATGCTAGTCAAGGACTTTTTCAGCTTCCCATGCTCTGCCAGGCGCACAAGAAACTGGGAGGGGGCACAGCCAGAATAGTTGATCCAAACTGGCCAAAGGGCTATTCCATACCATATGACGTCATGCTCAGTATATAAACTGGGGGGGGTTGGCCGGGGAGCAGCGACCGCTGCTCGGGAACTGTCTGGGTATCGGTTGTCGGGTGGTGAGCAATTGCATTGTGCATCACTTGCTTTGTATATTATTATTACTATTATTATTATTATATTGTTGTTATTATTATTTTACTTTATTTTATTTTAATTATTAAACTATTCTTATCTCAACCCAGGAGTGTTTCTCACTCTTACTCCTCCGATTCTCTCCCCCATCCCATCAGGGTAGGGGGAGTGAGCGAGCGGCTGCGTGGTACTGAGTTGCTGGCTGGGACTAAACCACGACAGACACAAAGTAAGGCAAGGATCTTCCCTCAATCTCTTTGGGTGCTTAACCTCTTGGCTCCCAGACTCAGGTAGAGGACTGTGCACTACAAGGATTTGGGTTGTTGCATTCACTATGTTGGTTTGGTTAGTAATTATATATGTGTGTTTACAGTGTTGTATTAACTTATGCACTCAGCTTACGACGTAAATAATGAATAGTATAGTGTGACCCTGGTGGTCAGAAGAAAAGCAAGGTAGATCTCATTCCTAGATACATCGAGTTGACATTGTACACTGCCCAGCCATGGTTCAGTCAGCATGCCTAAAGGACCCCAGCTCACTGCAAGAAGGAGGACAGCCCCCACCCTGAAGAAGAAAGGATACCCCTGCACTACCCAGATCATGCCAGCAGCCCAGCCCCTCCCACACCTCTGGGAAACCCTGCCCTTACCTGGCATCAGAGATAAGGAACTGCAGCAAGAGTCACTCCAGGGACATCTAGATCAAGAAAGAAGCAGATGCGTGATGATGACGCAGAGCTAGAGTTGCTTTGCAAAACAGCAGCGTGTGCGTGTGCCATTGGTCAAATTGCATTGGACCTCGATGCCTGAAAGGTCTAAGAACTACATGTCAGACCGCATTCGGGGTGCCCCAGTTTGAACGGAACACCTCACGTGCATGACCGCAAGAATTCCTCTTGTAATGCTGTACTTTGTGTCCCAGCCTCTCTCCTTGGTCAGCACGGGTCAGTTGCCAAATTTTCCTGACGGCTCCCCATCATGGCTGCACGGTACCAGTACCGGCACCAGTTCCACCACACTTGGGAGCAGCATATTCCCCCTCCGGGGCAGAGAGGGGGAGGAAAAACACAAGCCAAAAGCGCCCCATCCCCACCACAGGGGTGGGATGGGGCAGCACACACACGTCGGCATTGCAGGGCCACTGGTGCCAGCCCCCTGCCTGCCCCTTGGACAGGAAATTCCCCTCCCTGCAAAAAGCATACTTGGGATGGGAAACCGTGGGGATGGCAAATGGGGCTGAGCAATCATGGGTGGGATGGGAAGCCATCGTCAGGACGGGAACTCACCGGCAACCTCTCTCCTCACCCCTCCCGAGCTGATGGACCGCAAGATGGGACCAGGGGGGTAAAGCCCCTCCCACTGTAAGGGAAGATCAGGTTCGAGACCACCTAACGAACCTCAATGTACACAAGTCTGTGGGACCTGATGAGATGCATCCCAGAGTTCTGAGGGAATTGGCTGATGTAGTTGCCAAGCCACTCTCCATGATACTTGAAAAGTCATGGCAGTCAGGTGAAGTCCCTGCTGACTGGAAAAAGGGGAATGTTGTGCCCATTTTTAAAAAGGGAAGAAAGGAGGACCCTGGGAACTATCGACCTGCCAGCCTCACCTCTGTGCCTGGGAAGATCATGGAACAGATCCTCCTAGAAGCTATGCTCAAGCACATGGAGGACAGGGAGGTGACTCGAGGCAGCCAGCACGCCTTCACCAAGGGCAAGTCCTGCCTGACCAACCTAGTGGCTTTCTATGAAGGAGTGACGGCATCAGTGGGCAAGGGAAAAGCAACAGATGGGATCTACTTGGATTTCTGTAAAGCCTTCGACACAGTCCCCCACAACATCCTTCTCTCTAAATTGGAGAGATATGGGTTTGATGGGTGGACTGTTCGATGGATAAGGAATTGGCTGGATGGTCGCATCCAGAGGGTTGTGACCAATGGCTCGATGTCCACATGGAGACCGGTGACAAGTGGAGTCCCTCAGGGGTCCGTACTGGGACCAGTGCTGTTTTAACATCATCATCAATGACATAGTGGGATTGAGTGCACCCTCAGCAAGTTTGCAGACGACACCAAGCTGAGTGGTGAGGTTGGCACACCAGGAGGATGAGATGTCATCCAAAGGGACCTGGACAAGATGGAGACGTGGGCCTGTGTGAACCTCATGAGGTTCAGCAAGGCCAAGGGCAAGTTCCTGCACCTGGGACGGGGCAACCCCCGATATCAATACAGGCTGGGGGATGAAGGGATTGAGAGCAGCCCTGCAGAGAAGGACTTGGGGGTACTGGGGGATGAAAAGCTGGACGTGAGCCGGCAATGTGCGCTTGCAGCCCAGAAAGCCAACCGCATCCTGGGCTGCATCAAAAGAAGCGTGGCCAGCAGGTCGAGGGAGGTGATTCTGCCTCTCTACTCTGCTCTGGTGAGACCTCCCCTGGAGTACTGCGTCCAGCTCTGGGGCCCTCAGCACAAGAAGGACATGGACCTGCTGGAACGGGTCCAGAGGAGGGCCACCAAAATGATCCGAGGGCTGGAACACCTCTTCTATGAGGGCAGGCTGAGAGAGTTGGGGTTGTTCAGCCTGGAGAAGAGAAGGCTGCGAGGAGAGCTTATTGCGGCCTTTCAGTACTTAAAGGGGACTTATAGGAAGGATGGGGGCAATCATTTTAGCAAGGCCTGTTGTGACAGGACAAGGAATAACGGATTTAAACTAAAGAAGAATAGATTTAGACTAGACATTAGAAAGAAGTTTTTGACAATGAGGGTTGTCAAGCACTGGAACAGGTTGCCCAGAGAGGTGGTGGAGGCCCCATCCCTGGCAACATTCAAGGTCAGGTTGGACGGGGCTCTGAGCACCCTGATCTGCTTAAAGCTGTCCCTGCTCACTGCAGGGGGGTTGGGCTAGATGACCTCTAAAGGTCCCTTCCAACCCAAAGCATTCTATGATTCTATGATCTTAAAGGTCTTTTCCAACCTAAACGATTCTATGATTCTATGATTCTATCCACAGCCCATCTCAGCCACCCACAGGGTGGGCAGGGGCTGCATTAACCCCCCTGCCCCCCCCCAGCGCTGAGCAAATGACTGCAGGCAGAGAGAGGTGCTGCAAAGCAAACAGCCAACTCTTTTAATGAACTTAGCAAGAAACAGGGGTCTGGGAGAGGGCTGGGGCTGGAGCAGCTGGGTGCAGCTCTCTGCCTCCGGATGTCCTCCGCACGCGGGTGCTACGGGGGATGGTGCTGGGCCGGTGGGGTATGGGTAGCCGTACGTGTTGGCTATCCCCACGTCGAACTCCCTCTGCCCAAAAACCTGCAGCTGGCCGAGTGACGTCTGCAGGGCTGCACGCTCCCGCTCCTCCTGGGCCCTCTTCTTCATGCGCTCCTGCTTGGGCTGCTGCTTGGGTGTGGGAGAAATTGCGGGAGTTTTGCAGTGTCAGAGCAGGGCTCTGCCGACCACACGCAGTGGCGCTGTTTCCCTGTGAAGGCGCTGGCTAGGAAAGGTAAGGAGGAGCGAGAACTTTCCTGGCACCTTTGCTGTGGCAGAAAGCGTTGGAGTTTGCAGTGTCAGAGCAGGGCTCTGCCGACCACACGCAGTGGCGCTCCGTGCTTGCTTAGCGCCTTACACTGCCAACCCTCCATGTCACTGTCACGATCGGCAGAGCCCTGCTCTGACACTGCAAAACTCCCGCAATTTCTCCCACACCATAGGCCTAAGGGCTTAGAGCTCTTGCTGGTCCTCACCTTCCCTTGACAGTGCTTTCACTGGAAACAGTATCTGGCATGTGCCCTGGCCTTGCCTCCCAGCACTCCCAAGACACATTCCCAAGCTCACTCTCACCCTCAGCACGGACCAGCTCCCCAAGTGCAAAACGTCCAGGCATTTCTCCCACACCATATCTCTAAGGGCTTACAGCTCTTGCTGGTCCTCACCTTCCCTTGACAGCGCTTTCACAGCCAAACACACTCTGGCCATCTGCCCTTGCCTGAGCTGCCAGGAGTGACGGCAACCTAAACCCCCCACCTATAAAAGCAGCCCCCAGCAAGCATGAGCGACCAGGAGTGATGGTGAACAGGACGGGCGAACATGGCGTGGCATGTGAGGAGGGCATGGCGCGTCAGTTTGCGTGGCAGTTCGCGCGGTCAGGGCGTGTGGGGAATGCCAAGTGCCCCCGCTCCTAGTGCCAAAGGGAAACTCAGGCAGTGGCCATCGTCCACCCAGGAGAACACCTGGCAGCTATAGTTACCACCCGCCCGAAAGCCTCTGCCAGAAGGAATGCGGCGACCCAGACGGAGCTCCCGCACAAACATGCAGCCGTCCAGGTCGCCGGCTGCGGGGAGTGCCTGAGCCTGTTGCTTGTACCGGAGGGCAGCGGAGATGGCAAATGTCTTGGCTGTGACCAGGTAGATGGTCTCCTCAGCCTGGTGGCAGAGCTGAAGGAGGAGGTGGAACGGCTGAGGAGTATCGGGGAGTGCGAGGGGGAGATAGACTGGTGGAGCCGCACCCGACCGTCCCTGGGGCCAAGGCAGCAGATGGAGGCTCCACAAGGAGCGGAGGATCCCCTACCGTCTTGCCGGCAAGCAGAAGGAGGGGATCCAAGAGACGGCGGGGAATGGAAACAAGTCCCTGCCCGGGGTGGCAGGCGAATCCCCTCCCAGCCTCCCTCACCCTCCCAGCTGCCCTTACCTAACAGGTATGGGGCCCTGGAAGCTGAGGGCCAGGCAAGTGGGGAGGGAGGTGAAGGTGACGGTCCAGCCAGGGGGTTGCCGAGGGCCAGTCAGTCACCCCCACGGATTACGACTGCCCCTGTTAAGAAAAAAAGGAGGGTAATTATGGTGGGTGATTCCCTCCTGCGGGGAACTGAGGGCCCAATCTCTGCCCGGACCCATCCCACAGGGAAGTCTGCTGCCTCCCTGGGGCCCGGGTTAGGGACATTACTAGGAAACTCCCCGACCTCGTGAGGCCCTCCCATTATTACCCATTGCTGGTTGTACAGGTGGGCAGTGATGAGATTACAGAGAGAAGTCCTAAAGCAATGAAGAGGGACTTCAGGGCACTGGGGCGATTGGTCGCAGGATCGGGAGCGCAGGTAGTGTTTTCTTCAATCCCGTCAGTGGCAGTTAAGAGTGCTGAAAGGAATGGGAAAAGTCACCTGATTAACAGGTGGCTCAGAGGCTGGTGCCATCAGTGGAATTTTGGGTTTTTCGATCATGGGGAGGTTTAC
This sequence comes from Pelecanus crispus, assembly GCF_030463565.1. Classification (NCBI taxonomy): domain Eukaryota; kingdom Metazoa; phylum Chordata; class Aves; order Pelecaniformes; family Pelecanidae; genus Pelecanus; species Pelecanus crispus. The sequence goes on from NC_134666.1 coordinate 1,019,144, forward strand.
ACAGCACTGGGCCTGCTGGTGGCTGATGGAGATTGGCTGTCTCCAAAGGGGAAAAGGATCCTCGCCCATGAGTTGGCGGGACTCATTGAGAGGGCTTTAAACTAAGTTTGAAGGGCGTAGGGGATATAAGCAGGCTCGCTCGTGAGGAGCCCAGGGGCGGCATGGCAACGTTGGCGGCGAAATCGATATCCCGTCTCAAGTGCATCTACACCAATGCACGCAGCATGGGCAATAAACAGGAGGAGCTGGAAGCCCTTGTGCAGCAGGATAGCTATGACATAGTCACCATCACAGAAAGGTGGTGGGACGACTCTCATGACTGGAGTGCTGCACTGGATGGCTCTAAGCTCTTCAGAAGGGATAGGCAGGGAAGGAGAGGCGGTGGGGTGGCTCTGTATGTTAGGGAGTGTTTTGACTGCATAGAGCTCGACAGTGGTGATGATAAGGTCGAGTGCTCGTGGGTAAGGACGAGGGGGAAGGCCAGCAAGGCGGATGTCCTGTTGGGAGTCTGCTATAGAGCACCCAACCAGGATGCAGAGGAAGATGAAGCATTCTACAAGCGGCTGGCAGAAGTCTCGCAATTGCTAGCCCTTGTTCTTGTGGGGGACTTCAACTTGCCGGACAGATTCTATCTGCTGGAAATACAACCCAGCAGAGAGGCAACAGTCTCGGAAGTTCCTCGAGTGTGTGGAGGATAACTTCCTGACGCAGCTGGTAAGCGAGCCTACCAGGGGAGGTGCCTCACTTGACCTGCTGTTTACAAACAGAGAAGGACTCGTGGGAGATGTTGTGGTGGGAGGCCGTCTTGGGATTAGCGGCCACGATACGATAGAGTTCTTGCTTCTGGGCGATGTAAATAAAGAGGAGGGGCAGGAAAACTGTCACCATGGCCTTCCGGAGGGCAGACTTTGGCCTGTTGAGGACGCTGGTTGGGAAAGTCCCTTGGGAGGCAGTCCTGAAAGGCAAAGGGGTCCAGGAAGGCTGGGCCTTCTTCAAGAAGGAAGTCTTAAGGGTGCAGGAGCGGGCTGTGCCCGTGTGCTGTAAGACCAACTGGCAGGGAAGACGACCGGCCTGGCTGAACAGGGAGCTTTTGCAGGGACTCAGGGGAAAAAGGAGAGTCTACCACCTTTGGAAGAAGGGGCGGGCAACTCAGGAAGAGTACAGGGATCTTGTTAGGTCATGCAGGGAGGAAATTAGAAAAGCAAAAGCCCAGCAAGAACTCAATCTGGCCACTGTTGTAAAAGATAATAAAAAATGCTTTTATAAGTACATCAGCAATAAAAGGAGAGCCAAGGAGGATCTCCATCCTTTGCTGGATGTGGAGGGGAACATTGTCACCGAGGACAAGGACAAGGCTGAGGTACTTAACGCCTTCTTTGCCTGTGTGTTTAACAGCCAGACCAGTCATCCCCAGGGTACTCAGCCCCCTGAGCTGGAAGACAGGGACGGGGAGCAGAATGGAGCCCCCATAGTCCAGGAGGAAGCAGTTAATGACCTGCTACACCACCTGGACGCTCACAAGTCTATGGGGCTGGATGGGATCCACCGAGAGCATTGAGGGAGCTGGCGGAGGAGCTTGCCAAGCCACTTTCCATCATCTATCGGCAGTCCTGCTTAACAGGGGAGGTCCCTGATGACTGGAGGCTTGCCAATGTGACGCCCATCTACAAGAAGGGCCGAACCCGGGAACTACAGGCCTGTCAGCCTGACCTCGGTGCCAGGAGAGATTATGGAGTGGTTCATATTGAGTGAACTCAACAGGCAAGTGCAGATCAACCAGGGGATCAGGCCCAGCCAGCATGGGTTCATGAAAGGCAGGTGCTGCTTGACCAAGCTGATCTCCTTCTATGACCTGGACTTTAGCAAAGCCTTTGACACCGTCTCCCATAATATTCTCCTTGGGAAGCTGGCAGCTCATGGCTTGGACGGGCGTAGTCTTTGCTGGGTAAAAAACTGGTTGGGTGGCCGAGCCCAGAGAGTAGTGGTGAATGGAGTTAAGTCCAGTTGGCGGCCAGTCACGAGTGGTGTTCCCCAGGGCTCTGTTTTGGGGCCAGCCTTGTTTAATATCTTTATCGATGATCTGGGTGAGGGGATTGAGTGCAGCCTCAGTAAGTTTGTAGATGACACCAAGTTGGGGGGGAGTGTCGATCTGCTGGAGGGTAGGCTGCCCCTGCAGAGGGACCTGGACAGGCTGGACCGATGGGCCGCGGCCAGCTGTATGAGGTTTAACAAGGCCAAGTGCTGCGTCCTGCACTTGGGTCACAACAACCCCATGCAGCGCTACAGGCTTGGGGAAGAGTGGCTGGAAAGCTGCCTGGCGGAAAAGGACCTGGGGGTGTTGGTCGACAGCCAGCTGAACGTGAGCCAGCAGTGTGCCCAGGTGGCCAAGAAGGCCAACAGCATCCTGGCTTGTATGAGGAATAGTGTGGCCAGCAGGAGCAGGGAGGTGATTGTTCCCCTGTACTGGGCGCTGGTGAGGCCGCACCTGGAATCCTGTGTCCAGTTTTGGGCCCCTCAGTACAAGAAAGACCTTGAGGTGCTGGAGCATGTTCAGAGAAGGGCAACAAGACTGGTGAAGGGTCTGGAGCATAGGGCTGATGGGGAGCGGCTGAGGGAACTGGGGTTGTTTAGCCTGGAGAAGAGGAGGCTGAGGGGAGACCTTATCGCTCTCTACAACTACCTGAAAGGAGGCTGTAGTGAGGTGGGTGTTGGTCTCTTCTCCCAAGTAGTTAGCAATAGGCTGAGAGGAAATGGGCTCAAGCTGCGCCAGGGGAGGTTTAGGTTGGATATTAGGAAAGAGTTCTTCATGGAAAGGGTGGTCAAGCATTGGAACAGGCTGCCCAGAGGGGTGGTGGAGTCCCCATCCCTGGAAGTGTTCAAAAAAATGGGTAGATGTGGCACTTGGGGACATGGTTTAGTCTAGTCTACCCTTGATTGGCTTAATGTGGACTTGGTAGTGTAGGTTAATGGTTGGACTGGATGATCTTAAAGGTCTTTTCCAAACTAAACAATTCTATGATTCTATGATTCCTTTTCCATGCTTGTTCTATAAAGGCAGAATTCCCGTCAAAAAGCCTGTACTCAAGAATGGCGCGTTTCAACTTGCCTCCTTTTAATTTGATCTGAACTTCTTGACCTGTCTTTTAGAATAGATGTTCTCACAATATTGTGGAAGAACAGTAGAGTCCAGAGCTCAGGATTCTTGAGTGCTCTTTCCTGCCCTGTAAGTTTCTGACTCAAAACACTTGGAGAATGTCCTATTCTGATTCTCAGGCAAAATCCAACAACCAAACAAAACCAACAAACCCAAACTGGGACTGTGAACTGGTGTTAATGCAGATGGCAGGCTCTCTTCTGTGCTCTGTCAGGCCTGAGCGACCTTTGAGACCATCGTGCCATTGGCATTCCAACTATTTTAAAAGAATGGAAAAGATTTTGCTGCTTGTGTTTGATTATCAAACCTGAAGACTTCTAGGAATGGACCGGTAGTGTGTTGAGACAGTAAAAGCGCAATGTTACCTATAAAGCTTTGCTTTCCTGTCTGTAAAGGGATTCTCTGAAGTGCTATGTCATTACATATTAATATACATTCTTACAGTTTGACTACTGGTTTTTTCTGCATTTGTGTTGTTTTCAGAATACACAGATGCTAATGCCCTGATTCCTAAGAACTCATCGGTGATCGTTAGAAGAATCCCTGTTGGAGGAATCAAAGCTACCAGCAAAGCAGATGTTGTGTAAGTATCCATAAGGCATTGTACCCTTTGTTAGGGCTTTCAGTGTGTTAACTGTTTTTGTGGACATTTGCTTACAGAGGCATTCAGACTGTATCTTTCTTGTTAAAGCTGCTGTTAATTTTTGTTGCCATGGGGTAGATTGTAATGTATCTGTCCCAAAGTCGACTTCCGTTTTTAGGCCTGCTGGGACATGGGGTTCGAACTCCAGCAATGGTAACTTTTAAGATGATTCTATTGTGCTTGTTTTGGGGCTTGATTTTTCTGCATTTTTTGCCCGAGCCCACCTCCAAAATTGCGAACGTCCGGGGATTTCTCCCACACCAAAGGTGCCAGCACCCAAAGCTCTGCCCGGCCCTCACCCTCCCTTGCCGGCGCTTCCACAGCACCACAAACACGGGGGCTCCGGCTTCGCCTTGCCTGCGTATGGCCCCGACATCTTGTTCACCTTGAGCTGGGGGGAAGGTGTGTGCACGGCTGAGGAAGGTCTGCTTTCTCCATTTGATTTCCAGAAAGACTGGCAGTTCCCCTCCTGTCCCCTCCCCTCCATCCCCCCTTCCCTCCCACCCTGAGCAGAGCCCATGAGCGGACCAAGGGAGGGCAGAGCTGCGCTCACCCCTTGCGCTGCTGAGGGAACAGCTCGGGTGAAATGGCCCTTCTCGCAGGCCGTCTCTCGACAGGCCCAGTGTCCCGGCTGGCTGAGGAGCAGCTGCGGTCAGGGGGTGAGATGCCGCGGCCGACGGGCTGGGTTGGGTGAGCGCAGCAGGAGCGGGCCTGTGCCCCGACAGGGCCCCTTCCAGGACGGCCTGTCTCCTCAGGAGAGGGCCTGGACAGAAGCTGCTGGCGTCTGGCTTCATTCCTCGTAAGATTCCGGAGTGAAAACCCAGCAAAGCCACAGGACAATAACAGGCAGCTCCTCCTGCCCAGGGCCGCGGCTGCCCAAAATCAGCCCCCCATCACCCGGCCCCAGCCCCGGGGGTCTGTGGCAGCGCGGCGGGGACAGCAGGCGCAGGGTGGCTCTGATTCTAGGCTTGAAAGCCTCCCTTTTAGGGCCCAAACCCTCCCTGTTTGGGCCCACAGCCTCAGTTTTAGGCTCCAGTGACTCGTTTTTAGGGCTTTAATCCCACTTTTTCAGGGTACAAAGCCTCATTTCTAGGTTCTAAACCTGGACCTGTAGGCTACAACCACTCATTCCTAGGGTCAAAGGCTCAGTTTCCGGGTCCAAAACTGATTACAGAGCCCAGCTTCTCTTCTTCAGGGCACAAAGCCTCATTTGTAGGAGCAAACCCTCACTTCAGCACCCAAAGCCTCCTTTTTTGGGCCCAAATCAACACTTTGAGGCATCAAAGCCTCACTTTCAGGGATCCAAGCCTCATTTTAGAGTCCAAAGTCTCTTTTTAGGCTCCAAAGTGTCATTTTTATTGTCCAAAGGCTCCACTGTACTTTGAAAAGTCTGCTTTATAGAGTCCAAATACACTTTTTTTTGTTCCCAACGCCTCATTTTCAGGCTCCAAAGCAGCATTTTTAGGATCCAGCCAGTTGTTTCTAGGGTCCAAGCCGCGTTTGGAGCATCCAAACCCTCCTTTTTATGGTCCAAGCCCCTCTTTTAGGGCTCAAAGGTTCCTTTTCCCTGAAAATGCATTGATTCAGGAGTAGACAGCCTCCTTTTGATGGTCCAAACCCTCATTTTTACGGTCGGTAGGTCCCATGCCCAGCTCCCTGCCTGCTGACACTGCAGGCATCCACATCCCTTTGTGCCCCCATATAAAGCTCAGCCCAGAGTTGGTGAATTCCTGGCTTTGCTGCCATTATGACACAGACAATTGTGCTACTGCTGCATATTTATTGCTATGCTGTTATTCAGCAATAAATGGTCACCCCCTGAAGCCGTCCATCGGGAGTCGACTCTCGTCGCACCCCCAATCTGTGCCCTGGTGGGGCCGCCTCAAGGCCTTGCAGGAGGATCAGAGCAATGGGCTTGGGGGGCAGGAGGGTGGTTGCAGTTCCTCCGGGGGCTGGAGGGTGCTGGGCCGGTCCCGCAAGACCCGGCTGGCTGAGTTGGACAGCCATGGGCACTGGGGTGGGGGTGGGCGGGCCGGGACGCTGTGCGGGCTGGTGGGGACCAGTCCCCTGGGGCGCTGTGGCAGGCGGGCCGCTTTTCCAGGCATAGGTGGTGGCTGCTGGCGTTGGTTCTGGGTTCCTGAAGCTGCGGAGAGGCACCTGTGGAGAGAAGAGGCTGCTGATGCCCTGCCGCGGCTGCGGTGCCGGGCAGGTGCGAGCGTGCGGGGCAGCGCTGGGCGCACGTGTGCGGGCACCCGGCTGCACGTGGGAGCTGTGGGCACAGAGAGCTCTGTGCAGAAGACGGGGGTGCCCCGCACCCCTCAGCTGGGGCTCTGCTCGCCTGCCCCTGGCTCGTCTCCTCTCGGCCCTGACCATCCTGCCCTGCCTGCTCTGCACGTGCCGGGAAGGGGAGCTGACCGCGACAGAGCGAGGGGACCAAAGCTGGACACGGCACTGCAGGGCCAGGGGAGCCTCCTGCTCGCCTTTCTCAGCGTGCCTGGCAGAGACCAGCCCTCCGCTCCCCTGCCCGTCCCTGACCAGACAAGGCGACAGCCTCGGCTCTCTGTTCGGGGAGGTGCTCTCCAGCCCCTCTTCAGAATACCCCTGCACAGACAAAACCCCTGCCTGTGCTGAGAACATGCACGCTGACAGTGCTGGGGTGCAGATGGGACAGGCTGACACACTCCTGCTCCAAGGCAAGGCAGATAGCTGGGAAGGTTCCTCCCCACGCTCTGAGGTGCTGGGACACCTTGGCCGAGGTGAACACCTGGGATTTACGGCATCACCTAACAGGGTGATTTCTGCTGGGAGGTTCACTGGCAGGGAGGTGTCAGGCTTGGCAATTCTCTCTTCCTACGGCAGTGTCATCCCTTGTTGTTTTTCATTTCTGTCCTTGTGCTGCTGCGTCTGTCGCTGGGTCCGCTCTTGCTGAGGCAGGGTCACTTTTCACTAAGACCTTGCCACAGTAAAGAGGTGGTTTGAGTAAAGAGTGCCCGTGAATTGAGAGGCCAGTTAAAGCATCTTACAGCAGAAATCTCAGTAGAGTCTGGCCAGGAACTAACTCGGCACTCCGGAATACCCTACCTCGAAATGCTTCACAGCTAACAGCAGCCATCTAAGACAGAAGTTTGGCAAAAAGCCCTCCCAATAACTCACCGTTGTGTCTTCCTCCACAGACAGATTGCACAGCAACACACCATGCCAAGCAGCATGGAGCCCAAGATCGCCATGGCGCCTCCTATGCAGTATCTCCGGAAATCTTCAGGATCCATAGCATTGAAGCTTCTCCTGCCATCCACACCTGGAGGAACATTTCTGCACGTTAGCGTGTCCTGCGCACTCCTGGTAATCTCACCGGAGGTCTGACGGTGCCAGGAAACGTTCTCCCTCACTTTGTGAACATCCTGGGCCTGCAACATTGCCTTGGTTTTGGTAGAAACAAAGGAAACTCCCAACGGCATTGCAAATCAATGCACTCCGGAGCCTCTCTTTCTCCTCTCGGCTTTGTTTACGCGCTGGGATGGCCGTAATCCAGTTCTCCCAAGTGTCATGGGTTTGCTCCCCCTTCTTGGCCACCCTTCACATTTTCTTTTGTGCTTGCCCATTTTCATTCTCTGCAAGTTACGGCACTGAACAGAACTCGTGAGAGCAGATGGAGAGCACGTGGCGGGGGCGCAGCTGTTCGACCAATCGCTCCTTTGAGCAACACGGACAAAACCCATCCCTGCGTCAGGGGTGCCACCCCCAGTTCTCCCTCCCCAGCCCAGCACCCACACCCCGAGGGATGCACCGAGGCAGGCCCTCCCAGGAGACACCTGAACCTTCCTCTCCCCCTTTGCCTTTTCTCCCGCATGGGCACCGCTTGCATGCCTCCGGTTTTCAGGACTTGTCTCCCACTCATGGCCCCCTGCAAGACTGCTCAGTACCTGGATTCTTTTGGAAAAATCCATGTATCCCGGCGTGGTGGTCTTCCCCGGACTTGGACAGCACTGCTGAGAATCAGAAAAAGGTAAAGCCTCAGCACGGCTCAGGCACAGAGGATGCAGAGGGGCGGTGCGGGTTCCTCCAAGCCACTGCCTGATGCGTGAGTGACTCCCTTTGGCCCTCGGTTCGCAGGACGGATCCCCTTCTGCTGTGCCTAGGGCCTCTAGGGCCTCACGGCAAGCTCTGGGATGCAGCTACTGAGGGAGGTACATTCGATGAAGAGTCGTATTTCCCATCATCTCCTGAATGTGGTTCAGATGGCCTCGTTCCCAAAACGGCAGAGTGCTGAAATCCCCGTGAACGGGGTGCGGTGGCAGGAGAGCATCTCACTCACTGCCTCCACAGAGGGTTACCAGCGTCCCTCTGGCACACTGATGGCAATAACCTCCACGCCCCAGAGATGACAGTCATCCTCAGAGAGCCGTTCCTGGCTTCTTTTAGAACGCTCGCTCTGTACTAATAGTTTGGCTGCTGACACGATGGGCCGTAGCAGGCCCCAGGGGAGGAGCCTGCAGGCACACAGTGATTTTGATCTGCGGCACTGGACGACCGAGGGACAGCAATTACCTGGCACGCCTGCTGGTTGAGGTGCCCCTGCTTTGGCATCCGGCACTGGCGCTGCGTGACTGGCTCCTTCCTGGAGCACCTCCTTCGCCACAGTCTCACGGTCCGTCTCTTTAGAAAGAAAGAGGGTCAGTGCCAGTTTAATTAGAAGTAACGCTTCCTCATCAGGAACACAGTATCTTCAGGAGGCAAAACACATTAATAGCGCTTAGAAACAAAGCCCGGGCATTTGGGGGTGCACCTCGTCACTCGTCCAAACAATGTGTGGGAAAAATTTAAGAGCTAGACGCTTTGCGGTTTACCAGTAGACAGCAAAACCTGACCTGCTGAGACACTAGGAGATTGCATCTCATCTTGTTTGCACTTTAGTGCTTTCTGGGCAAACTGCAAGATGCTGCTAAATGCCTTCCTTCAGAGAGCACAGCAGGGCTGTGTAGCCAGTTCAGCTGAGGAAAGAGCCCTTCTGAGAAGCACAGCCCATCATGCCAGCTCCATCACACAGTGGACTGAACGCCAAGCTCTCGCAAACCTATTCTGGTGGTGGCAGTGAAGAGCCCACAGAGCCGCAAAACAAGAGGAAAACCACAACCGAGTTGCCTAAACCACAACTAGAGACAGCCAGCTAAGCCACCCGAGACGGAGCTGACAGCCCTGCATTTTAGCTGCCGTCAAGTCAGGTGTCCGGCCTCAAGCTGGGTGTGCAGCTTTCACCTGCCCCTGGCCCCGAGGTGTCACTGAGTGGCCTCAGACGTCAAGGAGAACGGGGCCGGACCAGGCTGTGAAGCTGGCGCTGCTCCGATCCTGGCCAGGGCACGGCTGCAGCCCCGGCCAAGTCTGCCGGTCTCAGCGACCCCAAGCTGCCTGCCCATCCTCTCTGCCGCCCAAGGGCGCTCTCCCCTCCGGCGACTGGCAGCAAGGCGTGAGCACCCATGGCTCCTTCCAGCTGGATGCCAACGTCTGTCCAGAACAGCTCTGGCCAGGAATGGTAGAACTGCGTGGGGCAGCAGCTGTCCCTGGGACTCAACTTGAACCACAGCTGGTGGCAGAGACTCTGGACCATCTCTGTGGCTCACCAGCGCCTGCAAGGCGTGGAATCGACTGTCAGTGCAGCGAGGCTCTGACGCATCCCTTTCTGCCGGTGCAGGCTGTGGCTTGTGCATACACTTATCTAAATCGTCAGCTTCCCAAGTCTTCTGCTTAAGAGGGATATATACCCACCATGTGCTGCTTTCTCCAGTTCATTTAGGATTTCCTTTAGGACTTCTGATGACTGCTGGGAAGATTTCCCTCCTTTGGCTTTATGAGGACCTTAACAGAAAGTATCAAGTTAAATTTCTCGCTCATAAAACACTGAAAAACAGTGCTTACTCTGTGCAGTCAGTCAAGACTGACTACTCACCCCTGGGATGCCAGGTGAGCTCCAGCTCAGGATCCAGCCGAGGAGCTGGAGCCACATCTGCAAACAAATGACCCATGAGAAGGTTTCATCATACATTGCGATAGACACCGTCATAACTGAAGAGCAGAACGTATGAGGGGATCACGTAATGACACGGCACATTGATGCAGGTCTGTATTCTCACGCCCGCAAGAGACGCCTCGCTCACTTTTGGGCTTTGAGCTGGCAGCTCTCAAAGCAAGTCAAAAGCCATGACGTACCCGAGCCACCTGCCAGCGCGTCAGCCCTGGAACCCAGCCGGGAAGCTGCATATCCATCGCCTCCGGCCACGTCTGTAAACAAAAAAACCAGAGCGGCTCCCGTGAAATATTTCGGTGTACTTCTTCAGATCTGAACGGCACTGAATGCAGTTCAAACGCGGGCTTGCCCCGTGGCACTTGTCTCCTCTCCCTTCCACTCAGGAGCAGTGTGCAGACAGTTACTGGGTGCCTGGAGCATGCTGATCCAGAGGAAAGCATGCACGGAGCTGTCGGGAGAAAGGACTCCCTGGAGGTCCCACCAGCTCTAAGCTCAGCCCCAACAAGCCCGCTGGCTTTGCAGCGGGCACTGGAAGCAGCGCAGGCTGGGAGAGGCTGGCAAAGACAGCTTCGCAAGGCAGAGTGCCGCAGGGCACATCACTGAGCCCCGACCCATTCCCCCTCTGCTCTGCCGCACGTCTGAGCATTGGGCAAGAACACATTCAGTTAGATTTCATATGGACAGCATAGTAAAAGCTCAGTGCTCATTCACTCCGGTGACATACCTGGGGGATCGTCCTGAGGCTCGCCGACAAGATCAGCCGGAGAAGTCGGGTGGCCATCGCCTACAGGCACAGCTGTAATCAAGCACGTTTCCATTAGGTGTTGTGATCTACTTCTTTCACGGTGACCTGCGGTGACTGGAGGGGGGCCAGGTAATGGGGCGGGACCCAGATGTGGGTGGAGATTTCCAAATCTGCAGAGGGGCCCGAGTGACCTGTTGGCTGGCACCAACCTGGAAGCTCTCAAAATACCGTTTCCAGGCCACGTGCAAGACCCCTCAAGGACCGGAGGGACAAACATAGGGCCCCTCGGGGATTTCTTACTGGGAGATCTCTCCTGCGCACAAAAGCAGCCCACATGAAAGCACGGGAGGAAACCAATGCTCATTCCCGCATCTCGTGGAGAAGAGCCTGCCGGCCAGTGCGAGGCTGCCCCGCCGCTGCCCCGTCTATGCCCCCGGGCTTACGGCTCACCCAGCCCAGCCGGGCCCCGCTGCTCTCCCGGCCCTGCCCCGTCATGACCCCAGCCCCGCTGCCACCCTCAGCTGCGGTGGGCACGGTGCCACGCTGCCCAGGGCTGGGTGCCGGCCCTCGCCCGCCCGCATACCTAATCCCCGCGCTCGCCACGGAGCAGCCCAGGCACCCCGGCCTTGCAGGGCCACCAGGAGGAGGAGGATAAGGATGCGGGTGGGGGCCAAAGGCCCCTGTGCCTGCACCATGCCGCCGCTGCTGCTGCTGCTGCCGCCGCCGCTGCTGCTGCTGCTGCCGCCGCTGCCGCTGCTGCTGCCGGCACTGCCGTAGCGGTGCCCGTGGCACAGGACAGCACCTCAGGGCGTGGCACAGCGGGGCTCTGTGACCTCACAGCCCGGCCTGCCCACCATGGCCATGCCCCCGGGGTGCAGCCCCTCCCCAAGCACCGCCCCCTGGCACGCCCCACCCCCCCCCCCCCAGGGCACCTCGGGAGGGCGGGGCTCCCGCAGGGGAGGGAGACTGAGGCAGCGCTAAGGAGTGTTTTGACTGTCTAGAGCTTGACCATGGCGATGAAAGGGTGGAGCGGTTATGGCTACGAAGCAGGGGGAAGGCCAACAAGGCAGCTGTCGTGGGTGGGAGTCTGCTCTAGAGCACCCAAGCAGGATGAAGAGACACATGAAATATTCTAGAAGCAGCTGGCAGAAGTGTGGCCTTTGGAAGAAGGGGTAGGCAACTCAGGAGGGCTACAAAGCTGTCCTGAGGTTATGCAGGGAGAAAATTAGAAGGGCTAGAGGTCAACTAGAAGTTAATCTGGCTACTGCCGTGAAAGACAATCAAAATGTTTCTATAAATGCACTGCCGACAAAAGGAGGGTTAAGGAGAATCTCCATCCGTTATTGGACGCGGGAGGAAGCATAGTGACAAAGGCTGAGGAAAAGGCTGAGGTACTTACTGCCGCCTTTGCCTCCGTCTTTAATAGTCAGAGCAGTCGGTCTCGGGGTACCCAGCCCCCTGAGCTGGAAGACAGGGACGGGGAGCGGAATGAAGCCCCCGTAATGCAGGGGGAAATGGTTAGCCACCTGCTACACCACTTAGACACGCACAAGTGCATGGGGCTGGATGGGATCCACCCAAGGGTACCGAGGGAGCTGGCGGAAGGGCTCACCAAGCCACATTCACTCATTTATCAGCAGTCCTGGCTAAACCGGGGGGAGGGCCCAGGGGGCTGGCGGTTGGCAGATGTGATGGCCATCTCCAGGAAGGGCCGGAAGGAGGATCCGAGGAACTACAGGCCTGTCAGTCTGCCCTCGGCGCTGGGGAAGGTCATGGCTGCTCATGTCTCGGACAGGCATACTCTTTGCTGGGTAAACGAGTGGCTGGATGGCTGTCGCGAATCCCGATTTAGGATCCTGCCGACTCTGCCCATTTGTCACAAATGGGTGATTTAGAACGCTGAAGGAATCGCCGACAAAGGTATTAGCAAAAGTGGTTTTCATAGGCTGTTGTAAAAGTGCAACTTAACATTAAGTTTGATATCAAGGTTCACTCTGGTAATGACTGCATGGAAGAAACATACAAAGGAAAACTTAGTTACACTCGAGTTAAAATGTTTCACAGGGAGACCAGGGATGCAAAATAGCAAGGAGGACCCTCCCGTTGAGTCACGAGGTTCAGAGTAGAGCCCCTTGCTTTCTGAACTCCTGGTGGAGCTCACGTGTGGCCGGGTCCAATCTTAGTCTCAGATTTGGTCAACGGTTTATGTCTAAGGGGAGAAATACAAAGAGTGAAGAGGACCCTTCCGTTGAGTCACGAGGTTCAGAGTAGACCCCCGACCCCCACTTTATAAACTGCTGATGGAGGGGTTTTGTGCAATTCCTTCTGGGGGAGCAGCTCCTTTTAGGACTGTTTCTAGCAAATTAAACGGCCCTCTAGTCTGAGCAGGTTGCCCCTGGTGTATGTTCTCAACTTGTTTCACTGCTCGGACTAAAGATAGGAGTCCTTTTTCCCGTTTGGAACATCTCTCTCCTGTCTCTTTTGATGCAATTGAGTTAAACAGTAAAGGTCTTTGTGGCCCACTCGGGCCGGTCTGGAATAGATTGCAGTAAGTACCGTGTTCTGCAAGCCCCCATTCTGCTCTAATAGGGTCGCGGGGTTGTACTGGCCCCAGTGACTGGTGTGGTTTTAATTCCTGTATTAGAGTTTTGATTGCCTCTTCATGCTCTGGGTTCCATTCCCATGGTTTTCCCTTTCGTAAAAGTGAGTACAGTGGGCGAGCAATGCTAGAAACTCCAGGTACGTGATCCCTCCAGTACCCTAAAGTGCCCACAAGCTGTTGCAATTCTTTCCTCGATTCTCTTTTACTGAGGGTGTCCAGTGGGATTGCTGCGCTACCTGCAATCCACCAAGTACCTAAAAATGTTGCTTCTCTACTTGGTCCCTGACATTTTTCTGGTGGCATTTCAACTTCTGCTTTCGGTAGCCTTTGGCACACTGCTGCTGCTGCCGCTTTCCCCACCTTTTCAGGGGAGGTCCCTCCGATTAGCATCTCCTCTACATATTGGTACAGTTCTGATCTTGAGGGAGTGAGACTGTACGAGTTCATCAGGCACAGCGTAAGCAATCGTGGGTGAATGTTTATATCCCTGTGGGAGCCTGTTAAAGGTGTATTGCATACCTTGCCAAGTAAAAGCTGATTTCTCTTTATCCCTCTCCTGCAAGGGGATCATAAGGAACGTGCGGGGCTCATTGACAGGGCTTTAAACTAGATGTGAACGGGGAGGGGGAATATATCAGGCTTGCCTGTGACAAGCTGTGGGATGGTACGCAATGGTTAGAGGGACGGGGTGCTACTGTGAGCCCTCAACCTGTTGCCCAGAGGCATGACGGGGACGCTGCAGCACAGTTGAAGTCTGGCAGAGATGAGCTGGGGGCGCCTGCGATAGTTAGAGCTCACAAGGAAACCTTCGTGAAACACCCCGAGGGAAACGAGGGATGTTCCACTGAGGAGGTGACACGGCCAACAGCCCAGATGAAATGCCTCTACATGAACGCACACAGCATGGGGAACAAACAGGAGGAGCTGGAAGCTGCTGTGCTGCTAGAAAGCTACGACCTGATTGCCATAACTGAAACTTGGTGGGACAAATCCCATGACTGGAATGTGGCTATCGATGGCTACAGGCTGTTCAGAAGGGACAGGTGAGGAAGGAGGGGCGGAGGCGTTGCCCTCTACGTAAAGAAATCAATACAGTGTGAAGAGCTGTCCCTGAAGAATAGCCATGAGCAGGTCAAAAGCTTATGGGTAAGGATCAGAGACAGAGGCAACAAAGGGAACCTGGTGGTTGGTGTCTACTACAGGCCGCCTGATCAAGGGGAGCCTGCTGATGAAGCCTTCTTCCTCCAGCTCCGGGAGGCTTCGCGCTTGCAGACTCTTGTCCTGCTGGGGGACTTCAACCACCCCAACATTTGCTGGAAAAGCAACATGGCGAGCTGTAGGCAATCCAGGAGATTCCTGGAATGCATAGACGACAACTTCCTAAGCCAGGTAATAGACACCCCTACCCAAGGGGACGCAATACTGGGTTTGATGGGTGGACTGTTCGGTGGATAAGGAATTGGCTGGATGGTTGCATCCAGAGGGTCGTGGTCAATGGCTCGATGTCCACATGGAGACTGGTGACAAGTGGAGTCCCTCAGGGGTCCGTACTGGGACCGGCGCTGTTTATCATCATCATCATCAATGACATAGACAGTGGGATTGAGTGCACCCTCAGCAAGTTTGCAGACGACACCAAGCTGAGTGGTGTGGTTGACACACCAGGAGGACGAGATGTCATCCAAAGGGACCTGGACAAGCTGGAGACGTGGGCCTGTGTGAACCTCATGAGGTTCAGCAAGGCCAAGGGCACGTTCCTGCACCTGGGACAGGGCAACCCCCGATATCAATACAGGCTGGGGGATGAAGGGATTGAGAGCAGCCCTGCAGAGAAGGACTTGGGGGTACTGGGGGATGAAAAGCTGGACGTGAGCCGGCAATGTGCACTTGCAGCCCAGAAAGCCAACCGCATCCTGGGCTGCATCAAAAGAAGCGTGGCCAGCAGGTCGAGGGAGGTGATTCTGCCTCTCTACTCTGCTCTGGTGAGACCTCCCCTGGAGTACTGCGTCCAGCTCTGGGGCCCTCAGCACAAGAAGGACATGGACCTGCTGGAACGGGTCCAGAGGAGGGCCACCAAAATGATCCGAGGGCTGGAACACCTCTTCTATGAGGGCAGGCTGAAATAGTTGGGGTTGTTCAGCCTGGAGAAGAGAAGGCTGCGAGGAGAGCTTATTGCGGCCTTTCAGTACTTAAAGGGGACTTATAGGAAGGATGGGGGCAATCATTTTAGCAAGGCCTGTTGTGACAGGACAAGGAATAATGGATTTAAACTAAAGAAGAATAGATTTAGACTAGACATAAGGAATAAATTTTTTACAATGAGGCTGGTGAAGCACTGGAACAGGTTGCCCAGAGAGGTGGTGGAGGCCCCATCCCTGGCAACATTCAAGGTCAGGTTGGACGGGGCTCTGAGCACCCTGATCTGGTTAAAGCTGTCCCTGCTCGCTGCAGGGGGGTTGGGCTAGATGACCTCTAGGGGTCCCTTCCAAGCCAAAGCCTTTTGTGATTCTATGTTTCTTGCTTATAATCGTTTTCTATCTCCGTTTGGCAAAAAATGAAACAAATTGCATCAATCCACCCTGTAAACCGTATACAATCAACTGGTCCTGTATGTAAAATGGTATATAACTAACATTAATTAGAACACTTAAACTGACTGGACTCTTACCACTGATTTGCAATACGCCACATATTTATGACATAGAGGCAAGAGGTACGACCACTCTATGAGTTGATAAAGTGGATTGGCTGTAGTCACGGGCTGCAGCGCGACGGCTACGCTTGGCCCCTTGACCAGACTGGCGGTGGTTTGGTGCAGGCTGCGGAAGAGGTAAAGGCCTGAGCCGCAGGCAGGCCGTGAACTCCTCTAGTTTCAATCTCTTCTCTGAAAACCCACAGAGGAGCGGAGTGACACAGCGAGCATTGATGCATATGGGCTTGGAACACCGATCAGGCGAATAACACACGAGTAGCAGGTGGCTTTTCCAAGAAAGGACGCTGTGGGTACAAGGAGCCCCATGCATCCCTTTTCCATCGCATGTCATTTGACTGCAGGCCAAGCACTTTATCCTATGACAGCCTAAGCGAGCCTTTTTTGAGCTCTCCCTGCTAGGCAGCGTGGCTGCATGGCGGCGATCTCCCCTTGAGCTGGGACACCTCTCGAGGTTGCCCCTCGAGGCAGAGAGACCTTTTACCAATGACAGATCTTTGGTAAGCGACTGATACATAACTGAGCGTTACACAAACTTTGCAGGTACAATCCCTTAGACATAAACTTTTGTCCAAGTCTGAGAGTAAGATTGGACCCAGCCACACGTGAGCTCCACCAGGAGTTTAGAAAGCAAGGGGGTCTACTCTCAACCTCGTGACTCAAGGGGCGGTCCTTCTTACCTGTTTGCCTCCACGGTCTCCCTGTGAATCATTTTAACTCGAGTGTAACTCAATTTTCCTTTGTATGTTTCTTCCATGCAGTCATTAATAGAGTGAACCTTGCCATTGAACTTTTACAACATCCTATGAAAACCACTTTTGCTAATACCTTTGTCGGTGATTCCTTCAGTGTTCTAAATCACCCATTTGTGACAAATGGGCAGAGTCAGCAGGATCCTAAATCGGGATTTATGACAATGGCCGCACCCAGAGAGTTGTGGTGAATGGAGTTCAATCCAGTTGGTGGCTGGTCACAAGTGGTCTTCCCCAGGGCTCAGTATTGGGGCCAGTTCTGTTTAATATCTTTGTCAGTGTTGCGCATGAGGGGATCGAGTGCACCCGCAGTACATCTGCAGGCGACATCAAGTTGGGCAGGAGTGTTGATCTGCTTGAGGGTAGAAAGGCCCTGCAGAGGGATCTGGACAGGCTGGACCGATGGGCCGAGGCCACATGTATGAGGGTGCTCCTGCCCTTGTAGCTACAGAGCCACCACTGACACCACAAGCACCTGCTGTAGCCAGGGGCTGGCTCCTGGCCTAACACGTACCCAGCCACCAGTGACACCACGAGCACCTGCACAGCAGGAACGTCCTCACTTCCAACATCCCAGCTTTTCCTCCTCCATCTCCATCTCTGTCCCCCATCTCCCCGTGCTCTCCCCTCTCCCAGGCACCTTTCTCACCCCCTCCACCCCCTCCCAATGCCTCTGTCTGTCTCTGTGTTTGTGTGGCACGTTTCCTTGGAAGCATCATCCCAGCCACGTCACCTGCATCTCTTTCTCTTCTCCCTCTGCTCTCGTAGTGACTGTGCCAGCTGTCTGATGCACTTTTGATCTCACTCAAGTCTTATGAGGAGTGGCTGAGGGAGCTGGGATTGTGGAACTGGGTGGTGGAGTCCCCATCCCTGGAGGTGTTTAAAAACCGTGTAGAAGTGGCACTTTGGGACGTGGTTTAGTGGACATGGTGGTGTTGGGTTGACGGTTGGACTGATGATCTTAGAGCTCCTTTCCAACCTTCACGATTCCTCGTTTTACTTTTGTTAAAAAATAATGCAGCCAGCAAGCCAGGAAACATGAAATGAATTACTGCTCTACTTGGGAGTGTTAGCTTAATGGTTGGACTGGACGATCTTGAAGGTCTTTTCCAACGTAAATGATGCTTCTATGATTCTATGATTCAAAGGGCCTTTCGTCCTGCCTCCCTTCTGCTGTTAAATCCTCCTCGTGCAAGAGAAGTGACAACCAGTCGGGGTGCTCTCCGTGGCATCTTCCCTGCATCTTCCTGAGCTGGACAGCTGGTGGGAACTGTCACCATCAGCCCCAGCGGTGTGTGAAGGCTTCTCCTGGCCCAGGCGCAGCTCTGCCTGTGCTTGGTGTGTACCGCGCTTTCTGCAGGAGAACAGCAACACTCTAACTTACTCCTGGGCAATGTCTTGCTGGTAAGGGCTGATTTGAAAGCAGGTTGGCAGCAGACCCTGAGGCCGTGCCGGGGGTGGCCACATCTGGCTCCTTCCAGCAGGAGTTTGGGAAGCCCATTCCTGGCTTTTTCCTCCCCTAATAAGTTGAGGCCCTTCTAGGGATCTTTAAAAGATCCTGACCTTAAAATTTGAGCACAAGGGATGGGTCAGGTCACTTGTTCTAGTGTTCTCATAAAACCCGAGGCATGTGTTTTATCTACTCCTAAACTGTTTTTCTATTTTCTTCACATTCCTCCCCCAGGAGAGAAAAAGAAGCCAGTGAGTAACAGCATGAGGACATTTCCAATGCTCTGCTAATCCATCAGGTTTCCAAGAAGCGGGCCACGGGACTAGGTGCGGGGAGCAGAAAGCTGCAAGGCACACGTGCGTGATGCTGGATGTCTGATACACGTTTAACAAAACAACGCACCCCCAGGGATTGTGTTTGTTCACCTTGAGCTGGGGGGAAGGTGTGTGCATGGCTGAGGAAGGTCTGCTTTCTCCATTTGATTTCCAGAAAGACTTGCAGATCCAGAGCAAACCCATGGCAGTCCCCTCCCCCCCTTCCCTCCCACCCTGAGCAGAGCCCATGAGCGGACCAAGGGAGGGCAGAGCTGCGCTCACCCCTTGCGCTGCTGAGGGAACAGCTCGGGTGAAATGGCCCTTCTCGCAGGCCGTCTCTCCGCAGGCCCAGGCTGTAATCCCACTTTTTCAGGGTACAAAGCCTCATTTCTAGGTTCTAAACCTGGACCTGTAGGCTACAACCGCTCATTCATAGAATCATAGAATCCTAGAATCGTTTAGGTTCGAAAAGACCTTTAAGATCATCCAGTTCAACCATTAACCTACATTACCAAGTCTACTCTAAGCCAATCAAGGGTAGACTAGACTAAACCATGTCCCCAAGTGCCACCTCTGCCCATTTTTTGAACACCTCCAGGGATGGGGACTCCACCACCTCTCTGGGCAGCCTGTTCCAATGCTTGACCACCCTTTCCATGAAGAAATTTTTCCTCATTTCCAACCTAAACCTCCCCTGGCGCAGCTTGAGCCCATTTCCTCTCGTCTTATTGCTATCTACTTGGGAGAAGAGCCCGACCCCCCCCCACTACCGCCTCCTTTCAGGTAGTTGTAGAGAGTGATAAGGTCTCCCCTCAGCCTTCTCTTCTCCAGGCTAAACAACCCCAGTTCCCTCAGCCGCTCCTCACCAGCCCTGTGCTCCAGACCCTTCACCAGCCTTGTTGCCCTTCTCTGAACACGCTCCAGCACCTCAAGGTCTTTCTTGTACTGAGGGGCCCAAAACTGGACACAGGATTCCAGGTGTG
This sequence comes from Pelecanus crispus, assembly GCF_030463565.1. Classification (NCBI taxonomy): domain Eukaryota; kingdom Metazoa; phylum Chordata; class Aves; order Pelecaniformes; family Pelecanidae; genus Pelecanus; species Pelecanus crispus. The sequence continues at coordinate 1,038,519 of NC_134666.1, forward strand.
GCCTCACCAGCGCCCAGTACAGGGGGACAATCACCTCCCTGCTCCTGCTGGCCACACTATTCCTCATACAAGCCAGGATGCTGTTGGCCTTCTTGGCCACCTGGGCACACTGCTGGCTCACGTTCAGCCGGCTGTCGACCAACACCCCCAGGTCCTTTTCGGCCAGGCAGCTTTCCAGCCACTCTTCCCCAAGCCTGTAGCGCTGCATGGGGTTGTTGTGACCCAAGTGCAGGACGCGGCACTTGGCCTTGTTAAACCTCATACAGCTGGCCACAGCCCATCGGTCCAGCCTGTCCAGGTCCCTCTGCAGGGCCAGCCTACCCTCCAGCAGATCGACACTCCCCCCCAACTTGGTGTCATCTGCAAACTTACTGAGGCTGCACTCAATCTCCTCACCCAGATCATCGATAAAGATATTAAACAAGGCTGGCCCCAAAACAGAGACCTGGGGAACACCGCTCGTGACTGGCTGCCAACTGGACTTAACTCCATTCACCGCTACTCTCTGGGCTCGGCCACCCAACCAGTTTTTTACCCAGCGAAGACTACGCCCGTCCAAGCCATGAGCCATTCTCTTCTTCCCAAGGAGAATATTATGGGAGACGGTGTCAAAGGCTTTGCTGAAGTCCAGGTAAATGACATCCACAGCCTTTCCCTCATCCACCAGGCGGGTCACCAGGTCATAGAAGGAGATCAGCTTGGTCAAGCAGCACCTGCCTTTCATGAACCCATGCTGGCTGGGCCTGATCCCCTGGTTGATCTGCACTTGCCTGTTGAGTTCACTCAGTATGAACCACTCCATAATCTTTCCCGGCCCTGAGGTCAGGCTGACAGGCCTGTAGTTTCCCAGGTCCTCCTTCCGGCCCTTCTTGTAGATGGGCGTCACATCGGCAAGCCTGCAGTCATCAGGGACCTCCCCTGTTAAGCAGGACTGCTGATAGATGATGGAAAGTGGCTTGGCAAGCTCCTCTGCCAGCTCCCTCAATGCTCTCGGATGGAGAGTACTGAGGTCAAAGACTCAGTTTCCTAGGGCCAAAGACTCAGTTTCCGGGTCCAAAACTGATTACAGAGCCCAGCTTCTCTTCTTCAGGGCACAAAGCCTCATTTGTAGGAGCAAACCCTCACTTCAGCACCCAAAGCCTCCTTTTTTGGGCCCAAATCAACACTTTGAGGCATCAAAGCCTCACTTTCAGGGATCCAAGCCTCATTTTAGAGTCCAAAGTCTCTTTTTAGGCTCCAAAGTGTCATTTTTATTGTCCAAAGGCTCCACTGTACTTTGAAAAGTCTGCTTTATAGAGTCCAAATACACTTTTTTTTGTTCCCAACGCCTCATTTTCAGGCTCCGAAGCGGCATTTTTAGGATCCAGCCAGTTGTTTCTAGGGTCCAAGCTTCATCCTAAGCGTCCAAATCCTCATTTTTATGCCCCAAGCCCCTCTTTTACAGCCCAAAGCCTCATTTTCAGGGTCCAAAGCTTTGATTCTGGGGTTGAAAGCTTCCTTTTTAGCATCCAGACCCTCATTTTTAGGGTCAAACCCTCATTTCTAATTTCCAAACCCTGCTTTTAAGGTTCAAAGACTCCTCTTAATGACCCAGAGCATCATTTTCTGGGTGCAAGGTCTACTTTTGAGAGTCCAAAGCTGCCTTTTGAGAGGGAAAAGCCTTATTTATAGGGTCCAAAGGCTCATTTTTATGGTGCAAAGGTTCCTTTTCAGAGTCCAAAGCTGTGGAGTAATTGCTGGAGGTGATTTAGAGATTAAACTTAGATTCACAAGTTTAGGAAAGGTGCAGCACTGAAGAAGGCTCCAGGGTGGAGTGCAGCTGGCATGCAAGGAATCCATTTCACGGAAGTTCCCTGGGCCTGTAACCTTAGACGTCGGCAACACCAGGGGAACGTGGTGTGTTGGCTCAAAGAGGAACTGCCCGGAGGGTGGAGCGGTGTGGAGACACCGCGGCCAGGCCCTGTGTGGCACCCCAGATGGGACTGCTGGGACGCATTCTGCCCAGCCGGGGCAGCTCCTGTGCCCTTGGATTCCCCAGTACACTCCGTCAAGCCCAGAGACTTGGTCTATCTACGGACATGAAAAGACAAAGCATTTGTTGCCTTATTGCTGCTGCTTTTAGTCCCTGTATAGTCCTGACTGTGCCAGAACATGGCAAACAATTTATGGTAGATGTACTTACCGAAGGAACAGAGCGCAGTATAATGGAACACTGCGAGAACTTGGGCAAACGATGGATGAATGAAGAAGGACAATAGGAGAGGATATAAGATGAGACCCTGGGCCAACAACCTGTCATGTTTTTGACAAAATGCTGCCCTTTGGTAAACTTTACTCATTATAATATCATTATAATACCAAAACACACCTCCATCCCAAAACCTACCCGCCTCTAAGGTGCGACCACTCCTCACTGAGCTTGCGCTTTGAATTTTTCCAAGCCTATACATTTGAAGCAAAGCGAGAAAGTTTTACCCCAATCATAACAAAGTATGTATGACTAGAGTCACTCAAGCTCCACCTGAAAGGTAAAAAATAGTATAACTTAGCCTAAGAGAGAGGGTATGTTAGGGAAGATACCACCGCGTACCACTGACTTCTGGGGTCAGTCAACGGGCTGAGCCTCTCTTCCCCCCCATCGGGACGCCTTTGGGTAAGATTTGAAAACTTGGTTATACCAAGTGCCTCCCCGGGAAACTTAGAAACCTCTATATGGAGTCACTTTATGTCTTTTGATGCACCTGTGTTACCCATGCTTTGGTATTTGCATGTGCCTTGCAGTCAGTGAATTTATCGCCAGTAATCCAAAGAACCTGTGTGTCTGTTGCTTTAATAAATTGCTTTGATTCATTGGTCTAGCCGTGATAGTTCTCGTGGAACGCGACCAGACGCTTTAAGTGTGGCCGTGGTAGTTCATGCAGCATGACTAGACGAAAGACGCCTACGTTATTTGTGCATCCGTAATCATGATAGTTCAGTGCACTGAACACGACCGGACTTAGAATGCTGAATTGGGTACCTTCCAAAGCCCTCTTGACGCAACAAAGATGTCCATGCAAGAAGCATGGCCTCAAGGCCTAAGAATGTAAGGAGGCAGGGAGGAAATCCCACTCTGCAGAAACAGGTGGCTAGGGAGCAGAACCGCTCACGCAGCTGGGAACAACGCTGCAGAAGAGGACCATCGGGAAACTTCCGAGATGCAAGACCAATCCATGCTTTAAGCTCGTAGCGCAAGAAAAGAAGCACTAGATCGGTGCTATGCCGATGACTACAGGTGTTCGAGACCCTAGGGGTGGCGCCCGAGGGGCGTGCCACGCTCCTCGAGTGCAAAGACGACATCAAGAGCCAAGGAAAGTCTAAGACACAGAAGACAGACCACACAAACGACACTACGACACAGACAGGCTGGAACCACCCTGCCCGGCACACCCTAGCATCATGCTGACACGTAACCCGCTCCCTTGACCTGCCCAAAGGGGACTGTCCTTGGACGGCCCCCTCCCCTACACTGTCTTTAAAATCCCTTCCTGCAGTTGCCAACCTCATCACCTCCCTCCACTGACCCCTCTCCGGCCCTGGGGCCTCAACTTAGCTTTCAGACGGCCAGGAGTCCGCATCCATCCATCCATCCTCAACAAGAACAGCCACAGTCAGCCCACTGGATTAATCCTCCCGTTGCCAGGTTCCCCTCAGTCTTCTGCAAAACAAAACCAACCCATGCACACAACGGCACCATCAGTCAGCATTGCATCAGTCAACGCGGACCTTTCCCACAACATCCCCCAACTCAGACGCACCGTGGCATTCCGCTCTCGTGCTCCGTGCCGATTCCGGAGTCGGACGCCATGGCTGTTGTCGCTTGAGGTGCCTAGTATACCAAGAGACACAGATACCGTTGCGCTTGTGAGAAGTCACTGGCCCTGTGCTCTTCTTCTCTGCTACCCAGCTCACCTCAAATGCTCATCCAATTGCAAAAGCAGCCCTCATTTGAACCTGCAAAACCAGAAGAGAAATATTTCAACTGAGTTGCCATATAATGCTTTCTTGTTAAAAGCCAAGGAAGGCTCACCTTCTGATACAGCTTGTCAGCCTGCAGCATGACCCCTCTGACCCTGTGAGCACCACCTGCAAACACCCAACAAAAAGACACATGCCGAGATACTGCCCGAAAGATAAGAGCCTGCCCGCACCCATCACAGCCCCCCCACCAGTTCACCTCAGCCAGTTGCATGCACTTCCTCTGCTGTTTTCAGGTTGCCATGTCAATACTTGCGTACCACCTGTAAGACCCAAACCACAAGGGATGAGTATAACTTGAACCAGCAGTAGAACCCATGAGAAATAGCCACTGCCTCAGCCCACCAGTCACTGCTCACCTTGCCCGAGACAGCTCCCGTGCCCATATCCCATGTTGCTCCTCCCTTTGGACCTTCAAATAAAAAAAAAAAAAACCACTAAAGTAAAATCTATAGTGGAGTCATACAACCACCAGTCACAACTTCCCTCTAATACCATGCACTGACCCCCCTTCTTACAGCGCTCTGCTTGGCTCTCCAACATCACCCTTTGGAGCACCATTTATCCCTCTACATCTGCAAAACCAGTATCAAATCACCTGGATGCAGAATGATGCATTGACAATTCCAGAGGGCTGTTTCCCACTGAGGAATACCATCGAGAGACCAACTAGGGCCTGCCACTGAAAAAAAAACAACCCAAAACCCACCAAACCAAGCCTTTGAGCTCCCCACAAAAAAAGTCTTCACTCCTTGAGTGTGGTGGTGCATCCCCTCCTCCCCCCCCCGCCTTTTTTCTCTCTTCAACCGCTTTACAACCTCAGGGATTCCTGCCAGACCGCGACCTTGTGTAGCGAGCTGGTCGGTTAGGTGCCCCTTAATTGTACCAGAAACTCCTACATGGCTGAAGCACAGAGTGGCCTTGTCCTTATCAGAAACTCTTACACGGTTGAAGCGGGGAGTGAGAACAATCAAGTTACCCCTGACAGCTTTGAAACAGAGCAGTAATTACTGACCCGGATCGTGGCTCGGATGGAGATTTACAATAACTGAAGCCAATCATCTCACGATCCTATAAAACAGCAGTCCTAAGGGAGGCCCTTTGAGCTCTCCTGGACTGCAGTGGGCTGCACCAGCACCTCCCTCTGAGCAGGACTCCTCTCAGAGCCAGCAAACTCTGAAAGTTGGCCTAAAAATGGAGGTCCATTGCCGAAGACCGACAGTGGAGCCTGGGCTGAAACCCTTCACTCCTTGAGGCTCAACCTCACCCGTTGAGAAATGCCAAGATATTAGACGTATTTCACTGAACTCGAGGGGAATTTTTAAACTGGTATACCAATTTGTTTTATAGATATATATGTATTCATGTTTGTGTGTATGCATGTGTGAATCAGTTTAAGTAGTCTGTAGATGTACAATTTAATTTCAAAGTGAGTCTTATACTGCTGCCTTATCCTTATTCCTATAAACCATTAACCAAGTCTGAGACTGAGACTGGACCCGGCCGCACCTAGACTCCTCTCTGAGAAGGAGTTTAGAAAGCAGGCGGGTCTGTTCTGAACCTCGTGACTCAACGGGAGGGTCCCCCTTATCCCCTGCACCCACGATCCCTCTGCGAATCATTCCAACTCAGTGTAACTTCATTGTCCTTTATGCGCTTCCACGTAGTAACAGAGTGAACCATGCCATCTTCAAATGTGTAACTAAGTCCCTGTTTTGATCAATTTTGTCTAATCACTTTGTTAATCACTGATGACTGAGTGCTATTAAAATATTACAAGCAAATGCTGCGATTTGCTACAAGTAAATTCGAAACTGCTACTAAATCAACCTGTGTAAAGTCACTCATTCACAATAAATCAGCAGGATTCACAAACCTGCATTCGTGACAATTTGGCATAGTTGGCAGGATGGCAAGTAGTATCAGTGATTACTTAAAAATGCATGGGATAAGTCCGAGTCCCAAATTCTCCGAAGAATGGGCTCGTGATAATTGGCATGATTGGGAAGCTGTGGAAAACCAGCTAAAAGTAGCCAGGGGAAATATTAGAAATGGTAAAGGAAAGGGAATCATTTGCAAAATGCTAGGCACCTGCCTAGAAGCTGCCTGCGAGGACAGAGAAAGGTTTAATAAAAGGGAGCAGGATCCAAAGGACAAAATAGAAGGCAGGAAGGCAGCTGAATTAATACCGTCCCTACAAACTGAACAACTACAGAAACAGTTGCAGGAAGAAAAGGAGGAAAACTAAAAGCTGGCAGAAGAGGTTGAGATGATGCTCATGCAAGCTCCCAATTGCCTTGACATTGCACAAATTAGGAAATTAATTGCATCCCCTGAAGAATGGGATGGAAATCTATGGGGTGACCCCAATGATAACGAAACGGGGAAAGATGATTCTTCATCTCCTCCAAATGCCCCTACCTATGTCGCTAGGCCCATTATAAAAGCAGAAGAAACTACTGGGCCTCGGGGTGGAGTAGGAAATTGTACCCAAAAAATAACCCCATTTGATCCACGCCAAATGGCTGACCTACAAGAACGCTATGGCCGTAAGCCAGGCGAAACTGAAACTGAATATTTATGGAGAGTATGTTTAACCAGACAAGACAGAATGTTACTAAATGGCGATGAAAGCAATGTATTTTGGGGCCCTGGTGTCTCTTTACATGCTGGCCCCGTGCCTCCAGGTGTTCCCCACTCGATAACCAGTAGAGTGGCATACTGGGCTGGTGGAATTGATATACGGGAGAGAGGAGAACCTCTAGTAATACCTATTAAATCCCTAAATGAACTTTCCACAGCTATTATAAAAGCTGCCTGTATCCAGGCCGTGTATGATGGCGGCCCTCCTGACATTCCCATATCAGCAATCGTGAATCATGAGATGCTAAAGCCATTAATTAAGGGAGCTCCTGCTATGCTCAAATCCTACCTCATTACAAAACGAGATGAGATAAGGAGGAACGCAGAGTTCAGTGCCCTATTAGACATAAGGGAGGTTGCCAAGGAGCAGGAAGGGGTCGTAGTGCGCAGAGGTCTCCCCACCTGGGCAACATTGATGCATGACAGCATAAAACATGGGCGAGAAGTGGGATGGAGTAATCAGTCTGTTGAACCTGAAAATCCTAGTGATAACATCAGACAAATTAAACAAACACCCCAAAATAGTTCCCGGGAACCGACACCCGTAAATCATCAACCTAGGGGTCAGAGGAGGAGAGAACTATATAATCAAGCATTGACATTAGGCATTCCGAGAGCTGTAATTCAGAGACAACCTGCCAGCATTATCCAACATCTAATTCATGCAGTTCAAAGACACAATCGGAGAGAAACCATTTCCAACACTCGGATACCATCACCAACTCTGAGAGGGGGTAATAACCCTTTCCTTCCCCAAAATCCAGGATCAAAAAATGGGTAGTGCCTGGACGACAATTGGGTCCGTCCGTCCGGCAAGTGGACTCCTATCAGTGGATAGGTAATAATGGCCCATATATTTTAATCCCAGTTGGCCCTCGACGACAATTAATAAAATTCCTAATAGACACGGGAGGCAGCAATTTCAATACTGGCACAACAAGATGCTGAGAAGCTGGGTATATGACCCGGATGGCAAAGGGTTAAAGTTACTGGAGTGAAGGGAGCAAGTGCTATTTGTCAAACTGCAAAGGTTAATTTAAGGCTCCCGGGTGAAAAACGCATGCTGTCTACCCACTTTGCAGTGAAAAATCATAACGAAAATAGTTTGCGCTTTGGTATTTTGAATGGCCGAGCCTGGCGTCTCCCAGACGGCCGTATATGGTGCTTTGGTTCAAATGTTAATCCTAACCCGGATAAAGATTGGGAGGCTACAGTGCGTTTACTCCGTGCAGCTCCTGCAAGCCCTGACTCACAAGTTACTAACATACCACAATACCCGATTTCTGCTGCGGCACGAAACGGAACTTCTAAAGTCATAGCTGATTTAGAAAAACGACACATTCTCTCCAGAACCCACTCCCCATGCAATTCACCAGGCTGGCCAGTCCGAAAGCCAGATGGGAGATGGCGTCTGACAATTGATAGCGGCGCCTAAATGCCAACACAGCTCCGCTAACGGCTGCAGTCCCTAAGATTGCCACCTTAACAGCCACACTACAGGCAGCCGCACACCCATGGATGGCAGCGCTAGATGTGAACGGGATGTTCTTTATGGTCCCCTTGCAGGAGGAGGAGAAAGAAAAATTTGCTTTTACCTGGGAAGGTGTACAATATACCTTGAACAGACTCCCACAGGGATATAAACACTCACCTACAATAGCTCATGCTGCACTTGCTGACCTGTTGCAAACAGTTACCCTTCCTCAGAATGCGAAACTATACCAATCTGTAGGTGAGATCCTGATGGGAGGAAATTCCCCTGGGGAGGCAGGGGAAGCAGCACAGCAGTATGGCAAGCACCACATAAAGCAGAAGTTGAAATCCCACCTGAGAAGTGTCAGAAACCAAGCCGAGAGGTCAAGTTTTTGGGTACTTGGTGGATTGCAGGTAGCGCAGCAATCCCACCGGACACCCTCAGTAAGAGAGAACAGTTACAGATGCCCCACTCGAGGAAAGAATTGCAACAACTTGTGGGCACTTTAGGGTACTGGAGGGATCACGTACCTGGAGTTTCTAGCATTGCTCGCCCACTGTACTCACTTTTACGAAAGGGAAAACCATGGGAATGGAACCCAGAGCATGAAGAGGCAATCAAAACTCTAATACAGGAATTAAAACCACACCAGTCACTGGGGCCAGTACAACCCCGCGACCCTATTAGAGCAGAATGGGGGCTTGCAGAACACGGTACTTACTGCAATCTATTCCAGACCGGCCCGAGTGGGCCACAAAGACCTTTACTGTTTAACTCAATTGCATCAAAAGAGACAGGAGAGAGATGTTCCAAACGGGAAAAAGGACTCCTATCTTTAGTCCGAGCAGTGAAACAAGTTGAGAACATACACCAGGGGCAACCTGCTCAGACTAGAGGGCCGTTTAATTTGCTAGAAACAGTCCTAAAAGGAGCTGCTCCCCCAGAAGGAATTGCACAAAACCCCTCCATCAGCAGTTTATAAAGTGGGGTCGGGGGTCTACTCTGAACCTCGTGACTCAACGGAAGGGTCCTCTTCACTCTTTGTATTTCTCCCCTTAGACATAAACCGTTGACCAAATCTGAGACTAAGATTGGACCCGGCCACACGTGAGCTCCACCAGGAGTTCAGAAAGCAAGGGGCTCTACTCTGAACCTCGTGACTCAACGGGAGGGTCCTCCTTGCTATTTTGCATCCCTGGTCTCCCTGTGAAACATTTTAACTCGAGTGTAACTAAGTTTTCCTTTGTATGTTTCTTCCATGCAGTCATTACCAGAGTGAACCTTGATATCAAACTTAATGTTAAGTTGCACTTTTACAACAGCCTATGAAAACCACTTTTGCTAATACCTTTGTCGGCGATTCCTTCAGCGTTCTAAATCACCCATTTGTGACAAATGGGCAGAGTCGGCAGGATCCTAAATCGGGATTCGCGACAGCCATCCAGCCACTCGTTTACCCAGCAAAGAGTATGCCTGTCCGAGACATGAGCAGCCATGACCTTCCCCAGCGCCGAGGGCAGACTGACAGGCCTGTAGTTCCTCGGATCCTCCTTCCGGCCCTTCCTGGAGATGGCCATCACATCTGCCAACCGCCAGCCCCCTGGGCCCTCCCCCCGGTTTAGCCAGGACTGCTGATAAATGAGTGAATGTGGCTTGGTGAGCCCTTCCGCCAGCTCCCTCGGTACCCTTGGGTGGATCCCATCCAGCCCCATGCACTTGTGCGTGTCTAAGTGGTGTAGCAGGTGGCTAACCATTTCCCCCTGCATTACGGGGACTTCATTCCGCTCCCCGTCCCTGTCTTCCAGCTCAGGGGGCTGGGTACCCCGAGACCGACTGCTCTGACTATTAAAGACGGAGGCAAAGGCGGCAGTAAGTACCTCAGCCTTTTCCTCAGCCTTTGTCACTATGCTTCCTCCTGCGTCCAATAACGGATGGAGATTCTCCTTAACCCTCCTTTTGTCGGCAGTGCATTTATAGAAACATTTTGATTGTCTTTCACGGCAGTAGCCAGATTAACTTCTAGTTGGCCTCTAGCCCTTCTAATTTTCTCCCTGCATAACCTCAGGACAGCTTTGTAGCCCTCCTGAGTTGCCTACCCCTTCTTCCAAAGGCCACACTTCTGCCAGCTGCTTCTAGAATATTTCATGTGTCTCTTCATCCTGCTTGGGTGCTCTAGAGCAGACTCCCACCCACGACAGCTGCCTTGTTGGCCTTCCCCCTGCTTCGTAGCCATAACCGCTCCACCCTTTCATCGCCATGGTCAAGCTCTAGACAGTCAAAACACTCCTTAGCGCTGCCTCAGTCTCCCTCCCCTGCGGGAGCCCCGCCCTCCCGAGGTGCCCTGGGGGGGGGGGGTGGGGCGTGCCAGGGGGCGGTGCTTGGGGAGGGGCTGCACCCCGGGGGCGTGGCCACGGTGGGCAGGCCGGGCTGTGAGGTCACAGAGCCCCGCTGTGCCACGCCCTGAGGTGCTGTCCTGTGCCGCGGGCACCGCTACGGCAGTGCCGGCAGCAGCAGCGGCAGCGGCGGCAGCAGCAGCAGCAGCGGCGGCGGCAGCAGCAGCAGCAGCGGCGGCATGGTGCAGGCACAGGGGCCTTTGGCCCCCACCCGCATCCTTATCCTCCTCCTCCTGGTGGCCCTGCAAGGCCGGGGTGCCTGGGCTGCTCCGTGGCGAGCGCGGGGATTAGGTATGCGGGCGGGCGAGGGCCGGCACCCAGCCCTGGGCAGCGTGGCACCGTGCCCACCGCAGCTGAGGGTGGCGTGGGGCTGGGGTCATGACGGGGCAGGGCCGGGAGAGCAGCGGGGCCCGGCTGGGCTGGGTGAGCCGTAAGCCCGGGGGCATAGACGGGGCAACGGCAGGGCAGCCTCGCACTGGCCGGCAGGCTCTTCTCCACGAGATGCGGGAATGAGCATTGGTTTCCTCCCGTGCTTTCATGTGGGCTGCTTTTGTGCGCAGGAGAGATCTCCCAGTAAGAAATCCCCGAGGGGCCCTATGTTTGTCCCTCTGGTCCTTGAGGGGTCTTGCACGTGGCCTGGAAACGGTATTTTGAGAGCTTCCAGGTTGGTGCTAGCCAACAGGTCACTCGGGCCCCTCTGCAGATTTGGAAATCTCCACCCACGTCTGGGTCCCGCCCCATTACCTGGCCCCCCTCCAGTCACCGCAGGTCACCGTGAAAGAAGTAGATCACAACACCTAATGGAAACGTGCTTGATTACAGCTGTGCCTGTAGGCGATGGCCACCCGACTTCTCCGGCTGATCTTGTCGGCGAGCCTCAGGACGATCCCCCAGGTATGTCACCGGAGTGAATGAGCACTGAGCTTTTACTATGCTGTCCATATGAAATCTAACTGAATGTGTTCTTGCCCAATGCTCAGACGTGCGGCAGAGCAGAGGGGGAATGGGTCGGGGCTCAGTGATGTGCCCTGCGGCACTCTGCCTTGCGAAGCTGTCTTTGCCAGCCTCTCCCAGCCTGCGCTGCTTCCAGTGCCCGCTGCAAAGCCAGCGGGCTTGTTGGGGCTGAGCTTAGAGCTGGTGGGACCTCCAGGGAGTCCTTTCTCCCGACAGCTCCGTGCATGCTTTCCTCTGGATCAGCATGCTCCAGGCACCCAGTAACTGTCTGCACACTGCTCCTGAGTGGAAGGGAGAGGAGACAAGTGCCACGGGGCAAGCCCGCGTTTGAACTGCATTCAGTGCCGTTCAGATCTGAAGAAGTACACCGAAATATTTCACGGGAGCCGCTCTGGTTTTTTTGTTTACAGACGTGGCCGGAGGCGATGGATATGCAGCTTCCCGGCTGGGTTCCAGGGCTGACGCGCTGGCAGGTGGCTCGGGTACGTCATGGCTTTTGACTTGCTTTGAGAGCTGCCAGCTCAAAGCCCAAAAGTGAGCGAGGCGTCTCTTGCGGGCGTGAGAATACAGACCTGCATCAATGTGCCGTGTCATTACGTGATCCCCTCATACGTTCTGCTCTTCAGTTATGACGGTGTCTATCGCAATGTATGATGAAACCTTCTCATGGGTCGTTTGTTTGCAGATGTGGCTCCAGCTCCTCGGCTGGATCCTGAGCTGGAGCTCACCTGGCATCCCAGGGGTGAGTAGTCAGTCTTGACTGACTGCACAGAGTAAGCACTGTTTTTCAGTGTTTTATGAGCGAGAAATTTAACTTGATACTTTCTGTTAAGGTCCTCATAAAGCCAAAGGAGGGAAATCTTCCCAGCAGTCATCAGAAGTCCTAAAGGAAATCCTAAATGAACTGGAGAAAGCAGCACATGGTGGGTATACATCCCTCTTAAGCAGAAGACTTGGGAAGCTGACGATTTAGATAAGTGTATGCACAAGCCACAGCCTGCACCGGCAGAAAGGGATGCATCAGAGCCTCGCTGCACTGACAGTCGATTCCACGCCTTGCAGGCGCTGGTGAGCCACAGAGATGGTCCAGAGTCTCTGCCACCAGCTGTGGTTCAAGTTGAGTCCCAGGGACAGCTGCTGCCCCACGCAGTTCTACCATTCCTGGCCAGAGCTGTTCTGGACAGACGTTGGCATCCAGCTGGAAGGAGCCGTGGGTGCTCACGCCTTGCTGCCAGTCGCCGGAGGGGAGAGCGCCCTTGGGCGGCAGAGAGGATGGGCAGGCAGCTTGGGGTCGCTGAGACCGGCAGACTTGGCCGGGGCTGCAGCTGTGCCCTGGCCAGGATCGGAGCAGCGCCAGCTTCACAGCCTGGTCCGGCCCCGTTGTTCTCCTTGACGTCTGAGGCCACTCAGTGACACCTCGGGGTCAGGGGCAGGTGAAAGCTGCACACCCAGCTTGAGGCCGGACACCTGACTTGACGGCAGCTAAAATGCAGGGCTGTCAGCTCCGTCTCGGGTGGCTTAGCTGGCTGTCTCTAGTTGTGGTTTAGGCAACTCGGTTGTGGTTTTCCTCTTGTTTTGCGGCTCTGTGGGCTCTTCACTGCCACCACCAGAATAGGTTTGCGAGAGCTTGGCGTTCAGTCCACTGTGTGATGGAGCTGGCATGATGGGCTGTGCTTCTCAGAAGGGCTCTTTCCTCAGCTGAACTGGCTACACAGCCCTGCTGTGCTCTCTGAAGGAAGGCATTTAGCAGCATCTTGCAGTTTGCCCAGAAAGCACTAAAGTGCAAACAAGATGAGATGCAATCTCCTAGTGTCTCAGCAGGTCAGGTTTTGCTGTCTACTGGTAAACCGCAAAGTGTCTAGCTCTTAAATTTTTCTCACACATTGTTTGGACGAGTGACGAGGTGCACCCCCAAATGCCCGGGCTTTGTTTCTAAGCGCTATTAATGTGTTTTGCCTCCTGAAGATACTGTGTTCCTGATGAGGAAGCGTTACTTCTAATTAAACTGGCACTGACCCTCTTTCTTTCTAAAGAGACGGACCGTGAGACTGTGGCGAAGGAGGTGCTCCAGGAAGGAGCCAGTCACGCAGCGCCAGTGCCGGATGCCAAAGCAGGGGCACCTCAACCAGCAGGCGTGCCAGGTAATTGCTGTCCCTCGCTCGTCCAGTGTCGCAGATCAAAATCACTGTGTGCCTGCAGGCTCCTCCCCTGGGGCCCGCTACGGCCCGTCGTGTCAGCAGCCAAACTATTAGTACAGAGCGAGCGTTCTAAAAGAAGCCAGGAACGGCTCTCTGAGGATGACTGTCATCTCTGGGGTGTGGAGGTTATTGCCATCAGTGTGCCAGAGGGACGCTGGTAACCCTCTGTGGAGGCAGTGAGTGAGATGCTCTCCTGCCACCGCACCCCGTTCACGGGGATTTCAGCACTCTGCCGTATTGGGAACGAGGCCATCTGAATCACGTTCAGGAGATGATGGGAAATACGACTCTTCATCGAATGTACCTCCCTCAGTAGCTGCATCCCAGAGCTTGCCGTGAGGCCCTAGAGGCCCTAGGCACAGCAGAAGGGGATCCGTCCTGCGAACCGAGGGCCAAAGGGAGTCACTCACGCATCAGGCAGTGGCTTGGAGGAACCCGCACCGCCCCTCTGCATCCTCTGTGCCTGAGCCGTGCTGAGGCTTTACCTTTTTCTGATTCTCAGCAGTGCTGTCCAAGTCCGGGGAAGACCACCACGCCGGGACATATGGATTTTTCCAAAAGAATCCAGGTACTGAGCAGTCTTGCAGGGGGCCATGAGTGGGAGACAAGTCCTGAAAACCGGAGGCATGCAAGCGGTGCCCATGCGGGAGAAAAGGCGAAGGGGGAGAGGAAGGTTCAGGTGTCTCCTGGGAGGGCCTGCCTCGGTGCATCTCTTGGGGTGTGGGTGCTGGGCTGGGGAGGGAGAGCTGGGGGTGGCACCCCTGACGCAGGGATGGGTTTTGTGCATGTTGCTCAAAGGAGCGATTGGTCGAACAGCTGCGCCCCCGCCACGTGCTCTCCATCTGCTCTCACGAGTTCTGTTCAGTGCCGTAACTTGCAGAGAATGAAAATGGGCAAGCACAAAAGAAAATGTGAAGGGTGGCCAAGAAGGGGGAGCAAACCCGTGACACTTGGGAGAACTGGATTACGGCCATCCCAGTGCGTAAACAAAGCCGAGAGGAGAAAGAGAGGCTCCGGAGTGCATTGATTTGCAATGCCGTTGGGAGTTTCCTTTGTTTCTACCGAAACCAAGGCAATGTTGCAGGCCCAGGACGTTCACAAAGTGAGGAAGAACGTTTCCTGGCACCGTCAGACCTCTGGTGAGATTACCAGGAGTGCGCAGGACACGCTAACGTGCAGCATTGTTCCTCCAGGCGTGGATGGCAGGAGAAGCTCCAATGCTATGGATCCTGAAGATTTCCGGAGATACTGCATAGAAGGCGCCATGGCGATCTTGGGCTCCATGCTGCTTGGCATGGTATGTTGGTGTGCGATCTGTCTGTGGAGGAAGAGACAACGGTGAGTTATTGGGAGGGCTTTTTGCCAAACTTCTGTATTAGATGGCTGCTGTTAGCCATGAAGCATTTCGAGGTAGGGTATTCCGGAGTGCCGAGTTAGTTCCTGGCCAGACTCTACTGAGACTTCTTTAACTGGCCTCTCAGTTCACAGGCCCTCTTTACTCAAACCACCTCTTTACTGTGGCAAGGTCTTAGTGAAAAGTGACCCTGCCTCAGCAAGAGCGGACCCAGCGACAGACGCAGCAGCACAAGGACAGAAATGAAAAACAACAAGGGATGACACTGCCGTAGGAAGAGAGAATTGCCAAGCGTGACATCTCCCTGCCAGTGAACCTCCCAGCAGAAATCACCCTGTTAGGTGATGCCGTAAATCCCAGGTGTTCACCTCGGCCAAGGTGTCCCAGCACCTCAGAGCGTGGGGAGGAACCTTCCCAGCTATCTGCCTTGCCTTGGAGCAGGAGTGTGTCAGCCTGTCCCATCTGCACCCCAGCACTGTCAGGGTGTTGTCTGTGCAGGGGTATTCTGAAGAGGGGCTGGAGAGCACCTCCCCGAACAGAGAGCCGAGGCTGTCGCCTTGTCTGGTCAGGGACGGGCAGGGGAGCGGAGGGCTGGTCTCTGCCAGGCACGCTGAGAAAGGCGAGCAGGAGGCTCCCCTGGCCCTGCAGTGCCGTGTCCAGCTTTGGTCCCCTCGCTCTGTCGCGGTCAGCTCCCCTTCCCGGCACGTGCAGAGCAGGCAGGGCAGGATGGTCAGGGCCGAGAGGAGACGAGCCAGGGGCAGGCGAGCAGAGCCCCAGCTGAGGGGTGCGGGGCACCCCCGTCTTCTGCACAGAGCTCTCTGTGCCCACAGCTCCCACGTGCAGCCGGGTGCCCGCACACGTGCGCCCAGCGCTGCCCCGCACGCTCGCACCTGCCCGGCACCGCAGCCGCGGCAGGGCATCAGCAGCCTCTTCTCTCCACAGGCGCCTCTCCGCAGCTTCCTGAACCCGGCCCGACACCACCAGCTTCCCCTCGCACCCCGACAGCCGTCCCGCACACCCTGACAGCCGTCCTGCGCGCCCCAGCACCACTTAGAGCCAGACCCAACACCAGCAGCCACCACCTCTGCCTGGAAAACCGGCCCGCCTGCCACACAGCCCCGGGGCACTGGACCCCATCCCCACCAGCCCTCCAGCCCCCGGAGGAACTGCAACCCCCCCCCCCCCTGCCCCCCAAGCCCATTGCCCTGATCCTCCTGCAAGGCCTTGAGGCGGCCCCACCAGGGCACAGATTGGGGGTGCGACGAGAGTCGACTCCCGATGGACAGCTTCAGGGGGTGACCATTTATTGCTGAATAACAGCATAGCAATAAATATGCAGCAGTAGCACAATTGTCTGTGTCGTAATGGCAGCAAAGCCAGGAATTCACCAACTCTGGGCTGAGCTTTATATGGGGGCACAAAGGGATGTGGATGCCTGCAGTGTCAGCAGGCAGGGAGCTGGGCATGGGACCTACCGACTGTAAAAATGAGGGTTTGGACCATCAAAAGGAGGCTGTCTACTCCTGAATCAATGCATTTTCAGGGAAAAGGAACCTTTGAGCCCTAAAAGAGGGGCTTGGACCATAAAAAGGAGGGTTTGGACGCTCCAAACGCGGCTTGGACCCTAGAAACAACTGGCTGGATCCTAAAAATGCTGCTTTGGAGCCTGAAAATGAGGTTTGGAAATAAAACGTGTATTTGGACTCTAAAAAGGAGACTTTTCAAACTACAATGCAGCCTTTGGACGATTAAAATGACACTTTGCAGCCTAAAAAGAGACTTTGGACTCCGAGTGTTTTGAGTCAGAAACTTACAGGGCAGGAAAGAGCACTCAAGAATCCTGAGCTCTGGACTCTACTGTTCTTCCACAATATTGTGAGAACATCTAAAAGACAGGTCAAGAAGTTCAGATCAAATTAAAAGGAGGCAAGTTGAAACGCGTCATTCTTGAGTACAGGCTTTTTGACGGGAATTCTGCCTTTATAGAACAAGCATGGAAAAGGATACCCTGGCCTCCCCCCCCGCCCTGCTCCCCTGCCATGTAAAATAGGTCCCAACCATCCAGTTTACCTTCCCAGCATCTTAAAAAGAGTCCACCATATCATTTTTTTCCACTGATATATAACATCCTGTTTACTTTTAGTGAGTTTAAGCAGCTACGTCTGACAAATAAAAACTGAAATTCAGGGTTATGCATTTAAAGCAAAAATTTGGCATACGTATATATTACACTGACATGTATTCTCTAGCTTTGCTCTGAAAACCACAGGGGGATCTTTGTGTTTGCACATGGAAAACACCCTTAGGAAAGCTTCAGGAAGCATCTGTGTCACTGATACACCAAGTTTAAAATTTTAGACTCCTTTTACAAAGGTCAAAGGGCAACACAACCTACCTAGAGGAGGATCTGGTCACTGGTAAACAAGAGGGATGCTCTTTCAAGCATGACAGATACTCCTTCTTTAACCTCACCTTTAGGGAACACCACGGTTAACACAACCGAGTGAAGCAGATACTTTTTCTTCACCGGATTCTGATTACGGATGAAAACAAAACTGGTATGATGTATATTAGAGTAACACTTGAAGCGGTAACATCTTTATGAGCATCATTTTTTCTTCGAAAACTTTGCTTTCCATTCCTCACCTGCTCTAACAGAATCCACGTTTGGCCTATTTCAAAACATTTTTTCTCCTGGTGATAATAACTGAGCTCCATCACAGTTTATCACCACCCATCAGTCTGGTTTTAAGGCTCTGTTTGACACAGACCTGACCATTCCAGTAGTGTCGTCAGCCAGTTGGCCATTCAGCCTGCTAGCATTCCTGAAGCTGACAGTACCTTAGCTACTGAAGACAAAATTCAAAGACCTTTTCTGCAGCAAAGCCCTTTAGGCAAATTAACCATTTTGCAAAAGCTCTTGACAACTTCACTCAATAGTAGTAGAAAAATTCAAGACTTCTGAAATGTATCTCTGCCTATGCATGTCATGCAATCTAGTGGCATCCCGAAGGCCTCTGACATTGTGCTCTTAAGTCTCTTCGCAGACATTCTCCTGAACATAGTTTAAACATCTTGCCATGGTTTAACCCCAGTCGGCAACTAAGCACCACAGAGCCGCTCACTCACCCTCCCCCCACACCCCGGTGGGATGGGGGAGAGAATCGGGGCGGGGGGGGGAAGTAAAACCCATGGGTTGAGATAAAGGCAGTTTAAAAGGACAGCAGAGGAAGAGCAATAATAATAACAACGATAAAAGAACGTACAAAGCAAGTGATGCCCAATGCAGTTGTTCACCACCTGCCGACCAATGCCCAGCCCGTCCCCGAGCAGCGATCGAGCCCCCCAGCCAACTCCCCTCACTTTCTATACTGAGCATGATGTCCTATGGTATGGACTATCCCTTTGGGCAGTTTGGGTCAGCTCACCTGGCTGTGCTCCCTCCCAGCTTCTTGTGCACCTGGCAGAGCATGGGAAGCTGAAAAGTCCTTGACTACCATAAACACTCCTGAGCAACAACTACAACATCAGTGTGTTATCAACATTATTCTCCTGCTAAATCCAAACCACAGCACCACACCAGCTACCAGGGAGAAAATAACTCTATCCCAGACAAAACCAGGACATATCTGCAGATAAACAGCGAGCTTTAGGTCCCCAAGGTCCCATGCCTGCCGTCCCCACGCACCTTCATTGGTGCCCACCAAACCACTCGATCACTCCCCTTCTCAACTGGACAGGGGAGAGAAAATATAACAAAAAAGCTCGTGGGTCGAGATAAGGACAGGGAGATGACTCAGCAATTACCATCAGGGGCAAAACAGACTCGACTCGGGGAGAATTAGTTAATTTATTTCCAATCAAAACTGAGTAGGGTAATGACAAATAAACCCAATTCCTAAACCCCCTTCCCCCGACCCCTCCCTTCTTCCTGGGCTCAACTTCACTCCCGATTTCTCTCTACCTCGTCCCCCCGAGAGGCGCAGGGGGATGGGGAATGGGGGTTGTGGTCAGCTCATGACATGTCATCTCTGCCGCTCCTTCCTCCTCAGAGCAGGACTCCTCACACGCTTCCCCTGCTCCAGCGTGGGGTCCCTCCCACGGGGTGCAGCCCTTCAGGAGCAGACTGCTCCAGCGTGGGTCCCCTGCGGAGTCACAACTCCTGCCAGCAAACCTGCTCCAGTGTGGGCTTCCCACGGGGTCACAGCCTCCTTCGGGCACATCCCCCTGCTCCGGCGTGGGGCCCTCCATGGGCTGCAGGTGGATATCTGCTCCACCGTGGACCCTCCATGGGCTGCAGGGCCACAGCCTGCCTCACCGTGGTCTTCACCACGGGCTGCAGGGGAATCTCTGCTCTGGTGCCTGGAGCACCTCCTCCCCCTCCTTCTTCACTGACATTGGAGTCTGCAGAGTCGTTCCTCTCACATATTCTCGTTCCTCACGCCGGCTGCACTTTGTGTGTCTCTTTGGGTTTTTTCCCCCTTCTTCAATGTTGTCATAGAGGCGCTACCACCATCGCTGACTGGCTCGGCCTTGGCCAGTGGCTGGTCCATCTTGGAGCCAGCTGGCATTGGCTCTATCAGACACAGGGGAAGCTTCCAGCAGCTTCTCACAGAAGCCACCCCCATAGCCCTGCCACGAGCAAAACCGTGCCACGCAAACCCAAGACAGCCATCATGCTGTAGATTTCTTCCTGGAGCGAGTTCATCCAGCCCTGCAGACTGCGAGACAACGTGGATGGGCGCAGATCGATTAACTGGTATTCTGCAGGAAGCCATAATCAAACTCCAGGTAATGAATGTTAAGAGTTTGGTTGCCACTACGGGCCTATAGGATCCTGATTGCTCTGAGGCATCTCCTCTGGGTCCGAACCCTTACTGGTTTACCTAAACAACCCAATCCAGCACATGCTAACCCTTGCACAGGAAATCATTTACATGATTCAGACTTAGCTGAAGATTAGACTGCCCTATTTGCACATCTACCAGGGCAATATTGGATAGGTGAAGAAAGGGCATTTGAGGATTGACCTTCCACCTGAGCTGAAAAGTGGATTCTAAGTGCACTAATACCATCCGCACAGGTTAGAACCACTATCTTTTCTGCCTCTGGCGCTCCTAGCTACTGATATCTACGGGGAAAAGTGTTACAGCCCTCTGATGGAAGGTGGCACTAAGTCCCCCCCGTCTGTAACAGCTTTTATCCCGCCGTTAGGGGTTGCAAAACTAGAAAGAGCTATTGCAAATGTGTCAAGAGAATTCTAAAAAGTCATTAATGAAACCACAGAGTATTACAACCCTACAGGAAGAAATCAACTTATCACCACAAATGGTAATACAGAATCGATTAACCCGAGACCACCTTTTAGCAGCACAGGACGCAGTGTGTGCATTGTTGAATCACAGCTGCCGTTTTTGCTATGTACATCAAGACCAGAAAAATAAAACGGATAGAAACAAGATAAAGACTCATTTAACTATATGACACAAAGTAAGGCAAGGATCTTCCCTCAATCTCTTTGGGTGCTTAACCTCTTGGCTCCCAAACTCAGGTAGAGTCTGGCCGGGGAGCAGCGATCGCTGCTCGGGAACTGTCTGGGTATCGGTCGGCGGGTGGTGAGCAATTGCATTGTGCATCACTTGCTTTGTATATTATTATTGTTATCATTATTATATTGTTATTATTATCATTACTATTTGACTTTATTTCAATTATTAAACTGTTCTTATCTCAACCCAGGAGCGTTTCTCACTCTTACTCCTCCAATTCTCTCCCCCATCCCATCGCAGTAGGGGGAGTGAGCGAGCGGCTGCGTGGTGCTTAGCTGCTGGCTGGGGCTAAACCACGACAGGCCTCCATCTGCTGCCTTGGCCCCAGGGATGGCAGGGTGCGGTTCCACCAGTCTATCTCCCTCTCGCACTCCCTGATACTCCTCAGCCGTTCCACCTCCTCCTTCAGCTCTGCCACCAGGCTGAGGAGACCATCTACCTGGTCACAGCCAAGACATTTGCCGTCTCCGCTGCCCTCCGGTACAAGCGACAGGCTCAGGCACTCCCTGCAGCTGGAGACCTGGACAGCTGCATGTTTGTGCGGGAGCTCCGTCTGGGTCGCCGCACTCCTTCCGGCAGAGGCTTTCGGGCGAGTGGTAACCGTAGCTGCCACGTATTCTCCTGGGAGGACGATGACCACTGCCTGAGTTTCCCTTTGGAACTAGGAGGGGGGGACTTGGCCTTCCCCGCGCGGGCTGCCCATGCAAAGTGCCGTGCACACTGACGCGCCACGACCTCCTGACGTGCCCTGTTTGCCCGTCCTGGTCGCCGCGCTCCCGGTCACTCGCGCTCCCTGGGGGCTGCTTTTATAGGTGGGGGGATTTGGCTGCCATCACTCCTGTCCCCACCCACGCTGCGTCACAGCTGCTGCACGTCAGCAGCTCGCCCTTTCCCGCTCTTCCCTGCTCTAGGCGGGGGGCTGGGCTGCCCGCTCTCTCCCTGCGCTTTTGCCACCTTAGCAAGGGTGCCCCGGCACGAGCGTCTGCTCCGGAGCCCTTCGCATCGGGGACTGCCACCGGGAGGATGGAAAGACAGGGCATTGCTCCAGGTGGCGGGTGCCCGTGGGAGAAACCACACCGATCAGCATCAACGCTGGGAGGACGGAGGCCTCCATCACTGTCCCAGTACCAGCATCGCCGCCCCAGCACCAGCATCACTGATGCAAACAGAAACCGCTCTGTTATGACCGAGGAACTACCTCACCCATGAGCTATTTTCCAGAAAGGGCTACTGTTGCTTGCCTGACATAAGCAATGCCCAAACAGAGTTTCTGATACACCTCCTGAGCACAGGCATGCAAACAAGGGATTGCTAAGACTCAGAGTAACTCACATCATTTAAGAACCCACAAATTTAATGGGAAAATGACCACAAAGAAAGGGGCCTTTTCAGAATCACTGTCTATTCCTTTTTCATGTCCATATTTTCCTCACCACGGGGCGGAAATACAGGCTCTACAGCCCTGCAGCCAAATACGGTTCTGTGCAACACGGGGGAGAAGAAAGTAGAGACACCTGAACAGGGAATTTCAAATCTGTGAAGAATCAAGTAGAAACAGTTGCAAAGTGTAGCACCAATTTACAGACATTTAAACCTGATGGAGTCCAGTAGTAGAAGTATTACAGAGAACTAGAAGGGAGCACTGCAATCAGAAGGGTAAGCAACACAGACAGCTCTAGCTCCACATTTTCACCCAGTTGCCTTAAACAAAACAGGCTTGGGGTCCCCATTGCTCACTTCACCCTGGAATACTCCTATTCCTCATCTGACAGCTGCTGTGCGCCTGGCTGAGGACAGACACAATCCACACTGACAGGAAGCAGAGATAAATACTGCACTTTCCGTGGTGACGTTTCCTTGGAAAAAAATACTTGGGGAAAAAAAAACCAAAACAACCACAACTTGTTACTGCAAGAACCAGGAAGCAAAAAAATCCCTGACAGATTGACTGGAACTTCCTGGCTGTGGTACAGCCATCCACCCTCTGTACCCCCATTTCCCAAGAGCCGGCAGCACAGCTTGGGTTGGGGGGAAAGGCAAGGATCAGACCTCGGGGCCAACAGAGGGGCACAAGCATCTGCCAAGGGAGCCGCATCCAACCAGGAGCGCTCCCCTGGCTGCTTTGAAATCAAAGCCCCGGCGCGTGCTCTTACCAGGAGGGAGGAACAACTTCCATGGCTGGAAATCCCCATTTATCAAAGGCTGTCAACAAAGATGAGGTTGTCCATGAGCACCAGACCCACGTGAAGGCCTGGGGACAGCAAAGGCACCTGCTCTGCCCCCACCACAGCATGCCCGCTCCACAGCCTGCAGCCGTCTCTTGGAGAGGAGGCCGCTCCGCCTTCCCCTGCCCTGCGGACGTGAAACACCCACCTCCAGCTCTCAGGGCTCGGGCTGGCGACCCTCGGGGCAGCAGCAGGAACCGCTCGGACCCTGCCTGTGGCCTTGGCCCTGGGGCTGAGCACTCGCGGCTGGGCTGGGGAGCTGGGCCATGCTGGGGCCCAGGGGCACTGAGGTCTCCAGGTCCCTGTCCCCAGGCCCACCCACACTGGCAGATACCTGCCCCTGCCCCGGCCCCCCCCGCCTCTCCCCCATTTCTCCTCAGCCTGCTCGGCCTCTGCCCCCTCCGGCCCCGCCCCAGGCTGCCTGGGACTGACAGGCCGCCTCCGGCTCCGCTCATTGGCTCAGCTGTGGCCAATGGCGGGGCTGTTGCCAGGCGGGCACAGGAAGCAGGAAGGGAAGTGGTGGAGAGGAGGGCAGGCAAGGAGGGGAAGGGAGGGCAGGGCAGCTTGCCTGTATTTGCTCTGGATCGGCAAGGCTTTCTGAAAATGCAGCTCTGCCTGTGCTGCCAGCAGCCACAGCCCTGGGCAGGAGGAGCTGTGTGCCGGGAGCCGCTGGCATGGGCCAGGCCGGCAGCAGGCAGGAGACAGGGCTCTGCCCCCGGTCCCGCTGGCCGTGCTGAGCCCAGCACCCAGGGCTCTCCTCAGGCCTCGCCTTCCCCCGGGCGGTGAGGAGGAGGGACGCCCTGTCCTGGCATGGCCCAGGGCATCTTCCTGTGGCCAGGAGGAAGGACAGAGCCCCGTCCCTCTGTCCGTGGGGGCTGACCGCTGGCCTTCGCTTCTGTCCTGGGGCTCCCCAGCGCCGGCAGGCCCCGCAGAGCTTCAGGGCCAAGCAAATGCTGGGGCACCAGGGGCTCCTGGGGCTCTGGGCGGATTTGGGCATCTCTGGAGCTGAGCAGAAGTCTCGCAATCGCCGGCCCTTCTTCTCATGGGGGACTTCAACTTGCCGGACAGATTCTATCTGCTGGAAATACAACCCAGCAGAGAGGCAACAGTCTCGGAAGTTCCTCGAGTGTGTGGAGGATAACTTCCTGACGCAGCTGGTAAGCGAGCCTACCAGGGGAGGTGCCTCACTTGACCTGCTGTTTACAAACAGAGAAGGACTCGTGGGAGATGTCGTGGTGGGAGGCCGTCTTGGGCTTAGCGACCACGATAGGATAGAGTTCTCGCTTCTGGGCGATGTAAAGAGGAGGGGCAGCCAAACTGTTACCATGGCCTTCCGGAGGGCAGACTTTGGCCTGTTGAGGACGCTGGTTGGGAAAGTCCCTTGGGAGGCAGTCCTGAAAGGCAAAGGGGTCCAGGAAGGCTGGGGGTTCTTCAAGAAGGAAGTCTTAAGGGTGCAGGAGCGGGCTGTGCCCGTGTGCTGTAAGACCAACTGGCAGGGAAGACGACCGGCCTGGCTGAACAGGGAGCTTTTGCAGGGACTCAGGGGAAAAAGGAGAGTCTACCACCTTTGGAAGAAGGGGCGGGCAACTCAGGAAGAGTACAGGGATCTTGTTAGGTCATGCAGGGAGGAAATTAGAAAAGCAAAAGCCCAGCAAGAACTCAATCTGGCCACTGTTGTAAAAGATAATAAAAAATGCTTTTATAAGTACATCAGCAATAAAAGGAGAGCCAAGGAGGATCTCCATCCTTTGCTGGATGTGGAGGAGAACGTTGTCAGCGAGGACAAGGACAAGGCTGAGGTACTTAACGCCTTCTTTGCCTGTGTGTTTAACAGCCAGACCAGTCATCCCCAGGGTACTCAGCCCCCTGAGCTGGAAGACAGGGACGGGGAGCAGAATGGAGCCCCCATAGTCCAGGAGGAAGCAGTTAATGACCTGCTACACCACCTGGACGCTCACAAGTCTATGGGGCTGGATGGGATCCACCGAGAGCATTGAGGGAGCTGGCGGAGGAGCTTGCCAAGCCACTTTCCATCATCTATCAGCAGTCCTGCTTAACAGGGGAGGTCCCTGATGACTGGAGGCTTGCCAATGTGACGCCCATCTACAAGAAGGGCCGAACCCGGGAACTACAGGCCTGTCAGCCTGACCTCGGTGCCAGGAGAGATTATGGAGTGGTTCATATTGAGTGAACTCAACAGGCAAGTGCAGATCAACCAGGGGATCAGGCCCAGCCAGCATGGGTTCATGAAAGGCAGGTGCTGCTTGACCAAGCTGATCTCCTTCTATGACCTGGTGACCCGCCTGGTGGATGAGGGAAAGGCTGTGGATGTCATTTACCTGGACTTTAGCAAAGCCTTTGACACCGTCTCCCATAATATTCTCCTTGGGAAGCTGGCAGCTCATGGCTTGGACGGGCGTAGTCTTCGCTGGGTAAAAAAACTGGTTGGGTGGCCGAGCCCAGAGAGTAGTGGTGAATGGAGTTAAGTCCAGTTGGCGGCCAGTCACGAGCGGTGTTCCCCAGGTCTCTGTTTTGGGGCCAGCCTTGTTTAATATCCTTACCGATGATCTGGGTGAGGGGATTGAGTGCAGCCTCAGTAAGTTTGCAGATGACACCAAGTTGGGGGGGAGTGTCGATCTGCTGGAGGGTAGGCTGGCCCTGCAGAGGGACCTGGACAGGCTGGACCGATGGGCTGTGGCCAGCTGTATGAGGTTTAACAAGGCCAAGTGCCGGGTCCTGCACTTGGGTCACAACAACCCCATGCAGCGCTACAGGCTTGGGGAAGAGTGGCTGGAAAGCTGCCTGGCGGAAAAGGACCTGGGGGTGTTGGTCGACAGCGTCTGAACGTGAGCCAGCAGTGTGCCCAGGTGGCCAAGAAAGCCAACAGCATCCTGGCTTGTATGAGGAATAGTGTGGCCAGCAGGAGCAGGGAGGTGATTGTTCCCCTGTACTGGGCGCTGGTGAGGCCACACCTGGAATCCTGTGTCCAGTTTTGGGCCCCTCAATACAAGAAAGACCTTGAGGTCTCCTCCTCCCAGAGGAGGCTGAGGGGAGACCTTATCGCTCTCTACAACTACCTGAAAGTAGGCTGTAGTGAGGGGGGTGTTGGTCTCTTCTCCCAAGTAGTTAGCGATAGGACGAGAGGAAATGGGCTCAAGCTGCGCCAGGGGAGATTTAGGTTGGATATTAGGAAAGAGTTCTTCATGGAAAGGGTGGTCAAGCATTGGAACAGGCTGCCCAGAGGGGTGGTGGAGTCCCCATCCCTGGAAGCCTTCAGAAAACGAGTAGACGTGGCACTCTGGGACATGGTTTAGTGGGCATGGAGGTGTTGGGTTGATGATTGGAGTGATGATCTTAGAGGTCCTTTCCAATCTTAATGATTCCTAGTTTTTACTTTCATTATAAATAACCCAGCCACCAAGCCATTAATTGGTTTAGTTGTGGACTTGGTAATGTTAGGTTAATGGTTGGACTGAATGATCTTGAAGGTCTTTTCCAACCTAAACGATTCTACGATTCTATGATGCTAGGGGAGGTTTAGATTGGATATTAGGAAAAAATTCTTCACCAAAAGGGTTATTAAGCATTGGAAGAGGCTGCCCAGGGAAGTGGTTGAGTCAGCATCCCTGGAGGTATTTAAAAGAAATGTAGAAGTGGCACTTAGGGACCTGGTTTAGTGGTGGACTTGGCAGTGTTAGGTTTATGGTTAGACTTGATGATCTAAAGGTCTTTTCCAGCCTAAATGATTCTATGTTAACAGCTGAGAGCTCTGCAGAAGGCAGCAAAAGGCCAGTAAAGTTGTTAGTGCTTAAACCTCACCAGGTTTTCTTTCTGCTGTGCTTCCCTGCAGAACAGCGGCAAATCTCATCCCACCTACCTCTGGGGCAAGCCTTGATGTTTTTGTGCTCACACTGCCATTTTCTGTATTGGTTGCCAGACCAAAGTTCCTGTAAGAGGCAAGGCTCAGGAGGACATGGTCATCTTGTTGATTTCCTTGAAACAGGGGCATTTTACAAGGAGTGGAGATCTGGCTGAAGGTCCAAACCAGTGTCTGGAGGTGAGGAAAGGACAATGCAGAGAGACCAGAAGAGGTGAGAGGAGCACAGTGTGCTGGGAGGCCCTCTCTGTATCCTCATTAATGGGAGATGCCAGAGTGGATCCAGAATGTGGTTCCCTGAGACCATATAGCAGCCTATAGCGGAGCGGCCAGGAGGAGACTGCTGGGGAAGAGCTGGGGAAGGCAGGGGATGTGCAATACTGCAGTCAGCCCAGTGGCAGGAGAGAGGTTATTCAGGCCTTTGGGTTGGGCTCCAAATCTGAAGCCTGAGGTGTGTAATGTCCTGTACTGGGTTTTGGTAGTTAGATTTGATCTTCCAGCTGATCAAACCCAGACCCTTTCTCCAGCAATTGGCAGCTGGAAAACAGAGGTTCAGAAGACCTTGCTTTTTAAAAGCTAACCGAGACCAGAAGGCGTGTCGTGGTACCTCTGATGTCTTTAACTGCAGTTTTCACAGCTTTGAGACAAGAGGCATTTCCGTGCCAGTCAAGGAAATGAGTGTGAAAGGAGTGTTGGAGTGCAAAGGAATTGTGATGGAAGTGATCACAGACTCATTTCTCAGTTTTCCATGGGCTGTCTGTATACCCCATGTAGCTCATCTTGCATTCAGAAAGAAGTGCCACCCTTTTGGTGAAAGAAGAAGAAAAAAAAAGGTAATCTGTGGCAGAGCTAGAACTTGGAGTGAGATTACCATGCTTAGTCTTACCCTTCTAGAGTATTACAAACATTTCCTTGAAAGACTTTCCCAGAATAAGAAGGCATGACTTTCTGAAATAGCTGTTTTCCTGGGAGCTGCACCTGAGCTAAGCCAGATGAGAGATTCTTGCCTGCTGTTAGGCACTGGGGCTGATGCCAGGTCACCCAGCAGTTTTGGGAAGGAAGGAACAAGACAGATGCATACGCTTCTCTGTGCTGCTTGTAATTTCTGGAACGTGTCTTGCCTACGTTGGTCTTCAGATTTCGTAGGTTGTAGGTTTGGCAGGATCTATTGTGTCATTAACGTGATGGTAATAACAAAATGCGGTGGGATAGGGTTGAGAATCAGAAGGTTAAAAGTGAGAAAGAAACTCGTGGGTAGAGATAAAAGCAGTTTAAAAATTAGAAAGATTTTTAAAAAAAAATTGTAAGGAAAAGAAAAAACCAAGAGAGAGAGGAAAATAAAACCCCCCAAAAACAAGCCATGCAAATGAAATCTATTGCTCGCCACCAACCGACCGATGCTCAGCCAGCCCCTCAGCAGCAGCTCCCCCTGCCACCCTTCCCCCCCCCGCCCCAGTTTTATTGCTGAGCATGACATCATATGGTCTGGAATATCCCTTTGGTCAGTTGGGGTCAGCTGTCTCGGCTGTGTCCCCTCCCAACTTTCTGTGCACCCGCAACCTACTCACTGGCGGGGCAGCATGAGGAGGAGAAGAGGCCTTGACGCGGTGTAAGCGTTGCTCAGCAGTAACTGAACCATCAGTGTGTTATCCAAACACCGTTTTGAGCACAAATCCAAACATAGCCCAATGCAAACTACTGTGAAGAAATTGAACTCTCCCAGCCCAAACTAGGGCAGTAAGGCATTTTGGG
Source organism: Pelecanus crispus (assembly GCF_030463565.1). Lineage (NCBI taxonomy): Eukaryota > Metazoa > Chordata > Aves > Pelecaniformes > Pelecanidae > Pelecanus > Pelecanus crispus. The sequence goes on from NC_134666.1 coordinate 1,066,955, forward strand.
TTTCGTGTAATTTGCAAGAGTGCTTGAACAGTTTAATGTTATGTTGGGGTGTGGTAGTTAGAATGTCATCAGAAAAAAGTGAAGACAAAGAAGATGAAGACGGCAAAGATGCTCAAAAGCGTTATAACCTTTGGCAGCAGAAACATGTCATTTGCAGTTTATAAGAACAGTTTTCCTACAATGTATTATTCTTTTTAAAGATTTACAGCCGAGGTTTTGCTATTTCTGTATCAGAAATGAGTGATTTTAATGTAAAGTTCTCCACTGAAATGTGAAAAAATGACTGATGTATCCTGGAAAGAAGTGTAATGACACAGCCTGGATAGTTTCACTCCTGTAGGTTACAGTTCTCCTTAAAACACAGGTGCGTGTGTTTTCACTTGTGCTGTGCAGTGATTAAAAGAGCCAAACAGAAAAACCCACCCCTGAAACTTTGTCTGAAATTAGAGGTGGGTGAGACATATCACATTTTCTGCTTCTTCTGCTATCCTGCTTTCTCTTAAACTTGTTTGCATATCGCTGTCATAAATTCCTTGCTTACTCGAGAGCCAAAACAGTGCAAAGATATTTTTTTGGGCCGGTCTTCTCCTGTCAGGCAGAGAGATCCATGTGGATGTGCTGGGTCACAGAGGCAAAAGGACTATCAGGTGGGTGCGTGGTTAGTGATGGTTCTCCCTTATCACTAGTGCTGTGAGTCATGTCAGGGAATAATGCTTTGGAGGGGTTTCATGTTGGTGGTAATTACAGAATAATTATATGATTGTTACCACAGTAGTCTGAGGGTATGAGAAGAACAAAGATTTGGGGAGGAGAGGATAATTTTAATTAGCTGCAAGATTTTTTACAACGCAGCTTTTGTGGGTTGGTGACGACGATCATGGAGGTGGTGGCTGGGATTCTGCAAAGGAAATTCTTTTGTTCTGGAGCTGAAGCCCAAATGGTCCTCTAACAGTTTTCATCAGATGACTGAATCTGGGAGCATGCAGTTTCTTTTCTTCAAACTGAAGATAGTTGAGTTGGGAGAGCCTGCTTGGAAGCTTTAGTAGTTTGGGGGCGGAGGCCGGTTGGGGGCTGGGGCCCTCAGGGGTGGGGGCTCTTTCTGCCCCGTGCCCTTGGCCTGGCGCTCACATCTGGGAACGGGCTTTCCAAAATCCTGCTGGAAGGAGCCAGATGTGGGACCTGTGGCCGCGCTGGGGGCCTCAGGACCTGCAGCAAACCTGCCTTCAAATCGGCTCTTCCCAGCAGGACACTGGCCAGGAGTGACTTTGAGCATTGCCGCTCTCCTTCAGGAAGCACAGTATGCACCAAGCACACCCGGAGCTGCGCTTGTGCCAGAAGAAGACTTCAAGCACGGCCAGGGCTGATGGTGACAGTTCTGAGCAGCTGTCCAGCTGAGGAAGATGCAGGTAAGATGCCACAGAGGGGACACCAACGGGTGTGACTGCTCTTGCAGGAAGAGGATTTAACAGCAGAAGGGAGGCAGGAGGAAGGGGCCTTTGAGATCAAAAAGTGCATCGGGCAGCTGGCGCAGTCAGGATGACAGCAGAGGAAGAAGAGAAGGAGATGCAGGTGACCCAGCTGGGACAATGCTTCTGAGGTAACACCTGCCGCACAAACCCAGAGATGGACCTTGGGGAGGTGGTGGAGCAGGTGAGAAAGGCGCCTGGGAAAGAGGAGAGCGTGGGGAAGATGGGAGATGGAGGGGAAAAGTGCAGGGTGTTGGCAGTGAGGATGCTTCTGCTGTGCAGGTGGCTGTGAGGTCATTGGTGGCTGAGGAGCTGTTAGCATCAGAGCAGGCCCCGGGCTTGTGCAGGTGTGGTTATTAACTACAGTTTTCAAATCTTTTCAGAGGCTAGGCAGTTAGCTGGGTTGTGCTGGATGAGGTGCGGGCAGCGCCAGACGAGGCCAGAGTCGGGGCTGAGCGAGCTGGACAGCCAGTACAGCGCCAGCTCCGGATCTTGGCATGGGAGCCCCGGCCAGCAATGGCCGCTCGCTGGCCAGGTACGAGCTGCGTTTTCCACGCTCAGCCAGCCCCTGCCTGGCCCCCCGGGGCGGATGCAGCTCCTTCCCAGGGCCAGATCCGGCTCACCGGCTGTGATGCCGGTGCTGGGGCAGCGATGGCGATGCCGGTACCGGGGCAGCGATGGAGGCCTCCGTCCTGCCGCCGATGGTGCAAATCAGCGTGGTTTCTCCCATGGGCGCCCACCACCCGGCGCGATGCCCCGTCTGCCCATCCTCTCGGTGGCCATCTGCAGGCCAGTTGACCCCCCCCCACCGCTCCTCCCACTGAGCAAATGACCGCAGGCAGAGAGAGGCACTGCAGGGCAAACACCCAACTCTTGTCATGAATTAAACAAGCAGCTGGGATCTGGGAGAGGGCTGGGGCGGGTGGCTGCAGGTCTCTGCTTCCACATCTGCTCTGCGTGGGGGTGCTACACAGGACGGTGCTGGACTGGTGGGTGATGGATAGCCATTGTTTTTGGCTATCTCCATGTCGATCTCCCTCTGTACAAAAAGACCCGCAGTGGGCCCAGTGACGTCTGCAGGACCGCCCGTTCCCGCTCGTCCTGGGCCAGCTTCTTCATGTGCTCCCACTCGGGCCGCTGCTCGGGTGTGATGGGCACCGACTCCTCCTCCAGCGGGGTGGGCACGGCCGTGAGGACACCCCAGGGCCCGAGGGGTAGCAGAGAGTTGGCAGGAGGCCGTGGCAGCATGCGCAGCTGCCACGGCAGCCCCTCCCGTGGGGTTTGGCCCCCCGTAGGCAACAGGCACAGCCAGCTCAGCTTCTTGGGTTTGGCAGCAGCCCTGGTGCGTGCCTTGCTGCTCGATGCTGCCGCTGGTGCCATCTCTTTCTTGCCATCAGGCTGGGGGCTCGGAGGCAGCCAGCCCTACACTGGGTCTTGGGGCCACCGGCAGGGGACTGGGGAACCTGAGAGGCACACTGGGGCCAGCTTGGGGCTCTGGGTCGGGCAATTGGTGCACCAGCCCCACCACCTTCACTCTTTGCCCCGGTGGGTGTAAACACTGGATGGAGCTCAGCAAGCGTGCCCTCAGGTCGGTGCGGGGTGTCCTGCCCCATCCCTTCCATCTCTCTCCCCTGCCCCCACACTCCTATGTATTGCTCCACCTCTCTGCTCCTGTGGTTCTCTACTCCATCTCCTCCTCTCTGCTCCTGTGGTTCTCTACTCCATCTCCTCCTCGCTGCCCTCCATTTCTCTCTCTCTCTCGACACCCTGGCACGGTTCCCCGTCCCTCTCTTGTTCCCATTATCCCATTTGCTGGCTCCCTGTGCCACACCTCTTCTCCACCTCCCTCTGTCCTTCCGCCTGCTTCCCTCTTTTCCCTCTGTTCCCTCTGTTCTGCTGCCTTTGGGCACCGAGCCTCACAGCCAACTCGCTGCCGGGATTTCTGATGCACGTAAAGGAACAGTCCTTCACTGCCTCCTTTGTGCTCCTGGGTGCATTTCCAGCTGTGGGGTTTGGGGAAGCAGCTGTGGTTGGGTCCAGGGGAGGGAGTGATGTGATGTGGGGCTGAGGTGATGGCCCCCTGTTCCCCATGGGCTGCAGCTGTGGGCTGGGGCAGCCCAGGTGGGACTCGTGAGGTCAGGATGGGGCTGGGCCAAGGCTTTAAAAAGGCTGCAGGCCAGGGCAGCCCCAGGTGCAGCTGTTGGGGGTGAAGATGGCCCTGCTGCACCAAGGAGCTCCAGCTGGGGAGGGGGGGCTGCCTGAGCATGCCTGCCTGTGGGAGCTGGCTGAGGAGTGAGACAAAGGGGCTTCCACAGGCAGCTGTCTCCAGCAAGGCATGGCCGGCCGGTCCCCACAGCGAGGAAGCATCCCTCCCGGCCAGAGGAGCGACAGAGCGTGCCACCAGCGCACGGCACCGGGAGCTCAGTGCCTCCGTTGGCTGCACGCGTGAGCCGCCGTGCATCTGGGAAGCCTCGTGGGAGAGGAGCATGGAGGCACCCGCCGCCCGCTCCTGGGAGGGCGAGGGTCAGGCAGCGGGCACTGCGGGGGAGGAAGGGGCAGAGGCAGAGAGAGAAGCCTCGGGGCAGCGAAGGTCTCCTGCTGGCACTAGGAGCTGTGGTGAGTCGCGTGTCCCCTGCCGTGCGTCCGCGCCCATCCCTGCCGTGCTTCTCCAGATCTGTGCCAGCCTCCGTTTCCCTTCCAGGCTGTCCGGCTCCCCAAAGCTTTTTGCTCTTCTGCTAGCACTGCCCTGTACACAGGCACCTTCTACGTTTCCTTTCTCTGCCTCTGTCTTTCCGGCTCCCCACCCTCTATTATTTCATTCTTCCCACGCTGCCTTTTCCCCCTGTTGCTTGTGAAAATTGTGTTTCTAGGTCTCACTCTACCCAGCAGCCTGTCTGTTTTCAGTGACTCCCTCTGCTCTGCACCCTGTTGCTCTTCCAGTGTCCTTTCCCTGTGGCTGGCTGGCTGTCTTCCTCTCCTGATAGTTAACTTCTTACCCGTATGGCCAGTACCCCGTTGCTTTCTAAATTTCCATTTATCCAGTTCCACGTCCGTGGTTTTATCCCGCCTGTCCTCTACTTCATCCCTTTTTAAATTTTGTTTCAATGTCTTCCTTTAGTTAGTTAGGTGACCCTAATTGTAAATTCTTTTCCTCTCTGTTCCTAATCCCTTTGCTTTTTAAATTGTCTTTCTACATCTTTGTTTTAGTTCACCGTTGCTACTTTTTTTTTTCCTTATTTCTTTAATCACTGTTACTTTTAAAGTTTCCTGTCTGCATTTATTGTTTGCTGCCTTCATTTCTTAATTATTTCTTGTCTTCGGTAGTGCCTTTGCTTTTAAAATTCTCTTTCTACATCCCTGTTTTAGTTTGCTGTCCCTATTTGTTAATTTTTCCCTTTATTTCCCTGATCCCTGTTGCTTTTTCAGTGTTCTTTCCATGTCTGCTTTTTCCCCTTTGATGTCTGTTTTTAATTATTTCTCCTCTTTCCTTAGTGCCTCGCTTTTTAGATTTTCTTGCTGTGTCTCCGTTTTAGTTTGCTGTCACTTTGTTTAATTTTTTCCATTTATTTCCTTAATCCCTGTTGCTTTTTAATTTTCTGCGTTTATCCCGTTTGCTGTCTTGGTTTCGGTCTTTCAATTATTTCTTGCCTTTCCTTAGTGCCCTCACTTTTAAAATTTTCTTTCTACGTGTTTTAGTTTGCTGTCCCCATTTCATAATTTTTTCCTTTATTTCGCTAACGCCTGTCGCTTTTTAAATGTTGTTTCCGTGCCTCATTTTATTCCCTTTGCTGTCTTTTTTTCCTGTTTCTTGTCTTTTCTTAGCGCTGTTGGTTTTTACATTTTATTTCTACATCTCGGTTTTAGTTTGCTGTCGCTATTTGTAAATTTTTTTCTTTATTTGGTTAATCTTTCCTTCTACCTTTATCCCAGTCACTGTTGTAATTTCTTCAGTATTTCTTGTCTTTCCCTAGTACCCTCGCTTTTAATTTTTTTTTTCTATGCCTGCGTTTTCATTTGCTAACAATATTGTTTAATGGTTTCCTCTCTTAATCCCTTGGTTTTTAAAATGTTGCTTCTATGGCTGCTTTTATCTAGTTTGCTGTCTCTACTTTTAGTTCTTTCCCATCTGTCCCGTACCTCATCGCTTTTTAAATTTTCCTTCTATGCCTACCTTTGCCAAGCTCCCTATCCCTATTTTTTATTTGATTCCTGCCTGTCATGTATCCCATTGCTTAAAAAATTTACTTTGTACGTCTCCATTTAGTTTGTTGTCCCTATTCTTTAATTTCTGTTTGTTACTTCTCCTAGTCCTTGTCGCTTTTAAAGTGTTCTGTGTCTACTTTTATCCCATTTGATGTCTTTAGCTTTGAATCGGTTCTCATCCTTCCTTAGTGCTGCCTTTTTAAAAATTTTATTTCTACATCTCCATCCTAGTTCGCTGTCCCTATTTTTTTTTTTAATCTGATACAATTACAAATACGGGTATTTGAGTGAGTGTATGTATCTGTAGTGGTGTTATCTACAGATACAGAGTTACAAAGGGTTCTCATACAAATGCATCCATGTCCAACATAGATAAGTACAGTTTCAGGGGTTTCATTGGGATGTAATTCAAAATGGCAAACGCTTTGTTCAGTGTCAAGACAAATGTCTTGGGCCTTAATGGTGTTGCTTTCACAAACAAATCCCTGTTGTTCCCGTACAACACAGGCATCAGCATCGATAGTTTGCCACTTATGCCCATTTTGTCGGGCCCATACTCTATGTTTTAGTGGATAGAGTACGGTTCCGTTATGGCTTAACCCCAGCGCAATGATCGGGTGGGTATATGGTGTATACCAAAGCACTGCGTATCGTTAATACGAAAGCTGTGGCCTTACTGTCGGGAGGGTTCTAGGTAAAATTGATTAGGCGCCACCAGGATTGGAAGTCTCTTTCAAATTGAGTTGCGTTATTCCAGATTACCTTTTGAATTTCAGTGGGCAAGGTGCCCTCATCGCCTTCTCTTAGAACTGTTGTTACAATAGATTGTATCCACCATTGGGCTTGAATGCAACTAAGAGCAAGAGAGAGGCTAGTTTGAGCTGTGCCTAGAGCGCCCATGATTAGTTGGTGGTCTCTTTCATTGATTCTTTCCCACTTAGGTAGTATGTCAGCTACAAGCCATCGACTAGTTCCCAGTGCTGACAGAGAAGACTGTAAGGGGTCTTCTAATTTGTTCAAATCGCTTGTTGTTGTGCTTAATTTATTCATGAGTATTTCCACAGCTGTACTATTCAAGACTCCCAATCCTGTCCCTGTGACACCGGTTACATCTCTCTTTGCTCGCTTTGGGGAGGTGAGAGTTTGTCCACGTAACCATGCCAACCATCCTGTACAGGATGTATTTAGGAATGGTGAGCAGGTAGGTTTAATTGTAGAGACGTTAACCTGCATTGACAGTTCCACTCGTTTAAGGGACCATGATGGGTTAAATAGTATTTGCTGTTGTCCAGTATTTTTGATCACATATGGTCCCATATCAGAAATTTGTGGGGATAGGTTTTTCTTACCCATTACAGTCGGGGCGGATGTTACTGTACTAGGCTCAGTAATGTCTATTTTAAATTTAAAGGATAGTCCCATGCCATGGCGAGCCCAAAGGCAGACTACGAGAGCAGGTTGCACTAAGGTAAAATTGTACCAACAGTCCAGTCTCAGAGGCACAAAGTTTTGTATCTTTTTCTGTTGGGTGTGATGTGATACTGTACATAGAAATCTGAGATGCCTTCTCATGAGCAGACCCATTGATCATCCGGCATCCTATTTTAATTTCTTTCCCTGTCATTCCCCGAAGTTGAGGAACGTTACCATCAGCTTCATCTTTGTCCCAGCTCCATTTGTTTTCCAAGTATACCTCAGTTCTGTGCATGACCACGATAGAAAGGTTTAAACTTCCCATACTCGCGGTATACTTAACAGGACCTTGAGACCATGGCCATTCTATGGTTCTTTGACCACAGGCTCAGAGGAGCGACGTTGCTAGGGTTTGGAATAGTAACATGAACACAGCATTTTCGTTTGCCATCCTGCGGGGTGCTGCAAAAGGGAGAGAGAAAAGAGGAGGAAAAAAAAAAAAAACCAAACACAACCTGTTTCAGTGGGGAGAGTCTGAACAGGTTACCCCTTTTATGATACAGGATAAATCCACCTAGTAGTAATTCTGTGTTCTGTACCACTGTTATCAATAGCTTCCCAAGCAAGTGTGCCATGAGGTTTAGTCAGAGTCATAGGCACATTTCCAATTTGTGGTAAGTTAACCATAACCAGTTGTCCTGGTTGAAATGTTATCGGGAATTTTCCTTCATTGGCAGAGGGAGTATTAGATTTGGTCTCGGTAAAGAATGCTTGACTCATGGGGCTTCCAGTGGGTCCCTATCGATTATGTAATTGGTGAAGTATTTTAGAAAGTCGAGTATCCCACCGTGCCTTGTGCCTGTCTTTATTTTTCTGTCCTGCTGCCTATCACATTGTTTCTTGCTGTACAACCCTGTCCAGCTGGCTCTACCTTTTATTTGTTCTCTCTCCCTGTTTCATGCTTCTCAGCCCTCTTTTCCTCTTCCTCCATCTCATTGCTGCTTTTTTCCCCTTCTCGGTCTCTTTGCCCACATCTGACCCTCTTTTTATTTCTTAGTCCTCTCTGTCCTGTTCACTCTCCAGTTTCTCTCTCCATCTGTACTGTTACGGATTTACACATGCCTGGCCACCATAACAGGGGCCAAGCCTAGGATGTTGCTGAGAACATGAAGTCCGAGTGAAGGTTTCCAATTAGTCTTTTATTAGGTCTTAGGTTACAGCTCGAGCTGGGTGCCTCCAGAGAGGGACCCCTACCCCAGTTCACACCTCTCAGTTATACCCGTACCACCCATCACCCGATTCCCAAGTCCAACCGCAAGTCCAGTCACTTAATTCTGGTCAGTGGTCTCTTGATTTCTTATTGGTTTTCACTGCCGCTTGGCTGGCTGCCTTCAGAAGTTACTGTGTTCTCTTGGAATTGTTTCCTTGGTCCTTACCTTCTTCATTCCACTCATATCCGCTGAATTCAGCGACTTCTTTTGTGGTGGGTTGACCCTGGCTGGACGTCAAGTGCCCACCAAAGCCGCTCTATCACTCCCCTCCTCAGCGTGACGGGGGAGAGAAAATACGACAAAAAGCTCATGGGTTGAGGTAAGGACAGGGAGAGATCACTCGGCAATTACCATCACGGGCTGGACACAGTCGACTCAGGGAAATTAATTTATTGCCAACCAAACCAGAGCAGGGTAATGAGAAATAAAACCAAATCTTAAAACACCTTCCCCCAACCCCTCCCTTCTTTCCGGGCTCAACTTCACTCCCAGTTTCTCTGCTCCTTCCCCCGAGTGGCGCGGGGGGATGGGGAATGGTCAGTTCATCACGCGTTGTCTCCGCCGCTCCTTCCTCCGCAGGGAAGGACTCCTCACAGTCTTCCCCTGCTCCAGTGTGGGGTCCCTCCCACAGGAGACAGTTCTCCACAAACTTCTCCAACGTGGGTCCTTCCCACGAGCTGCAGTTCTCCACGAACTGCTCCAGCGTGGTTCCCTTCCACGGGGTGCAGCCCTTCAGGAGCAGACTGCTCCAGCGTGGGTCCCCCATGGGGCAACAAGCCCTGCCAGCAAACCTGCTCCAACCTGGGCTCCTCTCTCCACGGGGCCACAGCTCCTGCCAGGAGCCTGCTCCAGCGTGGACTTCCCACGGGGTCACAGCCTCCTTCAGGCACATCCCCCTGCTCCGGCGTGGGGTCCTCTGCGGGCTGCAGGTGTTTGGGGTGTCCTGCCACTGACCTGGCCCAGACCTGTAGGGTAGGGAGTGCCTTGCCCCTTTCATTTCCCTGACTCATGACATTTGGGGGTACCCTGCCCCTGTTTTGGCCCTGACCTGCAATTTTTCGGAGTGCTGTGCCCCTTTCCTGGCCCTGACCCAGGGGGTTTGTGGTGCCATGCCTCTGTCCTGGCCCCGACACTGTCCCTGTCCCTGTCCTGGACCTGACCCATGAGGTTTTGGGGTTGACCCATGGATTTTTGGGCTTGCCTGTCTCTGTCCTGGCCCTGATCCACAGTCTTTTCGGGGTGCCCGGGCTCTGTATTGGCTGTGATCCGTGGGGTCTGGGGCCCCTGACCTGGCCACGACCCACAGGGATGCCAAGCTGCCTTGTCCCTGTCATGGCCCTGGCCTGCGAGGTTTGGGGTTCTCTACCCCTGTCTTGGCCGCTACAAGTGCGGTTTGGGGGTACTCTGCCCCTATACTGGCCCTGATCTGAGGTATTTTGGGGATCCCTGCCCCTGAACCTTGAGCTGTGGGGTTTTCTGGCCCCCTCTCTTTCCAGGACCAGCTTGGCTTGGGGGTGCCCTGCTCCTGTTCTGGACCTGATCCGCTGGGTTTGGTGTGCCCTGTGCCCGTCTGGGCCATTACCCGTGGCGTTTTGTGGTTCTTGGCCCTTGTTCTGACCCTGGGTGCCTTCTCACGGCCATCACCCGTAGGTTCGTGGTGCCCTGTGTCTGTTGTAGCTGAGACTCATGGGGTTTGGAGGTGCCTTGCCCCTGTCCTGGCCCTGACCTGTGCAGTTTGGGGGTGTCCTGCCCCAGTCCTGGCACCGACTCATGGGTTTTGGTGTTCTCTACTCCTGTCGTGGCTGTGACCCACAGAGTTTTGGGCTTTCCCTGCACCAGTCCTGGTCCTGATCCATGGGGTTTGGGGTGCCCTGTCCCTGTCTGGTCCACGACCTGCAGGGTTTGTGGATCTGCTGCCCCTGTCCCGGGCCTGACCCGCAGGGTTTGGGGGTACCCTGCCCCTTTCCTGGGTCCATAGCTTCCTATTTAGGCCCTGAACACACTCTTTGGAGTGTGGCAGGATGAAACCGCAATTTCTGTATGTCCAAACAAAAATATGTCAAAATTATTCTTTGTACACCATTTTTTAAAAATTTTTTTTCTGAATTGACAATGAATTTTAAACCTCATTATTCACCTATTTTAGTACCAACCACCTGTTGTGGCCCCCCCCGCCCCCAGCAGGATTTTTAGCAACAGATCAAAGATTTGTGTCTCGTTTGGCATAATTTGGACCGAAAACAAAGATGAAAAGCTGATGCTGGGGAGCCAGGAGTTGCACTTTTCTGGGACTGGCGTGGGGCCTGCACTGAGGCTTTGCTGCTTGACTCTGAAATTTAAGGACGATCTTTTGACCGCTCACTGCCCACCACTAAACATTAATTTTACTATTTTTGCATAGCAAAACACAGCGATTTTAGGTTGGAGCCGACCCCAGTTGTCAGAGCAGGGCTGCATATTGCTGCCCCATCCTGGCGGGACCCAGGCGATAGCAGTTTTGGGGGATCGCACCCCAAAATATGGCTTGGGGCCATGTTTTTGCCCCATCCCAGTGAAATAAATATGGGAAAATATTTGGCAGAAACATTCTTCCTTGGAGATGCTCCTTTTCTCCTTGTCTCTGCCTTCCCCTAGGGCTTACTAAAACCCATCCCTCTGTGCCCCAAATTCTTTTGAGGCCTCTGTCCACTCTGGGTGTCCCCTTTGGGTACCCCCCAGCCCTTTTGGGTGCCGCCCATGTGCCCCTTTGGATGCCCCTCCCATGTGCCTCCATGCCCCTTTGGGTAGCCCTCAGGCCCCTTTCGGTGTCCCCTGTCTCCCTCTTGGGTGTCCCCCAGCCTTCTTTGGCTATGCCCCCATCCATGTCCCTCCATGCCCCTCTGGGTGCTCCCTGGAGCCCCCCAGTCCCCTCCCAGTGCCTTTTGGGCCCCCCTGGAGCCTTTTCCCTCCCTGCCACCCCCCAGGGACAGAGGCCCTGGGGTTCCTCACCACTCATCCCCATCGCCATGGGGACAGTGCCCCCATCCCCACCCCCATCCCCTGGGGTGTCCTCATCCTCCTTAAGGGCCCCTGGCCAGCGCTGGCCCCATGCCCTGGGCCTGATGGGCTTCCGCAGCTGCTACCGCAATGGAGGAGACGTGAGTGCCTCTGGGGGCTCCCGGCATACCCCCCACCGCTGGCTCCCCCCTGAAGCCCCGCTGTTTCCCCCAGGGTGCCCTCGGTGGAAGCTTATGAAGCGGCCATGGTGCTGAGCGGGGTGGGGGACGCGCTTGGGTACCGGGGGGGCCGCTGGGAGTATTGCACCTCGGGACCCCAGATCCACGCCGAGCTGGCTGAGCTGGGGGGGCTGGAGGCCATCACCCTTGAGCCCCCCGAGTGGCCTGTCAGTGATGACACCGTCCTCCACCTCGCGACTGCTGAGGGCCTGGCTACAGGTGAGGGGGGGGCCGCAGGGGTCTCCATTGCACCCCACAGACGCAGGGGAGGGTCCCCAGGGGATGGTGTCCCCATTGTACCCCAGGGCCCACAGTGGAGTGTTCCAGGGGGGTGGGGTGTCCCTATTATACCCCTGGGCTGCATGCGGGTTCCCTGGGGCGGGGGTTGGAGGTCCCTGTTGTATGCCTTGGGCTGCATGGTGGGGGTCTGGGGTGGTGTTGGGGGTCCCCTTTGTGCCCCTGGGCTGTATGGGGGGGGTCCCTGGGGAGGTTTTGGGCTCCCTGTTATACCTCTGAGCTGCTTAGGGGGGTTTCTGAGGGGGTTCAGGGGTCCCTGTTATACACCTGACCCAGGCTGGAGGGTCCCTGGGAGGGGCTTTTGGGGTCCCCAGCCAGCCCTGTAGGGGGTTTGGGGGCATCCTGATTCCACCCCCCCTTTAGGGCCTCCAGTGAGGCTATTTCCCCCCCCCCCCCCCAAAAAAAAAAATTGGGGGGGTTTTCCCCATTTCCCCTCGTGGGTGGGGGGTGTGTCCTATTTTTCCCCACAGTTTGTGGGAACTTGTGTTCCTTTTCCTCCCATATTGGGTGCTGGGGGATGCCCCCATTTCCCCCTCCCCATTTTGGGGGCCTGGAGGGGGTGTTTACCCCTTTCCCACCCGATTTGGGGTGCTCAGGAGGACTGCCCATTTCTCTTGACTTTTGGGGTGTTTGTGGATGCTGTCCCACTTCCCCTCCTGTTGGGGGTGTGCATGGGGGATGTCACCCTTCCCCTCCAGTGTTGGCACCCATGGGTGGTGTCCCCTTTTCCCTTCAGTACTGAGGCATCCATGGGGGGGTGTCATCCTTTCCCTTTAGTTTTGGGGGGGTCCATGGGGGGTGTCCCCTTTTCCCTCCACTTTTGGGAGTCCATGGGGGGTGTCGTCTCCCCCTTGAGTTTTGAGGGGTGTGTGGGGCCTTTCCCTCCCCTCCAGTTTGGGTAGCCCAGGGGGAGTCCTCAGTAACCCCCCCCGCCCCGGCCAGGCCTGGAGGGGGAACCCCTCCTGCAGGAGCTGGCTCGCCGCTACGTGGCTGCCATGGGTGACATGGAGGGCCGCAAGCCGGGGCCCACCAGCATGCTGGGTGAGTGGGGTCTGAGGGTCTGGGGGGAGTCAGAGGGTGTCAGGGGGTCTCACGCCCCCGACCCCCCCAGGCACCTCACAGCTGCGGCCTGGGGAGCTCGAGGGCTATCGCATCCCCTTCAACCCCACCGGCACTGGCTGTGGGGCTGCCATGCGTAGCCTGGCCATTGGCCTCAGGTAGGGCCAGGGACACAGGAAAGGACAGTGGTGGGGGGGGATGGGGACATGGGAGGTCACATGGGGACGGGAGGGATGGGGACAGGAGGGTGTTGGGGCTGGGGACACAGGGGTGTCAGAGCTGGAAGGGAGAGGGACACGGAGGGGACAGGGCTGGGGACACAAGGCTGTCAGACCTGGGGGGGGTGGGGACATGGGGAGCCAGGGACAAGGGGGGATGGGGAGGACATAGGGATGGGGACACGGGGGTGTCAGAGCTTGGGGGATAGGGACATGGGGGTGTCAGAGCTGGAGGGAAGGGGACATGGGGTGATGGGGAATGGGGTAACAGGGACATGGTGGGTGTAAAAGGTGGGGGAATGGGGACACAGAGGAGAATGGGGACATGGCGGGTGTTGGAGCTGGAGAGGACAAGGACCGTGGATTGGGGATATGCTGGTGCTGGTGCTGGTGCTGGGAGGCCAGGGACAGTGGGGTTGGGGGGGGCGGGGATGTCTGAGCTGGGGGAGTGGGGACAGGGAGCCCTAGGGACAGAGGACAGCAATAGGGAGGAGGGGACATAGGGGTCACAGGGCAGATGAGAGGGGGACATGGAGGTGGCGGGGCCAGGGGGGATGGGGACAGCAGGGACAAGGACAGTGCAGACGAGGGTGGCATGGTGGGGATAGGGACGAGGCTGGGGATAGGGGGACAGGGAGGGGACAGGGGAGGACGGGGACAGGGCTGATGCCAATGCAGGTACCCACATGCCTGGGAGCTGCCGACGCTGATCCGGGTGAGCATCGAGAGTGGACGCATGACCCACCACCACCCCACCGGTGGGTGTCAGGCCTTGGGGTACAGGGGAGGAGGGGACACTGGGGCGCCTCTGAAACCCCTGTCCCCACAGGGTACCTCGGCGCTCTGGCGGTGGCCCTCTTTGGGGCTTTGGGGGCTCGGGGGGAGCCCCCAGAGCGCTGGGGGGCCGAGCTGCTGCGGGTCCTGCCCCTTGCATGGGACTACGTGGAGGGTGCCGGCGTGGCCGTGGGTGACAATGCTGCCGCCTGGCCCTTCTTCAGGGACACCTGGCACCGGTGAGGGGGTACTGGGAGGGTTCTATAGGGTCACTGGGAGGGGTTGGTGAGGACAGTGGGAGGGGCTCAGGGGGTCACTGGTGTCACTGGTGCCTGCAAAGCGCTCTCCGCTGGAGAGCCGCAGCCCGGTGCCCCCCAGTGTCACTGGTTACCCCGTTGTCACCAGTGACACCAATGACCCCAATGTCCCCAGTGACACCAGTGTCCCTGGTGACACCAGTGTCCCCATGTCTCCAGTGTCCCTGGTGACTCCAATATCCCCAGTGACCCCAGTGTCCCCATGTCCTCAATGACTCCAGTGTTCCCAGTGACCTCAATGTCCCCATGTCCTTGCAGGTACCTGGAATCCCGGGGGCTTCTGGAGGGTCATGGCCCGCCACGGGTGCCATCCCTTCCGTCACCAGCCGAGCGGGATGCGGCATACCTGGGCTGGGCACTGGAGGGGTGGCCAGGCCGCAGTGGCCATGACGCACCCATGGTGGCCCTGGAGGCCCTGCTGGCAGCTGGCAGATGCTGGGAGGACCTGTGTGCCAGGGGGGTGCTGCATGGTGGGGACAGCGATTCGACGGGGACCATTGCTGCTGGGTGCTGGGGGCTGCGGGGGGGGCTGGCATCTGTCCCACCTGGGCTGCACTGCTGCCTTGAGTACCGTGGGCGGCTGCGCGATGCTGCCCACCGCCTCCATGCACTGGCCTGGGGGAGGTGCTGAGCCCCCACTGTGTCACCTGCTGTCCCCCTCCCGGGAAAGCCCCTGTGGGTCCCCAGGGTGGAGCAGAGACCTTCATGGGGTCCTGGAGGGGCTTGGGAGTGTCTCTGGGGGTCAGCAGGGACCTTTATGGGATGCTGGGGGGCTCAGGAGGGTCCCTGGGCGTCAGCTGGGACCTTCATGGGGTCGGGGGGGGGGCTTGGGAGAGTCCCTGGGGGTCAGCTGTGACCTTCACAGGGTCCTGGGGCAGCTCAGGAGGGTCTCTGGGGGGGCTGCAGGGAACTTCACAGGGTCCTGGGGTGCTCAGGAAGGCCCCCGGGAGACCCTGTGGGGAAGCATGGCCCTTCAAGGGGTGCTGGGAGGCTCAGGCAAGCGCCAGGGAGACCACCATAGCCACATCCAGGTGACCTTTTATCCTTCCACGGTTAGAGACCCCAGAAGCTCCCCAAAGAGCCTCAGTCACCCCCACAGTAAAAAAAGTGTCCTCCCAAGTCACTCTGTGTCTAGGTTTGTGCCCTGTGCCTCTTGTCCTGTCACTGACACTGATGGGTCTCAAGGTTAACCAAGCCAAGGGTGATGGCCCCCCTCACTGATGGGCCCCCAGGGTTAACCACTCCAAGGGTAATGTGCCAAAGATGTGATGGGCCCCCAGGGTTAAGAACTCCATGGGTGATGGGCCCCTGGGGTTGGTTGGGGTTGACAACCCAAAGGGTGATAGGCCCAAGAGGTGATTGGAAAGCAAGTTCACCAACCCCTGGGAGATAGACCCCCATGGTGATGGGCTTCCAAGGTTAAAAAGCCTATGTGTGCTGTGCCCCATAGTAAACCATCCCAAGGGTGATAAGTACCCTGGCTGACGGGCCCCAAGAGTTAACCACCCCAAGGGTGATGGGCCCAAGGGATGATGGGTCCCCAGGGTTAACCACTCCAAGGGTTATGGGCCCTTGGGGTCATGGCCAGCTGGGGTTTACCACCTTAAGGGTGATGGGGGCAAAGAGGTGGTGGGAACCGGAGGGTTAAGTAGCCCAACAGTGATGGGTCCATGCATTGATGGGCCCCCAAGGTTAATGACAACAAGGATGACAGACCCCCAGGGTTAACCACCCCAAGGATGGTGGTCGCAGGGGTTAATCACCCAGAGGATAATGGGGCCTAGGGGTGATAAGTCCTCAGTGTTAATCAACCCATGGGTGATGGGCTGGTGAGACGACTGGCGCACAGGGTTAACCAACCCAAAAGTGACAGGCCGAAATGGTGTTGGGTCCCCAGGGCTAACCACCCCAAGGGTGATATCCCCTGAGGTGAACCACACCAAGAGTGATGGAACCCAGGGCAGTGGGGCCCCAGAGTTAACAACCTAAAAGGTGATTAGCCCAAGGGTCGGTGCGCCCCCATGGTTAAACACCTCAAGGGTAATGGGCCCAAGAGGTGATGGGAAACCAGGCTTCACCATCCCAAGTGCAATAAACCCCGAGGCTGATGGGCCACCAGGGTTAACCACCCTAAAAGTGGTGGGGCCAAGGGGTGATGAGCCCCCAAACGTTGAACCATCCTAAGGGTGATAGGTCCAAGAAGCGATGGTTACCCACGGTTAAGCCACCAAGGATAATGGGCCCAAGGGGTAATGGGCCACTAGTGTTAACCACCCCAAGAGTGATGAACATGAGCCAGCAGTGTGCCCAGGTGGCCAAGAAGACCAACAGCATCCTGGCTTGTATCAGGAATAGTGTGGCCAGCAGGAGCAGGGAGGCGATTGTCCCCCTGTACTCAGCACTGGTGAGGCCACACCTTGAATATTGTGTCCAGTTTTGGGCCTCTGGAGCATGTCCAGAGAAGGCCAACGAAGCTGGTGAAGGGCTGATGGGGAGCAGCTGAGGAAACTGGGGTTGTTTAGTCTGGAGAAGAGGAGGCTGAGGGGTGACCTTATCGCTCTCTACAACTACCTGAAAGGAGGCTGTAGTGAGGGGGGTGTTGGTCTCTTCTCCCAAGTAGTTAGCGATGGGATGAGAGGAAATGGGCTCAAGCTGCACCAGGGGAGGTTTAGGCTGGACATTAGGAAAAATTTCTTTACGGAAAGAGTGGTCAGGCATTGGAACAGGCTGCCCAGAGAGGTGGTGGAGTCCCCATCCCTGGAAGCATTCAAAAAGTGGGTAGACGTGGCACTTTGGGACACGGTTTAGTGGGCACAGTGGTGTTGGGGTGATGGTTGGAGTGATGACCTTAGAGTGCCTTTCCAACCTTAATGATTCCTGGTTTTTACTTTCATTAAAAAATACTCCAGCCACCAAGTCAGGAAACTTGAAATTGCTACTCTACCCTTAATTGGCTTAGTGGTGGACTTGGTAGTGTAGGTTAGTGGTTGGACTGCACCCACCTCTAATTTCAGAGGAAGTTACAGGGGTGGTCTTTTATGTGTGTTTGTTTTTTTTTAATCACTGCACAGCACAAGTGACAAAACACACACACCTGCATTTTAAGGAGAACTGTAAACTACAAGAGTAAAACTAGCCAGTCTATGTAATTACACTTCTTTCCAGGATACATCAGTCATTTTTTTTTACATTTCAGTGGAGAGATTTACATTAAAATCACTAAATTCTGATATGCAAATAGCAAAATATCGTCTCTAAATCTTTGAAAAGAATAATACATTGAAGGAAAACTGTTCATGTAAACTGTAAATGACATGTTTCTGCTGTCAAAGGTTATTAATGCTTTTGAGTATCTTTGCCATCTTCATCTTCTTTGTCCTCACTTTCTTCTGATGACATTATAAATACCGTACCTCAATGTAATATTAAACTGTTCAAGCACTCTTGCAAATTATGGAAAATCCAAAATGCCTTACAGTCCTAGTTTTGGCTGGGATAGTTACATTTCTTCATAGTAGTTTGTATTGGGCTATGTTTTGGATTTGTGCTGAAAATAGTGTTGATAACACATTGATGGTTCAGTTACTGCTGAGCAGCGCTTACACAGCATCAAGGCCTTTTCTGCTCCTCACGCTGCCCCGCCAGTGAGTAGGTTGGAGGTGCACAGAAAGTTGGGAGGGGACACAGCCGAGACAGCTGACCCCAACTGACCAAAGGGATATTCCAGACCATATGACATCACGTGCAGCAAAAAAACTGGGGGGGAGGGTGGCAGGGAGGCCGCTGCTCAGGGGCTGGCTGAGCATCGGTCAGTTGGTGGTGAGCAATTGTTGCCATTTGCATTGCTTGTTCTTTGGGGATTTTATTTTCCTCTCTGTCTTGCTTTTTTTTTCTTTTCCTTACTTTTTTTTAAAAAAAATTCTTTTTAATTACTAAACTGTTTTATTGCAACCCACAAGTTTCTTTCTCACTTTTACCCTTCTGATTCTCAACCCCATCCCACTGGGTTTTGTTATTACCATCATGTTAATGATACAATAGATCCTGCCAAACCTACAACCTGCAAAACCTGAAGACCAACTTAGCCAAGACATGTTCCAGAAATTACAGTCAGCACAGAGAAGCATATGTATCTGTCTTGTCCTTCCCAAAACTGCTGGGTGACCTGGCATCAGCCTCAGTGACTAACAGCAGGCAGTCTGTGCAACAGGAACAAGATGCCGACTTCGCCAGATATTGCCCAAATCATCTCCTATTCCAGTTCTGATCAGCTCAACTACTGCGACAGCCTCTTCTGTCCTCAAGTGCAGTCTCGCTCCATTCTCGCCCACTCAGAAAGCTCCTACAAGGATCATCTCACTCACTGCCTTAATTGCAACTAACAGTCTCCCTGAAGTTCTTTCTGTCACTTCACACATACAGTTAATATGGCCTTTCATGACTTAGCCTCCTCCCTCACGTTATTACCCACCCTCCCTCAGGTTATTACCCACTGAGTACCACAAGGACAGCTCCTAATTCCATGTCCTGAAAGCAGCTTCCACTGTCACCTGCTACACACCAACAGGAGCAGCACTGTCTTCTCCCATTGCCATATCCATGCTCGGTGTTCACACACCCTGGCAGCCGGCCTTGCTGCCTGAAAGTCCTTGCTAGGCTGCTCAAGACATGAAAATTGTCATGCTATGGCTGTACCCACATCACTCTTCCTCATTCTGAGTGACACTGCCCATTTCTGTGTATTCCCACCTGCCCACAGACATCTGTTGTTTTCAGTCTTGTAAGCATTTTGGAAAAGCACACTTTTTTTTTTTTTTTGAATACTTGCTTTGACCTCACTACAGTAGAGGCTCAGAGTCCATGACTATGGCTGGTAAAGTCCATAGCAATACAGAGTTGTGTAGGGATGAAGAATACCCAGTGGTTCAGCTCATTTAAATTGTTTAAGCCAAGGCTTTTGGCTAGAACACAGTCAAGAACATTTAAAACCAGTACTAACCTACACTCCCTCCTGGATTGGCACCTCTTTCTTCATCAGTTCATTGCATTCCTTTAGTTCCCAGGGAGTACATATCAAGATTTTCCTGTTTAAAAGAAACAAAAAATATCAGTCACAAATACACAGAAAACCTGCCATTCACATACATGGTGCCCACACTGTAGCATTACCAAAGCCCTGCATATACACAAAAGATTAAATTGACACACTGGGGAGGAGAGAGCAGGAATAGCACTCTGGCACCTGCGATTAGTAACAAGAATTTCTGCTCTGAACTGGGGCTTAGTCAACGTGCAAGTACAGTACTGATCCACTAACAAAACTGAGCCTACCACTTAATCCCAGGTGCCATATACACCCTACCCTCTTCCATTGCCTCCTGTCAATGAAATATTTTCCAGGCTCTTCCATGTCATTGCAGCTTAGATACCTGCACTCTGGCTCAGGGCTGACTTGGGAAACTTCTCAGTGCTTTAACTTTGTGTTGGGCTTGATACAAGCACGAGGCTTCTTCCTTTGGCTTGGCCCCCAGCAGAAGGTGGGCAAGTGGCAGCTTTGCAAGTGCTTTGATGGAACTGAGCTTGGACACCAACCAGAGACTAAAACCTAACCAAAGAAAAGGCACAGAGAAACTGTGTTAGAGAGTAGCAGAAAGAAACGTCAGGGCTGAGCACTGTTTAACACACAGGGTTTGGAGTTTTGGAGACTGGAGCTCCCAACAGACTTGGCTCTTTGAATGGAAATATCCTTTAGCTCTTGATCCTGACAGAAATACTACACACTGCCCCTACCTCTACTTTGCAGTTGCCTGAAGCATTTGCTTGTGCACATCCAGTTCTCTTCCATGCTTACAAAGTATGTTGAACCTGCAAAACAGTCAGTACTACAAACCTGCAGCCAAATGCCTCTTCTCTCAAAGCTGTGAAAACTGCAGTTAAAGACATCAGAGGTACCACGACACGCCTTCTGGTCTCGGTTAGCTTTTAAAAAGCAAGGTCTTCTGAACCTCTGTTTTCCAGCTGCCAATTGCTGGAGAAAGGGTCTGGGTTTGATCAGCTGGAAGATCAAATCTAACTACCAAAACCCAGTACAGGACATTACACACCTCAGGCTTCAGATTTGGAGCCCAACCCAAAGGCCTGAATAACCTCTCTCCTGCCACTGGGCTGACTGAAGCATTGCACATCCCCTGCCTTCTCCAGCTCTTCCCCAGCAGTCTCCTCCTGGCCACCCCACTATAGGCTGCTATATGGTCTCAGGGAACCACATTCTGGATCCACTCTGGCATATCCTGTCAATGAGGATACAGAGATGCTCTCCCAGCACACTGTGCTCCTCTCACCTCTTCTGGTCTCACTGCATTGTCCTTTCCTCACCTCCAGACACTGGTTTTGACCTTCAGTCAGATCTCCACTCCTTGTAAAATTCCCCCGCTTCAAGGAAATCAACAAGACGACCACGTCCTCCTGAGCCCTGTTTCTTAGGGGAACTTTGGTCTGGCAACCAATATGGAAAATGGCAGTGTGAGCACAAAAACATCAAAGCTTGCCCCAGAGGAAGGTGGGATGAGATTTGCTGTTGTTCTGCAGGGAAGCACAGCACAAAGAAAACCTGGTGAGGTTTAAGCACTAACAACTTTACTGGGCTTTATTGGGCTTTTGCTGCCTTCTGCACATGTCTCGTCTGTTAACATGCCAAACCTCCCAGCCCCCTGCCTTTCAAGATGGCTTATTTTGGCTTGGACTAGAGTATCAGTCAGCACCTGCACTGCCAAACCCTTGTAGACCTGAGCGTGCTCCTCACAGCTCTGCACCACCGTACCCTGTGGGAAGTGAGGCTCAGGGTGAGCAGTGCTGCACAGATATGTCCTGGAAGGCAGCACAATGGGAATATATATACGAGACTGGTGGGGGAAAGGTCGAGTATCAACACTGGGAAAGGTGATGGCAGTTCCGTGTCTGCAGCAGGATCCGGGCAGACACAGAACTGAGCAGCGACTCTCTTTGGAGACCATGAGGCAATGCGTACCCTCACTCCTGCAACCCGCTCTAGATGACATCCCACTTCTCAAATCCTTGCCCTGCCTTTCCCATCCAGCTTTCCAGACTGTGGGAATCGTCCTCTGAGGGCAAGACAAGAGAAAGTGCTCCTTGCTGAACTGCCACCATTTCCTCCACTGAAATCACCCTAGCTCTGCACACAAGGACATATGGCAGCAGCAGTAGTTCACTCCCGTTCTGCTCCCTACACACCCCTTGGATGACTTGAATGAAGTCTGCTCCTGGGATTGTCCTAGTGCTCACCCCAGCCTCCCTGAAGAAGTCAACTATCGGCCACTTCTATTTGCGTGGGAGGTTATGCAGCGTGACAAGATCCTGGGGGGATGGTGCACAAAGAAGGGGGGTGCTGCCCTTCCCCCAGGGCCATCAACTCTCTGCTGGCAAGCACTGAAAAAGCTTAGAAAACACCCTGAGAGCACCCTTACCCAGAGTCACCGGGCCAGGAGGTGTGACACCATCTGGGGCAACTCTACTGATCTGTTCTTCTCCCACTAGTCTTCCCTTTCTTCTGAGGGTTTCCGTCAGCAGGGTTTGCTCCTGAGTTCTTGCAGATGCAGACAGAAACCCTTCTGTTATTGCCTAGGAACTAATTCACCCGTGAGCTATTTTTCAGAAAGGGCTATGGTTTCTTGTCTGACATAAGCAACGCCCAAACAGAATTTCTAATGCACCTCCTGAGCACAGGCATGCAAACAAGGGATTGCTAAGACTCAGAGTAACTCACATCATTTAAGAACCCACAACAGGCAGCTGAAGGTGAAAAAGAGCACAAAGAAAGGGGTCTTTTCAGAATCACTATCTATTTCTTTTTCATATCCATATTTTCCTCACCATGGGGACGAAACACAGGCTCTGCAGCCCCTGCAGTCAAATACAGTTCTGCTGGATAGGGGGGAGAAGAAAGTAGAGAGACCTGAACAGGAAATTTTCAAATCTGTGAAGAACCAAGTAGAAACAGTTCCAAAGCTGTGGTGGTACATCTCCCCCTGCCCCTGTTCTTCTGTTCTGTTTTTCCCCTTCACTTCGGCCGCTTTACAATCTCAGGAATTCCAGGTCACAGCTTTTGTGTGGCGAGTTGGTCAGTTAAGCACCCCTTAATTGTACCAGAAACTCCTACATGGCTGGAGCAGAGAGCAGCTCTGTTCTTATCAAGATTCATATTATGGCTAACGAGGGGAACGAGAACAAACAGCTACCCCAGACAGCCTTGAAACAGAGTGGTATCATCGCTGCTAGAATTCCAGCAACAAGCCGACCCGAATTGTGGCTTGGATGGAAATTTACTGGTGATTAAAGTCAATCATCTCACAATCCTATAAACGGCAGTCCTAAGTGAGGCTCTTTGAGCTCTCCTGGACCGCCGCGGGCCGTACCAGCATCTCCCTCCGACTGAAGCATCACTCGGAGTCAGCGAAACCTAGCAGATATCCGAAAGTCTGCTGCTACCAGAACTCCATTGCCAGAGATCGACAATGGAGCCTGGGCTGCTGATATTCTTCACTCCTCGAGACTCTACTCTCGCCCGTTGAGAAATGCCAAGGCATTAGACGTGAGTATTTCACTAAACTCGAGGGGAATTTTTAACAGGTATACTATTTTCATATATGCATTTATAGTTGTAAGTGTGCCTGCATGAATCAATTTAAGTAGTTTGTAGATGTATGATTTAATTTTAAAAGGAGTTTTATATTGCTGTACTATTCTTATAGCATTACTCTCCTAAACCGTTGACCAAGTCTGAGACTAAGAGTGGGCCCAGCCGCACCTAGGCTCCTCTCTGAGAAGGAGTCTAGAAAGCAAGGGGGTCCATTCTGAACCTCGTGACTCAACAGGAGGGTCTCCATATCCCCTACATACAATTTCTCTTTCTCTCTCATATAATCCAAATTTCCTTTATATACTTTTCCTATGTCCTATGTACTAGATATACATACATTACTCTTATCCATATAAACCGTTGACCAAGTCTGAGACTAGGACTAGACCTAGCCGCACCTAGGCTCCTCTCTGAGAAGGAGTTTAGAAAGCAAGGGGGTCTAGTCTGAACCTTGTGACTCAACGGGAGGGTCCCCCTCCCCCCCCCCCCCCCCTTTTTTGCCTTGATTCCATATCTATGCAATGCTTTTATGAATCATCTTAACTTGTTGTGATTTAATTCTCTTTTATGTGCTTCTGTGTAGTAATAGAGTGAACCTTGCCATCTTCGAATCTGTAACTAAGTCACTGTTTGATCAATTTTGTCTAATCACTTTATTAATCATTGATGATTGAGTGCTATTAAAAACACTATAATCAAATTCTGCAATTCGCTACAAGTAAATTCTAACTTTTACTAAATCAAACTGTGTAAAGTCACTCATTCATAGCGAATCGACATAATCAGCAGGATTCACAAACCTGAATTCGTGACAAAAGCATAGCATAAATTTACAGAAATTTAAACCTGATGGAGCTGAGTAGCAGAAGTGAGTATTACAGAGAACTAGAGGGGAGCACTGCAATCAAAAGGGTAAGCAACACAGACAGCTCTAACTGCACATTTTCACCTGATTGCCTTAAATGAAATAGGCTTGGGATCCCCATTGCTCACTTCACCCTGGAATAGTCCTATTCCTCATCTGAAAGCTGCTGTGAGCCTGGCTGAGGATGTCAGGAAGCAGAGCTAAATGCTGCACTTTCCTTGGTCACATTTCCTTTGGAATAATACATTTTAAAAAAACCCAAAACCTGTTACTGCAAGAACCAGGAAGCAAAAAAATCCCTGACAGATTGACTGGAACTTCCTGGCTGTGGTAAAACCATCCACCCTCTGTAGCCCCACTTCCCAAAAGCCAGCAGCACAGCTTGGGTGGGAGAAAAGGCAAGGATCAGACCTTGGGGCTGAGTGAGGGGCACAACAAGCATTGGCCAAGGGAGCTGCATCCAACCGCTAGCACTTCCCACTTGCTTCACTTGCTTCTCTGACAACAAAGCCCCAGTGCGTGCTCTTACCAGGAGGGAGGAACAACTTCCATGGCTGGAAATCCCCATTTATAAAAGGCTGCCAACAGAGATGGGGCCGTCCATGAGCATGAGACCCACGTGAAGGCCTGGGGACAGCAAAGGCACCTGCTCTGCCCCCACCACAGCATGCCCGCTCCACAGCCTGCAGCCGTCTCTTGGAGAGGAGGCCGCTCCGCCTTCCCCTGCCCTGCGGACGTGAAACACCCACCTCCAGCTCTCAGGGCTCGGGCTGGCGACCCTCGGGGCAGCAGCAGGAACTGCTCAGACCCTGCTTGTGATACCAAGCTTGAGAAAAGCAAATGATTCCCCTCCTGTGAAACAACATAGCCAAACTTGGAATGTTTCAAATACTTTATGGGTAGATGGCCTTAGAGCTTGCTATAAGATTAGACAAAAGGGAATTCATCGGACACTGTATCCATGAGTAGAATAGATAAGGAGGATGTACTAGAATAAGCTAGTTTTGTATCAGTAGAATTATATAACCAAGCCAAAAATGAACTGAGCATGCCCAAAAACCGGAGTTCAACCAGCAAACACAGTGAGGAAGACTACCGACGACCACCAGAGGACCCTGAAAGACCACCAATGGACATAAGTGTTGCCTTTAAGTAGTAGATCTTGTTATACTAATGAAATATAGTCCTTGAGTAGCAGTTAAGTAACGCATATTTTGCTACACTGATAAAATGTGAGAAGGAAGGGAGGATGGCTAAGTGCCTGGTTGCTGACCTTTGAAGATAAGGGGACGGTAAAACAAACGGGCATGCACAAAATAGGAGAAACTGGGTAAGAGGTAATTTGGGCAGGGGGAGATCGCGACCACCAACCCGATTAAGGACTGAAGCAAGTAGCCCCCCCCCCTCCTCTTGTGCAAGCACAGCAAATTAAATAGACACTATGGCTTTAAAGACTATGTGAGAAAACTGTTAACCAATGAAGATGAGCGCACAAAGACAAGTTAATGATTATGTATTAGAAAGGTGTGGAAAATGTATATTCAATGTATAAATAAGGGAATGGAATCCGAACCTGGTGTGCTTGATTTGTGGAATTCTTCTACCTTGCACCCCGTGCAGAATAAAGCAATATCTCCTTTCAAAACCATTTTTGGTTTTGGGAGCTTTGTTTCCAGGTAACAGTTTTGGCGACCCAGATGGGACCCTGAGTTTTCGACTTCTGCAGCTTGTGCACACGACCAGGGATTGCAACGGGAGCTCCGGCATGCACTGGAACTATTTTTCCAGGGACTTCCCTGAGCGATTCCCCGGAGTGGTGAGTAATACTCCGTAGCCAAAATTAAGAGATATTGCCTAATATTGAAAAGTTCCCCAAGTAAATCGTGACGATCAGAGCATGTATTGGTGGAATATTGGTATTGGTTTTATTGGTATTGCACCTGCATAAGGCTATTTGCGTTAATATGGTGACGACCAGAGCAAGTAGCACTGGTATTGGTTGTATTACTGTGCACAGTGGCATTGGTATTGCTTGTATTATGGTATATAATTGTTTGAATAAGTAAGAGCTCTTTTGTGTAACTTTGTGTAATTTTGGTTAAAGCTGTGTTATACTATTTATAAGAATGGGAAATGTGCTGTCCTCCTAGGAAGGGGGAATACCTAAGGCTTCCCCATTAGGTTGTATTTTAAAGAATTGGAACAAGTTTGGAGGGGATCCACTGATACGAAAGAATTTGATAGAATATTGTAATCAGTGGTGGCCTGTCTATGTGTTAGAAGATCAGGAAAAGTGGCCAAAGAATGGAACTTTGAAATACAATACTGTATTACAGTTGATGTTGTTTGGTAGACAAGAAGGAAAATGGGATGAAGTGCCATGTGTGGATTTGTTCTTTACACTAAGAAACGATTGGAAAAGTCGGAAGGAATGTGGGTTAGTTGTTAAGGACTCTAATATTCTCACTTTAGAGCAAGTGAAAAATAAGGGACCAAAACGATGCTGCTCAGCATGTAGCATCGCAAAGCCGTGTAATAAGTATAAGGAATCGGAAGGTGAGGAGGATGAGACGTAGTTATTGATGGCACCAGGGCAAGGGAATTCGAGTAGAAATCTAAGTGAGAATGAAAACAGAGGAGAGAATTTCAGCCCAGTAGCAGGGTGAACTAGAAGGAGGGGAGCGGCATTGCAAGCACCCTTAAGACAGGCAGTGGGTCAAGTATGTGAAGTGGCTAGAAAATGGACCGATTTAGATCCAGAAAAGGAAACTGATGTTTTCATGTTTGTTACTTTGTTTGTGGGTCAGTCAAACCTGGATATTAGAAGGTAGAAGGAACAGCTGCTAGATCTGTAGACAGGTTATTGGAAGTGGCCTGGAAAGTATACAATAATAGGGATGAGGAGGAAAGGAAAAGACAGGAGAAAGATCAAGTGAGAAAGGAGAGTCACAAGGCTCAATTGCTAGCTGCTGCAATATCAAAAGGCAATCAGAATGGTAATTGGAGAAATAATGGGCAGGGATCAAGAGGGCCCCCCCCTAAAAGGAAATACAAAAATTCCCTGGGGGCTGAGGGAACACCAATTTTTAGGTAGAGATCAGTGTGCTTTATGCAGGCAGAGAGGGCACTGGAAAAGGGAGTGCTCTCAAAATCAAAATCAAAACCCCTTCCAGAAAGAGAATCCTTGGGTAGAGGAACTGCTTACTTTAGGTCAAGGTTCCAACTGAAGGGGACCAGGGGATGACTCAAAAGTGCCCCCAACAGAACCCCTGGTTACCCTGAAGTTGGGGAATGATAAAATAAATTTCTGAGTTGACACAGGGGCAACATACTCAGTGTTAAACACCTGTAAATGTAAAATAAGTAAGCAACGTATGCCTATCATTGGGGCAACAGGAAAAAGGGAAGTATTGATAATCAAATTTTTACTCACAAATTCTTGTATATTCCCGATTGCCCGATGCCTTCGCTGGGAAGAGACATACTTAGTAAATTGAATGCCCAGATTTTGTTTGAAGGGGATAATATACAAGTACAAATACCTGAAGAAAAAGCCTTGGAGGCGCAAGTGTTTCTGTTACAGGAAGAGATACAAGAGAACTCAGAACCTGAAACTATTCTGGAAGAAGTACTGAATGCAGTAATCCCCTTGGTGTGGGTGTCTGGGATACCAGGATGATCCCGTGCTGCAGAACCAGTAAACATTGTATTAAAGCCAGGAGTACAACCGGTAAGGCGAAAACAGTATCCTATAAAATTGGAAAGTTGAAAAGGTTTGGAACATCTAATAGAGAAATTTGTAACCCATGGATTATTATGGGAATGTTACCAGTGAAAAAGCCACACTCAGATGAGTACCGGTTACTACAGGATTTGAGGGCAATTAATCAAATAGTGCAAGACGTCCACCTGGTGGTAGCAAATCCATATACCTTCCTGACTGCCATTAAAGAGACAGATCAGTGGGTCACAGTATTGGATCTAAAAGATGCCTTCTTTTGTATACCCTTGGAATTTGAAAGTAAAAAATTATTTGCCTTTGAGTGGGAAAACCCTAAAACAGGTAAAAAAACTCAATTATGCTGGACTGTCCTCCCTCAAGGGTTCAAGAATAGCCCGACAATCTTTGGGAATCAATTGGCTAAGGAATTGGAAACCTGGCAGAAGGATAATAAGGGAGTGACTTCACTGCAATACGTAGATGACATCCTCCTGGGAACTCAAACACAGGAGGAATCTGTACGATATACTGTTGATCTTTTGAACTTCTTGGGAACAACAGGCTACAGAGTGTCAAAATGGAAGGCACAAATTGCCCAACACACGGTCACCTATCTGGGTTTTACCATTACTAAAGGACAGCGGAGTTTGGGGACTGAGAGGAAAGAAGCGATTTGTCAGGTACCAGAACCCAGATCAAAATGAGAACTGAGGGCATTTCTTGGAGTGGTGGGGTGGTGTCGATTATGGATTATTAATTTTGGACTGACCGCTAAACCTTTATATGAAGCAGCGAAAGGAACAGGAGAAATCCTGGAATGGACACCCAAGTGCCGCAAAGCCTTCCATCAACGAAAACGAGATTTGATGTCAGCACCCGCCTTAGGACTTCTAAATTTGGAGAAACCATTCAAGCTGTTTGTAGGTGAGAGGCAGCATGTCGCATTGGGTGTTTTGGTTCAAAAGGCTGGATCCTGGAAACACCCTGTGGGATATTTTTCTAAACAACTGGATCAAGTGAGTAAGGGGTGGCCCTCATATCTACAAGCTGTTGCTGCAATGGTGCTACTTATTCAAGAGGCTAGGAAACTGACTTTGGGACAAGAGATAACAGTACAGGTACCGCATGCAGTTACGACCGTTTTGGAACAAAAGGGGGTACATTGGCTGTCCCCTAGCCGGATGATGAAATACCAGGCCGTGCTGCTAGAACAAGACGATGTGGAACTAAAAGTGACTACAACTCTGAATCCGGCCACCCTGATACCACTGCCTGGAGAAACAGAATTAGAACACGATTGCCTACAAACAGTCGAACGGGTCTATTCCAGGAGGGCGGACTTGAAAGATACCCCCCTGGAACAGGCCGAACTAAATCTGTTCATGGATGGAAGCAGTCAAGTTAATGGTGGAGTTCAGAGAGCAGGATCTGCTGTTGTGATTGGAGAAAAGGAAATAAAAGCATTAGAAGCTAAAGCTCTCCCGGCTAATATATTAGCCCAGAAGGTGGAGCTAGTAGCCCTAATAAGAGCACTAGAACTTGCAGAAGGAAAGATTGTGAATGTATCGACAGACTCTAAGTATGCATTTAGGGTTGTTCCTGCACATGGGGCCATATGGAAAGAGAGAGGTCTCCTTTCATCACAAGGTACACACGTGAAGTATGGTGACTTAATAGGAAAATTGTTGCAAATTATCAAACTGCCCAAGCGAGTGGCAGTTATGCATTGTAAAGCTCATCAATTTGGGAATGCTCCTGAAGTAGTTGAAAATCGATGAGCAGATTCAGCGGCTAAGAGAGTGGCAGCAGAACAGGTCCTTGGAATATGGCCTGAAAAATACGAAAACCTGAAGGGACCACCAAACTATAATAAGGAGGACAATCAGCTAAATTGCTTAATGCAGAAAAGAATCAAGACAGATGGTGGATTGCAAATGATGACCGAGTGGTAGTGACCACAACTGTTATGAGAGAGTTCATGGAAGAAGAGCATAAGAAAACACATTGGGGAATAGAAGCTCTTATGGACAATGTTAAACTTTTTATTTTAAGTATAGGGATGGGAAGTATAGCCAAGAGCATCATTCAGAAGTGTAAAATCTGTCAGCGAAACAATCCACAAACACAACTTAGACCTCCGCCTGGGAAAACTAAAAAGGGAAATACACCAGACAGTTATTGGCAAATAGATTTCTTGAAACTTCCCAGGTAAAGTGGGTATCGGCATCTATTGGTATTGGTGGATACATTTTCCGGGTGGCCAGCAGCTTTTCCCTGTCACACCAACCAGTCTAGAGAGGTAGTTAGGGTGTTATTGAAAGAAATAATACCTTGTTTTGGGATTCCAATTGGAATGTCCTCAGATTGAAGACCACATTTTGTAGCAAAGGTACTTCAAACATTAGCAAAAATATTAGAAATAAAATGGTATTTACATACACCATGGAGGCCACAGTCTAGCAGAAGGGTAGAAAGAATGAATCAAACAATTAAAAGACAACTAAATAAAATTTGTCAGGAGGCACAATTAAAGTGGCCAGATGCTCTCCCATTGGCATTGCTGAGAGCAAGGATTGCACCGAGATCTAGAGAAAGGGTTAGCCCTTTTGAAATATTATATGGGAAACCTTACCGAAGCACAAACCATGAGCCAGGCTCTATAGAATTAATGGAAAACAGTACCTTAAGGAATATTTGATCTCTCTAGGAAACATTTTGTCTTCTCTCAACAGGTACCTACAATTGAGAACACCTTTGAACTTAGATACTGCGGTCCATAAAATTCAACCAGGAGACTGGGTCTATCTGAGAACCTGGAATGACCTTTAAAACCTTTAAAAGAACGCTGGAAAGGACCCTTTCAAGTGCTCCTGACTACATGTACTGCAGTCAAGCTTGACGGAATAGGACTGTGGATTCATTACACCCGGATTAAGAAGGGACTTCCGCCAGATAAGTGGTCTGTGGAAGAAGCAAGTGAAAGCTTTCTGTGGTTAAAATTTAAAAAGAACAATTCATGAATTGTACATGGAGTTTGTGGGTATTTTACTTTGGATCAGATTGTAAACAAACTTGTGTTACCTTACGCCTATTGATGTGTGTAGGTGTGCTTATTTTAGCTAGATTTTTATGTTACCATGAGCTTTTTAACCCAAATATGGAGAATGTGTCTTGGATTAGGTTGGATGATGGGGGATACCCTAACATGGGATCAGAATCTACATATCAAATTGATGCATCAGACTGTGACAGTAGTGAGTAAGACTAATTGTTGGATATGTGCTTCATTCCCAGGAACTTATGGGAAGAATACTTAGTAGGAATTCCTATTCCCAAGAACACTTCCTGGACAAAGTTATGGGTAGACATGTCCTTTAATGTAAGCCAAGAGGCAGAAAGTCATGTTTGGGATATAGCGACCCTGAGACCTGAAAAGAATTATTGCAGGTGCATAACAAGAAAAATTAGTAAGGATGCCATTATGAGAGATTACACCTTTGTAGGGAAATATAGTTACTGTGACCAGACTATATGAGTAAGAAGTGCTAAGAGACCGAACTTTGTGAATCTGACCATCACTTGTGAATATACCCCTTGGCCAGTCCTGGAGGGATGAGGATGGTATTGGATATGTGGGAATAAGGCTAGAAAGGTATTGCCTGCAAATTGGTCAGGGGTCTGCACACTGGGAGCTGTTGTTCCAAGGATAGCTATTGTAAGCCAGTTAAATTCTAGTTTTTGGGTTCGATCATATATTGAAAGGGCTAAACCTCTGACAATACCTGACTCAGATAGTTTTAGTTATCTGCTGAGGCAGATATTTCGAAGAATGTGACTCCTTGTCTGGCACGATTAAAAACAGACCCTGAGCAAGCTCATTAGGCTTCCTGTGTAAAACACTGATAACATAGACTCAGGACCCCCGTGCTGAGATAAGCACTCAAGGAGCTGGTTTCGTAGCATTCCAAGGCCAAAGGACTGATGAGCTAATTCGAATGACCATAAATGGACAAAGGAAGCCCAAAAGTTCAACTAGTGGACAAGTGAAGAAGACTATTGGAGACCACCAGAGGACCCCCGAAGACCTCCAAAGAGAGCGATTATGCATGCGGATTGGACATTTGCATATGATAATGATCTCATGTTTATGTAGATGAATTCTTAGAAATCATATGAATATGTATAACTTGATAGTATAAAATCTCTGGAAGTTTGCCAAATCGTTGGAGCACTCATGGTGGAATGATCCCCAGTGCTGCCCAGCGCTGTAATAAAGAATGCCTGCTTAATAATAACTTTGTTGCTATTGAGTTTTATGTCGGGAACTTTCTGAAGACTCCGTTTCCTCTTACGGAGAGGTTCGGACTTTGAAGAATAGTATCTGCGAATTTTTGTATCAATATGAAGAAGTATAAGTGGTCAATATCACGCAATCCTTTAGCTGAGCAGCCAACAGCTTTTCATTCATTTGCTCGATGGTCCGTGCCATGGTTAGGAGTGAGTTAGAAAAAGCCATTGTAAATATCTCAGCAGGACGAGAAATTATTGAAAATACAACTATGGAGGCTATTTCTGCTCTACAAGAAGAAGTCTCTCAAGTAGCTACTATTACAACACAGAGTAGAATGGTACTAGATATGATATTAGCCTCTCAAGGAGGAGTGTGTACCATTATTAATAGCAGTTGTACCTATGTCGACCAATCAGGAAGGGTAACCACGGAGTTGAGTAAGATTTGGGAACAAACTCGGGTTTTTCATGAAATTCAGAAAGACAACATGTCCTTAGGGTTTGGAGAAGTCTGGAAATGGTTGACTTCCTGGATTCTGGATTTATCTGTGTTAGTTAAGAAAATAATTGGATTAATAATAGTTGTAGTGATATTGTTAGTATGCATTTGTGTTTTTATTCAATGTGTAGTTGGGTTTTGCAGGAGAGGCGGAAGTCTCAAAAGAAGATTTTGAAAGTTCCAAAGGGGGGAAGTAGTAGATCTCGTTATACTAATGAAATACAGTCCTTGAGTAGCAGTGAAGTAATGCATATTTTGCTACACTGATAAAATGTAAGAAGGAAGGGAGGATGGCTAAGTGCCTGGTTGCTGACCTTCAAAGATAAGGGGATGGCAGAACAAAAGGGACATGCACAAAATAGGACAAACCAGTTAAGAGGTAATTTGGGCAAGGGGAGATCACCACCACTGGCCCAATCAAGGACTGAAGCAAGTAGCCCCCCACACTCCTCCTGCGCAAGCGCAGTGAATTAAAGAGACACTATAGCTTTAAAGACTATGCGAGTAAACTGTTAACCAATGACGATGAACGCACAAAGACAAGTTAATGATTTTGTATTAGAAAGGTGTGGAGATTGTACATTCAATGTATAAATAAGGGAATGGAATCCGAACTTGGCGTGCTTGATTTGTGGAATTCTTCCACCTTGCACCCCGTGCAGAATAAAGCAATATCTCCTTTCAAAACCATTTTCGGTTTTGGGACCTTTATTTCCACGTAACAGAAGTATGCATGTGTGAATGACATTTATGTAAGAGTTCCAAGAAATAACATGAATATGATAATCATTTCTTGGAAATGTAATGAATATGTATATCTTAATTGTATATAATCTTTGTAGTTAAGTAACCTGGCATGCACGTTAGGTGGAAGTATCCCCTGTGCACCCAGCACCATAATAAAGAATGCCTGCTTTCTAAAACTCCAAAGACGAGTCTTAGAGAGTTTTTGCAACCAGCTTTTACGGTAACAGTTGTGGGGTTGTCCCTGCAGCTGAGCACTTGGGCTGGGGAGCTGGGCCATGCTGGGGCCCAGGGGCACTGAGATCTCCAGGTCCCTGTCCCCAGGCCCACCCACACTGGCAGATACCTGCCCCTGCCCCTGCCCCGGCCCCCCCCGCCTCTCCCCCATTTCTCCTCAGCCTGCTCGGCCTCTGCCCCCTCCGGCCCCGCCCCAGGCTGCCTGGGACTGACAGGCCGCCTCCGGCTCCGCTCATTGGCTCAGCTGTGGCCAATGGCGGGGCTGTTGCCAGGCGGGCACAGGAAGCAGGAAGGGAAGTGGTGGAGAGGAGGGCAGGCAAGGAGGGGAAGGGAGGGCAGGGCAGCTTGCCTGTATTTGCTCTGGATCGGCAAGGCTTTCTGAAAATGCAGCTCTGCCTGTGCTGCCAGCAGCCACAGCCCTGGGCAGGAGGAGCTGTGTGCCGGGAGCCGCTGGCATGGGCCAGGCCGGCAGCAGGCAGGAGACAGGGCTCTGCCCCCGGTCCCGCTGGCCGTGCTGAGCCCAGCACCCAGGGCTCTCCTCAGGCCTCGCCTTCCCCCGGGCGGTGAGGAGGAGGGACGCCCTGTCCTGGCATGGCCCAGGGCATCTTCCTGTGGCCAGGAGGAAGGACAGAGCCCCGTCCCTCTGTCCGTGGGGGCTGACCGCTGGCCTTCGCTTCTGTCCTGGGGCTCCCCAGCGCCGGCAGGCCCCGCAGAGCTTCAGGGCCAAGCAAATGCTGGGGCACCAGGGGCTCCTGGGGCTCTGGGCGGATTTGGGCATCTCTGGAGCTGAGCAGAAGTCTCGCAATCGCCGGCCCTTCTTCTCATGGGGGACTTCAACTTGCCGGACAGATTCTATCTGCTGGAAATAGAACCCAGCAGAGAGGCAACAGTCTGGGAAGTTCCTCGAGTGTGTGGAGGATAACTTCCTGACGCAGCTGGTAAGCGAGCCTACCAGGGGAGGTGCCTCACTTGACCTGCTGTTTACAAACAGAGAAGGACTCGTGGGAGATGTTGTGGTGGGAGGCCGTCTTGGGCTTAGCGACCACGATAGGATAGAGTTCTCGCTTCTGGGCGATGTAAAGAGGAGGGGCAGCCAAACTGTTACCATGGCCTTCCGGAGGGCAGACTTTGGCCTGTTGAGGACGCTGGTTGGGAAAGTCCCTTGGGAGGCAGTCCTGAAAGGCAAAGGGGTCCAGGAAGGCTGGGGGTTCTTCAAGAAGGAAGTCTTAAGGGTGCAGGAGCGGGCAGTACCCGTGTGCCGTAAGACCAACTGGCAGGGAAGACGACTGGCCTGGCTGAACAGGGAGCTTTTGCAGGGACTCAGGGGAAAAAGGAGAGTCTACCACCTTTGGAAGAAGGGGTGGGCAACTCAGGAAGAGTACCTGGATCTTGTTAGATCATGCAGGGAGGAAATTAGAAAAGCAAAAGCCCAGCAAGAACTCAATCTGGCCACTGTTGTAAAAGATAATAAAAAATGCTTTTATAAGTACATCAGCAATAAAAGGAGAGCCAAGGAGGATCTCCATCCTTTGCTGGATGTGGAGGGGAACGTTGTCAGCGAGGACAAGGACAAGGCTGAGGTACTTAACGCCTTCTTTGCCTGTGTGTTTAACAGCCAGACCAGTCATCCCCAGGGTACTCAGCCCCCTGAGCTGGAAGACAGGGACGGGGAGCAGAATGGAGCCCCCATAGTCCAGGAGGAAGCAGTTAATGACCTGCTACACCACCTGGACGCTCACAAGTCTATGGGGCTGGATGGGATCCACCGAGAGCATTGAGGGAGCTGGCGGAGGAGCTTGCCAAGCCACTTTCCATCATCTATCAGCAGTCCTGCTTAACAGGGGAGGTCCCTGATGACTGGAGGCTTGCCAATGTGACGCCCATCTACAAGAAGGGCTGGAAGGAGGACCCGGGAAACTACAGGCCTGTCAGCCTGACCTCAGGGCCGGGAAAGATTATGGAGTGGTTCATATTGAGTGAACTCAACAGGCAAGTGCAGATCAACCAGGGGATCAGGCCCAGCCAGCATGGGTTCATGAAAGGCAGGTGCTGCTTGACCAAGCTGATCTCCTTCTATGACCTGGTGACCCGCCTGGTGGATGAGGGAAAGGCTGTGGATGTCATTTACCTGGACTTCAGCAAAGCCTTTGACACCGTCTCCCATAATATTCTCCTTGGGAAGCTGGCAGCTCATGGCTTGGACGGGCGTAGTCTTCGCTGGGTAAAAAAACTGGTTGGGTGGCCAAGCCCAGAGAGTAGTGGTGAATGGAGTTAAGTCCAGTTGGCGGCCAGTCACGAGTGGTGTTCCCCAGGGCTCTGTTTTGGGGCCAGCCTTGTTTAATATCTTTATCGATGATCTGGGTGAGGGGATTGAGTGCAGCCTCAGTAAGTTTGCAGATGACACCAAGTTGGGGGGGAGTGTCAATCTGCTGGAGGGTAGGCTGCCCCTGCAGAGAGACCTGGACAGGCTGGACCGATGGGCTGTGGCCAGCTGTATGAGGTTTAACAAGGCCAAGTGCCGGGTCCTGCACTTGGGTCACAACAACCCCATGCAGCGCTACAGGCTTGGGGAAGAGTGGCTGGAAAGCTGCCTGGCGGAAAAGGACCTGGGGGTGTTGGTCGACAGCCAGCTGAACGTGAGCCAGCAGTGTGCCCAGGTGGCCAAGAAGGCCAACAGCATCCTGGCTTGTATGAGGAATAGTGTGGCCAGCAGGAGCAGGGAGGTGATTGTTCCCCTGTACTGGGCGCTGGTGAGGCCGCACCTGGAATCCTGTGTCCAGTTTTGGGCCCCTCAGTACAAGAAAGACCTTGAGGTGCTGGAGCGTGTTCAGAGAAGGGCAACAAGGCTGGTGAAGGGTCTGGAGCACAGGGCTGATGGGGAGCAGCTGAGGGAACTGGGGTTGTTTAGCCTGGAGAAGAGGAGGCTGAGGGGAGACCTTATCGCTCTCTACAACTACCTGAAAGGAGGCTGTAGTGAGGGGGGTGTTGGTCTCTTCTCCCAAGTAGTTAGCGATAGGACGAGAGGAAATGGGCTCAAGCTGCGCCAGGGGAGATTTAGGTTGGATATTAGGAAAGAGTTCTTCATGGAAAGGGTGGTCAAGCATTGGAACAGGCTGCCCAGAGGGGTGGTGGAGTCCCCATCCCTGGAAGCCTTCAGAAAACGAGTAGACGTGGCACTCTGGGACATGGTTTAGTGGGCATGGAGGTGTTGGGTTGATGATTGGAGTGATGATCTTAGAGGTCCTTTCCAATCTTAATGATTCCTAGTTTTTACTTTCATTATAAATAACCCAGCCACCAAGCCATTAATTGGTTTAGTTGTGGACTTGGTAATGTTAGGTTAATGGTTGGACTGAATGATCTTGAAGGTCTTTTCCAACCTAAACGATTCTACGATTCTATGATGCTAGGGGAGGTTTAGATTGGATATTAGGAAAAAATTCTTCACCAAAAGGGTTATTAAGCATTGGAAGAGGCTGCCCAGGGAAGTGGTTGAGTCAGCATCCCTGGAGGTATTTAAAAGAAATGTAGAAGTGGCACTTAGGGACCTGGTTTAGTGGTGGACTTGGCAGTGTTAGGTTTATGGTTAGACTTGATGATCTTAAAGGTCTTTTCCAACCTAAATGGTTCTATGTTAACAGCTGAGAGCTCTGCAGAAGGCAGCAAAAGGCCAGTAAAGTTGTTAGTGCTTAAACCTCACCAGGTTTTCTTTCTGCTGTGCTTCCCTGCAGAACAGCGGCAAATCTCATCCCACCTACCTCTGGGGCAAGCCTTGATGTTTTTGTGCTCACACTGCCATTTTCTGTATTGGTTGCCAGACCAAAGTTCCTGTAAGAGGCAAGGCTCAGGAGGACATGGTCATCTTGTTGATTTCCTTGAAACAGGGGCATTTTACAAGGAGTGGAGATCTGGCTGAAGGTCCAAACCAGTGTCTGGAGGTGAGGAAAGGACAATGCAGAGAGACCAGAAGAGGTGAGAGGAGCACAGTGTGCTGGGAGGCCCTCTCTGTATCCTCATTAATGGGAGATGCCAGAGTGGATCCAGAATGTGGTTCCCTGAGACCATATAGCAGCCTATAGCGGAGCGGCCAGGAGGAGACTGCTGGGGAAGAGCTGGGGAAGGCAGGGGATGTGCAATACTGCAGTCAGCCCAGTGGCAGGAGAGAGGTTATTCAGGCCTTTGGGTTGGGCTCCAAATCTGAAGCCTGAGGTGTGTAATGTCCTGTACTGGGTTTTGGTAGTTAGATTTGATCTTCCAGCTGATCAAACCCAGACCCTTTCTCCAGCAATTGGCAGCTGGAAAACAGAGGTTCAGAAGACCTTGCTTTTTAAAAGCTAACCGAGACCAGAAGGCGTGTCGTGGTACCTCTGATGTCTTTAACTGCAGTTTTCACAGCTTTGAGACAAGAGGCATTTCCGTGCCAGTCAAGGAAATGAGTGTGAAAGGAGTGTTGGAGTGCAAAGGAATTGTGATGGAAGTGATCACAGACTCATTTCTCAGTTTTCCATGGGCTGTCTGTATACCCCATGTAGCTCATCTTGCATTCAGAAAGAAGTGCCACCCTTTTGGTGAAAGAAGAAGAAAAAAAAAGGTAATCTGTGGCAGAGCTAGAACTTGGAGTGAGATTACCATGCTTAGTCTTACCCTTCTAGAGTATTACAAACATTTCCTTGAAAGACTTTCCCAGAATAAGAAGGCATGACTTTCTGAAATAGCTGTTTTCCTGGGAGCTGCACCTGAGCTAAGCCAGATGAGAGATTCTTGCCTGCTGTTAGGCACTGGGGCTGATGCCAGGTCACCCAGCAGTTTTGGGAAGGAAGGAACAAGACAGATGCATACGCTTCTCTGTGCTGCTTGTAATTTCTGGAACGTGTCTTGCCTACGTTGGTCTTCAGATTTCGTAGGTTGTAGGTTTGGCAGGATCTATTGTGTCATTAACGTGATGGTAATAACAAAATGCGGTGGGATAGGGTTGAGAATCAGAAGGTTAAAAGTGAGAAAGAAACTCGTGGGTAGAGATAAAAGCAGTTTAAAAATTAGAAAGATTTTTAAAAAAAAATTGTAAGGAAAAGAAAAAACCAAGAGAGAGAGGAAAATAAAACCCCCCAAAAACAAGCCATGCAAATGAAATCTATTGCTCGCCACCAACCGACCGATGCTCAGCCAGCCCCTCAGCAGCAGCTCCCCCTGCCACCCTTCCCCCCCCCCCGCCCCAGTTTTATTGCTGAGCATGACATCATATGGTCTGGAATATCCCTTTGGTCAGTTGGGGTCAGCTGTCTCGGCTGTGTCCCCTCCCAACTTTCTGTGCACCCGCAACCTACTCACTGGCGGGGCAGCATGAGGAGGAGAAGAGGCCTTGACGCGGTGTAAGCGTTGCTCAGCAGTAACTGAACCATCAGTGTGTTATCCAAACACCGTTTTGAGCACAAATCCAAACATAGCCCAATGCAAACTACTGTGAAGAAATTGAACTCTCCCAGCCCAAACTAGGGCAGTAAGGCATTTTGGGTTTCGTGTAATTTGCAAGAGTGCTTGAACAGTTTAATGTTATGTTGGGGTGTGGTAGTTAGAATGTCATCAGAAAAAAGTGAAGACAAAGAAGATGAAGACGGCAAAGATGCTCAAAAGCGTTATAACCTTTGGCAGCAGAAACATGTCATTTGCAGTTTATAAGAACAGTTTTCCTACAATGTATTATTCTTTTTAAAGATTTACAGCCGAGGTTTTGCTATTTCTGTATCAGAAATGAGTGATTTTAATGTAAAGTTCTCCACTGAAATGTGAAAAAATGACTGATGTATCCTGGAAAGAAGTGTAATGACACAGCCTGGATAGTTTCACTCCTGTAGGTTACAGTTCTCCTTAAAACACAGGTGCGTGTGTTTTCACTTGTGCTGTGCAGTGATTAAAAGAGCCAAACAGAAAAACCCACCCCTGAAACTTTGTCTGAAATTAGAGGTGGGTGAGACATATCACATTTTCTGCTTCTTCTGCTATCCTGCTTTCTCTTAAACTTGTTTGCATATCGCTGTCATAAATTCCTTGCTTACTCGAGAGCCAAAACAGTGCAAAGATATTTTTTTGGGCCGGTCTTCTCCTGTCAGGCAGAGAGATCCATGTGGATGTGCTGGGTCACAGAGGCAAAAGGACTATCAGGTGGGTGCGTGGTTAGTGATGGTTCTCCCTTATCACTAGTGCTGTGAGTCATGTCAGGGAATAATGCTTTGGAGGGGTTTCATGTTGGTGGTAATTACAGAATAATTATATGATTGTTACCACAGTAGTCTGAGGGTATGAGAAGAACAAAGATTTGGGGAGGAGAGGATAATTTTAATTAGCTGCAAGATTTTTTACAATGCAGCTTTTGTGGGTTGGTGACGACGATCATGGAGGTGGTGGCTGGGATTCTGCAAAGGAAATTCTTTTGTTCTGGAGCTGAAGCCCAAATGGTCCTCTAACAGTTTTCATCAGATGACTGAATCTGGGAGCATGCAGTTTCTTTTCTTCAAACTGAAGATAGTTGAGTTGGGAGAGCCTGCTTGGAAGCTTTAGTAGTTTGGGGGCGGAGGCCGGTTGGGGGCTGGGGCCCTCAGGGGTGGGGGCTCTTTCTGCCCCGTGCCCTTGGCCTGGCGCTCACATCTGGGAACGGGCTTTCCAAAATCCTGCTGGAAGGAGCCAGATGTGGGACCTGTGGCCGCGCTGGGGGCCTCAGGACCTGCAGCAAACCTGCCTTCAAATCGGCTCTTCCCAGCAGGACACTGGCCAGGAGTGACTTTGAGCATTGCCGCTCTCCTTCAGGAAGCACAGTATGCACCAAGCACACCCGGAGCTGCGCTTGTGCCAGAAGAAGACTTCAAGCACGGCCAGGGCTGATGGTGACAGTTCTGAGCAGCTGTCCAGCTGAGGAAGATGCAGGTAAGATGCCACAGAGGGGACACCAACGGGTGTGACTGCTCTTGCAGGAAGAGGATTTAACAGCAGAAGGGAGGCAGGAGGAAGGGGCCTTTGAGATCAAAAAGTGCATCGGGCAGCTGGCGCAGTCAGGATGACAGCAGAGGAAGAAGAGAAGGAGATGCAGGTGACCCAGCTGGGACAATGCTTCTGAGGTAACACCTGCCGCACAAACCCAGAGATGGACCTTGGGGAGGTGGTGGAGCAGGTGAGAAAGGCGCCTGGGAAAGAGGAGAGCGTGGGGAAGATGGGAGATGGAGGGGAAAAGTGCAGGGTGTTGGCAGTGAGGATGCTTCTGCTGTGCAGGTGGCTGTGAGGTCATTGGTGGCTGAGGAGCTGTTAGCATCAGAGCAGGCCCCGGGCTTGTGCAGGTGTGGTTATTAACTACAGTTTTCAAATCTTTTCAGAGGCTAGGCAGTTAGCTGGGTTGTGCTGGATGAGGTGCGGGCAGCGCCAGACGAGGCCAGAGTCGGGGCTGAGCGAGCTGGACAGCCAGTACAGCGCCAGCTCCGGATCTTGGCATGGGAGCCCCGGCCAGCAATGGCCGCTCGCTGGCCAGGTACGAGCTGCGTTTTCCACGCTCAGCCAGCCCCTGCCTGGCCCCCCGGGGCGGATGCAGCTCCTTCCCAGGGCCAGATCCGGCTCACCGGCTGTGATGCCGGTGCTGGGGCAGCGATGGCGATGCCGGTACCGGGGCAGCGATGGAGGCCTCCGTCCTGCCGCCGATGGTGCAAATCAGCGTGGTTTCTCCCATGGGCGCCCACCACCCGGCGCGATGCCCCGTCTGCCCATCCTCTCGGTGGCCATCTGCAGGCCAGTTGACCCCCCGCACCGCTCCTCCCACTGAGCAAATGACCGCAGGCAGAGAGAGGCACTGCAGGGCAAACACCCAACTCTTGTCATGAATTAAACAAGCAGCTGGGATCTGGGAGAGGGCTGGGGCGGGTGGCTGCAGGTCTCTGCTTCCACATCTGCTCTGCGTGGGGGTGCTACACAGGACGGTGCTGGACTGGTGGGTGATGGATAGCCATTGTTTTTGGCTATCTCCATGTCGATCTCCCTCTGTACAAAAAGACCCGCAGTGGGCCCAGTGACGTCTGCAGGACCGCCCGTTCCCGCTCGTCCTGGGCCAGCTTCTTCATGTGCTCCCACTCGGGCCGCTGCTCGGGTGTGATGGGCACCGACTCCTCCTCCAGCGGGGTGGGCACGGCCGTGAGGACACCCCAGGGCCCGAGGGGTAGCAGAGAGTTGGCAGGAGGCCGTGGCAGCATGCGCAGCTGCCACGGCAGCCCCTCCCGTGGGGTTTGGCCCCCCGTAGGCAACAGGCACAGCCAGCTCAGCTTCTTGGGTTTGGCAGCAGCCCTGGTGCGTGCCTTGCTGCTCGATGCTGCCGCTGGTGCCATCTCTTTCTTGCCATCAGGCTGGGGGCTCGGAGGCAGCCAGCCCTACACTGGGTCTTGGGGCCACCGGCAGGGGACTGGGGAACCTGAGAGGCACACTGGGGCCAGCTTGGGGCTCTGGGTCGGGCAATTGGTGCACCAGCCCCACCACCTTCACTCTTTGCCCCGGTGGGTGTAAACACTGGATGGAGCTCAGCAAGCGTGCCCTCAGGTCGGTGCGGGGTGTCCTGCCCCATCCCTTCCATCTCTCTCCCCTGCCCCCACACTCCTATGTATTGCTCCACCTCTCTGCTCCTGTGGTTCTCTACTCCATCTCCTCCTCTCTGCTCCTGTGGTTCTCTACTCCATCTCCTCCTCGCTGCCCTCCATTTCTCTCTCTCTCGACACCCTGGCACGGTTCCCCGTCCCTCTCTTGTTCCCATTATCCCATTTGCTGGCTCCCTGTGCCACACCTCTTCTCCACCTCCCTCTGTCCTTCCGCCTGCTTCCCTCTTTTCCCTCTGTTCCCTCTGTTCTGCTGCCTTTGGGCACCGAGCCTCACAGCCAACTCGCTGCCGGGATTTCTGATGCACGTAAAGGAACAGTCCTTCACTGCCTCCTTTGTGCTCCTGGGTGCATTTCCAGCTGTGGGGTTTGGGGAAGCAGCTGTGGTTGGGTCCAGGGGAGGGAGTGATGTGATGTGGGGCTGAGGTGATGGCCCCCTGTTCCCCATGGGCTGCAGCTGTGGGCTGGGGCAGCCCAGGTGGGACTCGTGAGGTCAGGATGGGGCTGGGCCAAGGCTTTAAAAAGGCTGCAGGCCAGGGCAGCCCCAGGTGCAGCTGTTGGGGGTGAAGATGGCCCTGCTGCACCAAGGAGCTCCAGCTGGGGAGGGGGGGCTGCCTGAGCATGCCTGCCTGTGGGAGCTGGCTGAGGAGTGAGACAAAGGGGCTTCCACAGGCAGCTGTCTCCAGCAAGGCATGGCCGGCCGGTCCCCACAGCGAGGAAGCATCCCTCCCGGCCAGAGGAGCGACAGAGCGTGCCACCAGCGCACGGCACCGGGAGCTCAGTGCCTCCGTTGGCTGCACGCGTGAGCCGCCGTGCATCTGGGAAGCCTCGTGGGAGAGGAGCATGGAGGCACCCGCCGCCCGCTCCTGGGAGGGCGAGGGTCAGGCAGCGGGCACTGCGGGGGAGGAAGGGGCAGAGGCAGAGAGAGAAGCCTCGGGGCAGCGAAGGTCTCCTGCTGGCACTAGGAGCTGTGGTGAGTCGCGTGTCCCCTGCCGTGCGTCCGCGCCCATCCCTGCCGTGCTTCTCCAGATCTGTGCCGGCCTCCGTTTCCCTTCCAGGCTGTCCGGCTCCCCAAAGCTTTTTGCTCTTCTGCTAGCACTGCCCTGTACACAGGCACCTTCTACGTTTCCTTTCTCTGCCTCTGTCTTTCCGGCTCCCCACCCTCTATTATTTCATTCTTCCCACGCTGCCTTTTCCCCCTGTTGCTTGTGAAAATTGTGTTTCTAGGTCTCACTCTACCCAGCAGCCTGTCTGTTTTCAGTGACTCCCTCTGCTCTGCACCCTGTTGCTCTTCCAGTGTCCTTTCCCTGTGGCTGGCTGGCTGTCTTCCTCTCCTGATAGTTAACTTCTTACCCGTATGGCCAGTACCCCGTTGCTTTCTAAATTTCCATTTATCCAGTTCCACGTCCGTGGTTTTATCCCGCCTGTCCTCTACTTCATCCCTTTTTAAATTTTGTTTCAATGTCTTCCTTTAGTTAGTTAGGTGACCCTAATTGTAAATTCTTTTCCTCTCTGTTCCTAATCCCTTTGCTTTTTAAATTGTCTTTCTACATCTTTGTTTTAGTTCACCGTTGCTACTTTTTTTTTTCCTTATTTCTTTAATCACTGTTACTTTTAAAGTTTCCTGTCTGCATTTATTGTTTGCTGCCTTCATTTCTTAATTATTTCTTGTCTTCGGTAGTGCCTTTGCTTTTAAAATTCTCTTTCTACATCCCTGTTTTAGTTTGCTGTCCCTATTTGTTAATTTTTCCCTTTATTTCCCTGATCCCTGTTGCTTTTTCAGTGTTCTTTCCATGTCTGCTTTTTCCCCTTTGATGTCTGTTTTTAATTATTTCTCCTCTTTCCTTAGTGCCTCGCTTTTTAGATTTTCTTGCTGTGTCTCCGTTTTAGTTTGCTGTCACTTTGTTTAATTTTTTCCATTTATTTCCTTAATCCCTGTTGCTTTTTAATTTTCTGCGTTTATCCCGTTTGCTGTCTTGGTTTCGGTCTTTCAAT
Organism: Pelecanus crispus; assembly: GCF_030463565.1. Lineage (NCBI taxonomy): Eukaryota > Metazoa > Chordata > Aves > Pelecaniformes > Pelecanidae > Pelecanus > Pelecanus crispus. The sequence goes on from NC_134666.1 coordinate 1,110,813, forward strand.
TATTTCTTGCCTTTCCTTAGTGCCCTCACTTTTAAAATTTTCTTTCTACGTGTTTTAGTTTGCTGTCCCCATTTCATAATTTTTTCCTTTATTTCGCTAACGCCTGTCGCTTTTTAAATGTTGTTTCCGTGCCTCGTTTTATTCCCTTTGCTGTCTTTTTTTACTGTTTCTTGTCTTTTCTTAGCGCTGTTGGTTTTTACATTTTATTTCTACGTCTCGGTTTTAGTTTGCTGTCGCTATTTGTAAATTTTTTTCTTTATTTGGTTAATCTTTCCTTCTACCTTTATCCCAGTCACTGTTGTAATTTCTTCAGTATTTCTTGTCTTTCCCTAGTACCCTCGCTTTTAATTTTTTTTTTCTATGCCTGCGTTTTCATTTGCTAACAATATTGTTTAATGGTTTCCTCTCTTAATCCCTTGGTTTTTAAAATGTTGCTTCTATGGCTGCTTTTATCTAGTTTGCTGTCTCTACTTTTAGTTCTTTCCCATCTGTCCCGTACCTCATCGCTTTTTAAATTTTCCTTCTATGCCTACCTTTGCCAAGCTCCCTATCCCTATTTTTTATTTGATTCCTGCCTGTCATGTATCCCATTGCTTAAAAAATTTACTTTGTACGTCTCCATTTAGTTTGTTGTCCCTATTCTTTAATTTCTGTTTGTTACTTCTCCTAGTCCTTGTCGCTTTTAAAGTGTTCTGTGTCTACTTTTATCCCATTTGATGTCTTTAGCTTTGAATCGGTTCTCATCCTTCCTTAGTGCTGCCTTTTTAAAAATTTTATTTCTACATCTCCATCCTAGTTCGCTGTCCCTATTTTTTTTTTTAATCTGATACAATTACAAATACGGGTATTTGAGTGAGTGTATGTATCTGTAGTGGTGTTATCTACAGATACAGAGTTACAAAGGGTTCTCATACAAATGCATCCATGTCCAACATAGATAAGTACAGTTTCAGGGGTTTCATTGGGATGTAATTCAAAATGGCAAACGCTTTGTTCAGTGTCAAGACAAATGTCTTGGGCCTTAATGGTGTTGCTTTCACAAACAAATCCCTGTTGTTCCCGTACAACACAGGCATCAGCATCGATAGTTTGCCACTTATGCCCATTTTGTCGGGCCCATACTCTATGTTTTAGTGGATAGAGTACGGTTCCGTTATGGTTTAACCCCAGCGCAATGATCGGGTGGGTATATGGTGTATACCAAAGCACTGCGTATCGTTAATACGAAAGCTGTGGCCTTACTGTCGGGAGGGTTCTAGGTAAAATTGATTAGGCGCCACCAGGATTGGAAGTCTCTTTCAAATTGAGTTGCGTTATTCCAGATTACCTTTTGAATTTCAGTGGGCAAGGTGCCCTCATCGCCTTCTCTTAGAACTGTTGTTACAATAGATTGTATCCACCATTGGGCTTGAATGCAACTAAGAGCAAGAGAGAGGCTAGTTTGAGCTGTGCCTAGAGCGCCCATGATTAGTTGGTGGTCTCTTTCATTGATTCTTTCCCACTTAGGTAGTATGTCAGCTACAAGCCATCGACTAGTTCCCAGTGCTGACAGAGAAGACTGTAAGGGGTCTTCTAATTTGTTCAAATCGCTTGTTGTTGTGCTTAATTTATTCATGAGTATTTCCGCAGCTGTACTATTCAAGACTCCCAATCCTGTCCCTGTGACACCGGTTACATCTCTCTTTGCTTGCTTTGGGGAGGTGAGAGTTTGTCCACGTAACCATGCCAACCATCCTGTACAGGATGTATTTAGGAATGGTGAGCAGGTAGGTTTAATTGTAGAGACGTTAACCTGCATTGACAGTTCCACTCGTTTAAGGGACCATGATGGGTTAAATAGTATTTGCTGTTGTCCAGTATTTTTGATCACATATGGTCCCATATCAGAAATTTGTGGGGATAGGTTTTTCTTACCCATTACAGTCGGGGCGGATGTTACTGTACTAGGCTCAGTAATGTCTATTTTAAATTTAAAGGATAGTCCCATGCCATGGCGAGCCCAAAGGCAGACTACGAGAGCAGGTTGCACTAAGGTAAAATTGTACCAACAGTCCAGTCTCAGAGGCACAAAGTTTTGTATCTTTTTCTGTTGGGTGTGATGTGATACTGTACACAGAAATCTGAGATGCCTTCTCATGAGCAGACCCATTGATCATCCGGCATCCTATTTTAATTTCTTTCTCTGTCATTCCCCGAAGTTGAGGAACGTTATCATCAGCTTCATCTTTGTCCCAGCTCCATTTGTTTTCCAAGTATACCTCAGTTCTGTGCATGACCACGATAGAAAGGTTTAAACTTCCCATACTCGCGGTATACTTAACAGGACCTTGAGACCATGGCCATTCTATGGTTCTTTGACCACAGGCTCAGAGGAGCGACGTTGCTAGGGTTTGGAATAGTAACATGAACACAGCATTTCCGTTTGCCATCCTGCGGGGTGCTGCAAAAGGGAGAGAGAAAAGAGGAGGAAAAAAAAAACAAAACCAAACCCAAACACAACCTGTTTCAGTGGGGAGAGTCTGAACAGGTTACCCCTTTTATGATACAGGATAAATCCACCTAGTAGTAATTCTGTGTTCTGTACCACTGTTATCAATAGCTTCCCAAGCAAGTGTGCCATGAGGTTTAGTCAGAGTCATAGGCACATTTCCAATTTGTGGTAAGTTAACCATAACCAGTTGTCCTGGTTGAAATGTTATCGGGAATTTTCCTTCATTGGCAGAGGGAGTATTAGATTTGGTCTCGGTAAAGAATGCTTGACTCATGGGGCTTCCAGTGGGTCCCTATCGATTATGTAATTGGTGAAGTATTTTAGAAAGTCGAGTATCCCACCGTGCCTTGTGCCTGTCTTTATTTTTCTGTCCTGCTGCCTATCACATTGTTTCTTGCTGTACAACCCTGTCCAGCTGGCTCTACCTTTTATTTGTTCTCTCTCCCTGTTTCATGCTTCTCAGCCCTCTTTTCCTCTTCCTCCATCTCATTGCTGCTTTTTTCCCCTTCTCGGTCTCTTTGCCCACATCTGACCCTCTTTTTATTTCTTAGTCCTCTCTGTCCTGTTCACTCTCCAGTTTCTCTCTCCATCCGTACTGTTACGGATTTACACATGCCTGGCCACCATAACAGGGGCCAAGCCTAGGATGTTGCTGAGAACATGAAGTCCGAGTGAAGGTTTCCAATTAGTCTTTTATTAGGTCTTAGGTTACAGCTCGAGCTGGGTGCCTCCAGAGAGTGACCCCTACCCCAGTTCACACCTCTCAGTTATACCCGTACCACCCATCACCCGATTCCCAAGTCCAACCGCAAGTCCAGTCACTTAATTCTGGTCAGTGGTCTCTTGATTTCTTATTGGTTTTCACTGCCGCTTGGCTGGCTGCCTTCAGAAGTTACTGTGTTCTCTTGGAATTGTTTCCTTGGTCCTTACCTTCTTCATTCCACTCATAATCCGCTGAGTTCAGCGACTTCTTTTGTGGTGGGTTGACCCTGGCTGGACGTCAAGTGCCCACCAAAGCCGCTCTATCACTCCCCTCCTCAGCGTGACGGGGGAGAGAAAATACGACAAAAAGCTCATGGGTTGAGGTAAGGACAGGGAGAGATCACTCGGCAATTACCATCACGGGCTGGACACAGTCAACTCAGGGAAATTAATTTATTGCCAACCAAACCAGAGCAGGGTAATGAGAAATAAAACCAAATCTTAAAACACCTTCCCCCAACCCCTCCCTTCTTTCCGGGCTCAACTTCACTCCCAGTTTCTCTGCTCCTTCCCCCGAGTGGCGCGGGGGGATGGGGAATGGTCAGTTCATCACGCGTTGTCTCCGCCGCTCCTTCCTCCGCAGGGAAGGACTCCTCACAGTCTTCCCCTGCTCCAGCGTGGGGTCCCTCCCACAGGAGACAGTTCTCCACAAACTTCTCCAACGTGGGTCCTTCCCACGAGCTGCAGTTCTCCACGAACTGCTCCAGCGTGGTTCCCTTCCACGGGGTGCAGCCCTTCAGGAGCAGACTGCTCCAGCGTGGGTCCCCCATGGGGCGACAAGCCCTGCCAGCAAACCTGCTCCAGCCTGGGCTCCTCTCTCCACGGGGCCACAGCTCCTGCCAGGAGCCTGCTCCAGCGTGGACTTCCCACAGGGTCACAGCCTCCTTCAGGCACATCCCCCTGCTCCGGCGTGGGGTCCTCCGCGGGCTGCAGGTGTTTGGGGTGTCCTGCCACTGACCTGGCCCAGACCTGTAGGGTAGGGAGTGCCTTGCCCCTTTCATTTCCCTGACTCATGACATTTGGGGGTACCCTGCCCCTGTTTTGGCCCTGACCTGCAATTTTTCGGAGTGCTGTGCCCCTTTCCTGGCCCTGACCCAGGGGGTTTGTGGTGCCATGCCTCTGTCCTGGCCCCGACACTGTCCCTGTCCCTGTCCTGGACCTGACCCATGAGGTTTTGGGGTTGACCCATGGATTTTTGGGCTTGCCTGTCTCTGTCCTGGCCCTGATCCACAGTCTTTTCGGGGTGCCCGGGCTCTGTATTGGCTGTGATCCGTGGGGTCTGGGGCCCCTGACCTGGCCACGACCCACAGGGATGCCAAGCTGCCTTGTCCCTGTCATGGCCCTGGCCTGCGAGGTTTGGGGTTCTCTACCCCTGTCTTGGCCGCTACAAGTGCGGTTTGGGGGTACTCTGCCCCTATACTGGCCCTGATCTGAGGTATTTTGGGGATCCCTGCCCCTGAACCTTGAGCTGTGGGGTTTTCTGGCCCCCTCTCTTTCCAGGACCAGCTTGGCTTGGGGGTGCCCTGCTCCTGTTCTGGACCTGATCCGCTGGGTTTGGTGTGCCCTGTGCCCGTCTGGGCCATTACCCATGGCGTTTTGTGGTTCTTGGCCCTTGTTCTGACCCTGGGTGCCTTCTCACGGCCATCACCCGTAGGTTCGTGGTGCCCTGTGTCTGTTGTAGCTGAGACTCATGGGGTTTGGAGGTGCCTTGCCCCTGTCCTGGCCCTGACCTGTGCAGTTTGGGGGTGTCCTGCCCCAGTCCTGGCACCGACTCATGGGTTTTGGTGTTCTCTACTCCTGTCGTGGCTGTGACCCACAGAGTTTTGGGCTTTCCCTGCACCAGTCCTGGTCCTGATCCATGGGGTTTGGGGTGCCCTGTCCCTGTCTGGTCCACGACCTGCAGGGTTTGTGGATCTGCTGCCCCTGTCCCGGGCCTGACCCGCAGGGTTTGGGGGTACCCTGCCCCTTTCCTGGGTCCATAGCTTCCTATTTAGGCCCTGAACACACTCTTTGGAGTGTGGCAGGATGAAACCGCAATTTCTGTATGTCCAAACAAAAATATGTAAAAAAAAAAACCAAAAAAAAATTTGTACACCATTTTTTAAAAATTTTTTTTCCGAATTGACAATGAATTTTAAACCTCATTATTCACCTATTTTAGTACCAACCACCTGTTGTGGCCCCCCCCGCCCCCAGCAGGATTTTTAGCAACAGATCAAAGATTTGTGTCTCGTTTGGCATAATTTGGACCGAAAACAAAGATGAAAAGCTGATGCTGGGGAGCCAGGAGTTGCACTTTTCTGGGACTGGCGTGGGGCCTGCACTGAGGCTTTGCTGCTTGACTCTGAAATTTAAGGACGATCTTTTGACCGCTCACTGCCCACCACTAAACATTAATTTTACTATTTTTGCATAGCAAAACACAGCGATTTTAGGTTGGAGCCGACCCCAGTTGTCAGAGCAGGGCTGCATATTGCTGCCCCATCCTGGCGGGACCCAGGCGATAGCAGTTTTGGGGAATCTCACTCCCGGCACAGACCAGCTCCAAAAGTGCAAACGTCCAGCGATTTCAAACACACAGTATGCGAATGTGTCCTGGGAGTGCTGGGAGGCAAGGCAAGGGCAGATGGCCAGAGTGTGTTTGGCTGTGAAAGCGGTGTCAAGGGAAGGGGAGGACCAGCCACAGCTCTAAGCCCTTAGAGATATGGTGTGGGAGAAATGCCTGGACGTTTTGCACTTGGGGAGCTGGTCCGTGCTGAGGGTGAGAGTGAGCTTGGGAATGTGTCTTGGGAGTGCTGGGAGGCAAGGCCAGGGCACATGCCAGATACTGTTTCCAGTGAAAGCGCTGTCAAGGGAAGGTGAGGACCAGCAAGAGCTCTAAGCCCTTAGGCCTATGGTGTGGGAGAAGTTGCGGGAGTTTTGCAGTGTCAGAGCAGGGCTCTGCCGATCGTGACAGTGACATGGAGGGTTGGCAGTGTAAGGAGCAAAGCAAACGCGGGCGCCACTGTGTCCGATCGGCAGAGCCCTGCTCTGACACTGCAAACTCCAACGCTTTCCCCCACAGCAAAGGTGCCAGAACGGAAAGTTCTCACTCCTCCTTACCTTTCCTAGCCACCGCCTTCACAGGGAAACACACAATGGTGATGTACCCTTGCCTTTCCTCCAAGCACTCCGAAGACACGTTCTCAAGCTCACTCTCACTCTCTCAGAGACCAGCTGCCAAAGTGCAAACGTTCAGCGATTCCTCCCACCGCAATAGTGGAAGGCCTTAGTGCTGTGAAAGCGGTGGCACGGGAAGGTGGGGAGCAACAAGAGCATTCAGTGCTCTCATCTTTGCTGCGGGAGAAATCGCTGGACGTTCGCAGTGTCGAGCAGGGCTCTGCTGATCGTGGCCGTAAGACCGAGCTGGCAGTGTAAGGAAATAAGCAAGCATGGAGCGCCACTGTGTGTTTGGCTGTGAAACAAGACACAGCGAAAGCTGAGAGCAGCAAGAGCTTTGAGTGCTGGCAGCTTTGCTGTGGCAGAAAGCGTTGGAGTTTGCAGTGTCAGAGCAGGGCTCTGCCGACCACACGCAGTGGCGCTCCGTGCTTGCTTAGCGCCTTACACTGCCAACCCTCCATGTCACTGTCACGGTCGGCAGAGCCCTGCTCTGACACTGCAAAACTCCCGCAATTTCTCCCACACCATAGGCCTAAGGGCTTAGAGCTCTTGCTGGTCCTCACCTTCCCTTGACAGCGCTTTCACTGGAAACACTATCTGGCATGTGCCCTGGCCTTGCCTCCCAGCACTCCCAAGACACATTCCCAAGCTCACTCTCACCCTCAGCACGGACCAGCTCCCCAAGTGCAAAACGTCCAGGCATTTCTCCCACACCATATCTCTAAGGGCTTAGAGCTGTGGCTGGTCCTCCCCTTCCCTTGACACCGCTTTCACAGCCAAACACACTCTGGCCATCTGCATCTGCCCTTGCCTGAGCTGCCAGGAGTGACGGCAGCCTAAACCCCCCACCTATAAAAGCAGCCCCCAGCAAGCGTGAGCGACCAGGAGTGATGGTGAACAGGACGGGCGAACATGGCATGGCGCGTCAGGAGGGCATGGCGCGTCAGTTTGCGTGGCAGTTCGCGCGGTCAGGGCGTGTGGGGAATGCCAAGTGCCCCCGCTCCTAGTGCCAAAGGGAAACTCAGGCAGTGGCCATCGTCCACCCAGGAGAACACCTGGCAGCTATGGTTACCACCCGCCCGAAAGCCTCTGCCAGAAGGAATGCGGCGACCCAGACGGAGCTCCCGCACAAACATGCAGCCGTCCAGGTCGCCGGCTGCGGGGAGTGCCTGAGCCTGTCGCTTGTACCGGAGGGCAGCGGAGACGGCAAATGTCTTGGCTGTGACCAGGTAGATGGTCTCCTCAGCCTGGTGGCAGAGCTGAAGGAGGAGGTGGAACGGCTGAGGAGTATCAGGGAGTGCGAGGGGGAGATAGACTGGTGGAGCCGCACCCGACCGTCCCTGGGGCCAAGGCAGCAGATGGAGGCTCCACAAGGAGCGGAGGATCCCCTACCATCTTGCCGGCAAGCAGAAGGAGGGGATCCAAGAGACGGCGGGGAATGGAAACAAGTCCCTGCCCGGGGTGGCAGGCGAATCCCCTCCCAGCCTCCCTCACCCTCCCAGCTGCCCTTACCTAACAGATATGGGGCCCTGGAAGCTGAGGGCCAGGCAAGCGGGGAGGGAGGTGAAGGTGACGGTCCAGCCAGGGGGTTGCCGAGGGCCAGTCAGTCACCCCCACGGATTACGACTGCCCCTGTTAAGAAAAAAAGGAGGGTAATTGTGGTGGGTGATTCCCTCCTGCGGGGAACTGAGGGCCCAATCTCTGCCCGGACCCATCCCACAGGGAAGTCTGCTGCCTCCCTGGGGCCCGGGTTAGGGACATTACTAGGAAACTCCCCGACCTCGTGAGGCCCTCCCATTATTACCCATTGCTGGTTGTACAGGTGGGCAGTGATGAGATTACAGAGAGAAGTCCTAAAGCAATGAAGAGGGACTTCAGGGCACTGGGGCGATTGGTTGCAGGATCGGGAGCGCAGGTAGTGTTTTCTTCAATCCCGTCAGTGGCAGCTAGGAGTGCTGAAAGGAATGGGAAAAGTCACCTGATTAACAGGTGGCTCAGAGGCTGGTGCCATCAGTGGAATTTTGGGTTTTTCGATCATGGGGAGGTTTACACAGCACTGGGCCTGCTGGTGGCTGATGGAGATCAGCTGTCTCCAAAGGAGAAAAGGATCCTCGCCCATGAGTTGGCGGGACTCATTGAGAGGGCTTTAAACTAAGTTTGAAGGGCGTAGGGGATATAAGCAGGCTCGCTCGTGAGGAGCCCAGGGGCGACATGGCAACGTTGGCAGCAAAATCGATATCCCGTCTCAAGTGCATCTACACCAATGCACGCAGCATGGGCAATAAACAGGAGGAGCTGGAAGCCCTTGTGCAGCAGGATAGCTATGACATAGTCACCATCACAGAAAGGTGGTGGGACGACTCTCATGACTGGAGTGCTGCACTGGATGGCTCTAAGCTCTTCAGAAGGGATAGGCAGGGAAGGAGAGGCGGTGGGGTGGCTCTGTATGTTAGGGAGTGTTTTGACTGCATAGAGCTCGACAGTGGTGATGATAAGGTCGAGTGCTCGTGGGTAAGGACGAGGGGGAAGGCCAGCAAGGCAGATGTCCTGTTGGGAGTCTGCTATAGACCACCCAACCAGGATGCAGAGGAAGATGAAGCATTCTACAAGCGGCTGGCAGAAGTCTCGCAATTGCTAGCCCTTGTTCTTGTGGGGGACTTCAACTTGCCAGACAGATTCTATCTGTTGGAAATAGAACCCAGCAGAGAGGCAACAGTCTGGGAAGTTCCTCGAGTGTTTGGAGGATAACTTCCTGACGCAGCTGGTAAGCGAGCCTACCAGGGGAGGTGCCTCACTTGACCTGCTGTTTACAAACAGAGAAGGACTCGTGGGAGATGTCGTGGTGGGAGGCCGTCTTGGTCTTAGCGACCACGATATGATAGAGTTCTCGCTTCTGGGCGATGTAAATAAAGAGGAGGGGCAGGAAAACTGTTACCATGGACTTCCGGAGGGCAGACTTTGGCCTGTTGAGGATGCTGGTTGGGAAAGTCCTTTGGGAGGCAGTCCTGAAAGGCAAAGGGGTCCAGGAAGGCTGGGCCTTCTTCAAGAAGGAAGTCTTAAGGGTGCAGGAGCGGGCTGTGCCCGTGTGCTGTAAGACCAACTGGCAGGGAAGATGACTGGCCTGGCTGAACAGGGAGCTTTTGCAGGGACTCAGGGGAAAAAGGAGAGTCTACCACCTTTGGAAGAAGGGGCGGGAAACTCAGGAAGAGTACCTGGATCTTGTTAGATCATGCAGGGAGGAAATTAGAAAAGCAAAAGCCCAGCAAGAACTCAATCTGGCCACTGTTGTAAAAGATAATAAAAAATGCTTTTATAAGTACATCAGCAATAAAAGGAGAGCCAAGGAGGATCTCCATCCTTTGCTGGATGTGGAGGGGAACGTTGTCAGCGAGGACAAGGACAAGGCTGAGGTACTTAACGCCTTCTTTGCCTGTGTGTTTAACAGCCAGACCAGTCATCCCCAGGGTACTCAGCCCCCTGAGCTGGAAGACAGGGACGGGGAGCAGAATGGAGCCCCCATAGTCCAGGAGGAAGCAGTTAATGACCTGCTACACCACCTGGACGCTCACAAGTCTATGGGGCTGGATGGGATCCACCGAGAGCATTGAGGGAGCTGGCGGAGGAGCTTGCCAAGCCACTTTCCATCAACCATCAGCAGTCCTGCTTAACAGGGGAGGTCCCTGATGACTGGAGGCTTGCCAATGTGACGCCCATCTACAAGAAGGGCTGGAAGGAGGACCCGGGAACTACAGGCCTGTCAGCCTGACTGCGGTGCCAGGAGAGATTATGGAGTGGTTCATATTGAGTGAACTCAACAGGCAAGTGCAGATCAACCAGGGGATCAGGCCCAGCCAGCATGGGTTCATGAAAGGCAGGTGCTGCTTGACCAAGCTGATCTCCTTCTATGACCTGGACTTTAGCAAAGCCTTTGACACCGTCTCCCATAATATTCTCCTTGGGAAGCTGGCAGCTCATGGCTTGGACGGGCGTAGTCTTTGCTGGGTAAAAAACTGGTTGGGTGGCCGAGCCCAGAGAGTAGTGGTGAATGGAGTTAAGTCCAGTTGGCGGCCAGTCACGAGTGGTGTTCCCCAGGGCTCTGTTTTGGGGCCAGCCTGGTTTAATATCTTTATCGATGATCTGGGTGAGGGGATTGAGTGCAGCCTCAGTAAGTTTGTAGATGACACCAAGTTGGGGGGGAGTGTCGATCTGCTGGAGGGTAGGCTGGCCCTGCAGAGGGACCTGGACAGGCTGGACCGATGGGCCGCGGCCAGCTGTATGAGGTTTAACAAGGCCAAGTGCCGCATCCTGCACTTGGGTCACAACAACCCCATGCAGCGCTACAGGCTTGGGGAAGAGTGGCTGGAAAGCTGCCTGGCGGAAAAGGACCTGGGGGTGTTGGTCGACAGCCAGCTGAACGTGAGCCAGCAGTGTGCCCAGGTGGCCAAGAAGGCCAACAGCATCCTGGCTTGTATGAGGAATAGTGTGGCCAGCAGGAGCAGGGAGGTGATTGTTCCCCTGTACTGGGCGCTGGTGAGGCCGCACCTGGAATCCTGTGTCCAGTTTTGGGCCCCTCAGTACAAGAAAGACCTTGAGGTGCTGGAGCGTGTCCAGAGAAGGGCAACAAGACTGGTGAAGGGTCTGGAGCATAGGGCTGATGGGGAGCGGCTGAGGGAACTGGGGTTGTTTAGCCTGGAGAAGAGGAGGCTGAGGGGAGACCTTATCGCTCTCTACAACTACCTGAAAGGAGGCTGTAGTGAGGTGGGTGTTGGTCTCTTCTCCCAAGTAGTTAGCAATAGGCTGAGAGGAAATGGGCTCAAGCTGCGCCAGGGGAGGTTTAGGTTGGATATTAGGAAAGAGTTCTTCATGGAAAGGGTGGTCAAGCATTGGAACAGGCTGCCCAGAGGGGTGGTGGAGTCCCCATCCCTGGAAGTGTTCAAAAAAATGGGTAGATGTGGCACTTGGGGACATGGTTTAGTCTAGTCTACCCTTGATTGGCTTAATGTGGACTTGGTAGTGTAGGTTAATGGTTGGACTGGATGATCTTAAAGGTCTTTTCCAAACTAAACAATTCTATGATTCTATGATTCCTTTTCCATGCTTGTTCTATAAAGGCAGAATTCCCGTCAAAAAGCCTGTACTCAAGAACGGCGCGTTTCAACTTGCCTCCTTTTAATTTGATCTGAACTTCTTGACCTGTCTTTTAGAATAGATGTTCTCACAATATTGTGGAAGAACAGTAGAGTCCAGAGCTCAGGATTCTTGAGTGCTCTTTCCTGCCCTGTAAGTTTCTGACTCAAAACACTTGGAGAATGTCCTATTCTGATTCTCAGGCAAAATCCAACAACCAAACAAAACCAACAAACCCAAACTGGGACTGTGAACTGGTGTTAATGCAGATGGCAGGCTCTCTTCTGTGCTCTGTCAGGCCTGAGCGACCTTTGAGACCATCGTGCCATTGGCATTCCAACTATTTTAAAAGAATGGAAAAGATTTTGCTGCTTGTGTTTATCAAACCTGAAGACTTCTAGGAATGGACCGGTAGTGTGTTGAGACAGTAAAAGCGCAATGTTACCTATAAAGCTTTGCTTTCCTGTCTGTAAAGGGATTCTCTGAAGTGCTATGTCATTACATATTAATATACATTCTTACAGTTTGACTACTGTTTTTTTCTGCATTTGTGTTGTTTTCAGAATACACAGATGCTAATGCCCTGATTCCTAAGAACTCATCGGTGATCGTTAGAAGAATCCCTGTTGGAGGAATCAAAGCTACCAGCAAAGCAGATGTTGTGTAAGTATCCGTAAGGCATTGTACCCTTTGTTAGGGCTTTCAGTGTGTTAACTGTTTTTGTGGACATTTGCTTACAGAGGCATTCAGACTGTATCTTTCTTGTTAAAGCTGCTGTTAATTTTTGTTGCCATGGGGTAGATTGTAATGTATCTGTCCCAAAGTCGACTTCCGTTTTTAGGCCTGCTGGGACATGGGGTTCGAACTCCAGCAATGGTAACTTTTAAGATGATTCTATTGTGCTTGTTTTGGGGCTTGATTTTTCTGCATTTTTTGCCCGAGCCCACCTCCAAAATTGCGAACGTCCGGGGATTTCTCCCACACCAAAGGTGCCAGCACCCAAAGCTCTGCCCGGCCCTCACCCTCCCTTGCCGGCGCTTCCACAGCACCACAAACACGGGGGCTCCGGCTTCGCCTTGCCTGCGTATGGCCCCGACATCTTGTTCACCTTGAGCTGGGGGGAAGGTGTGTGCATGGCTGAGGAAGGTCTGCCTTCTCCATTTGATTTCCAGAAAGACTTGCAGATCCAGAGCAAACCCATGGCAGTTCCCCTCCTGTCTCCTCCCCTCCATCCCCCCTTCCCTCCCACCCTGAGCAGAGCCCATGAGCGGACCAAGGGAGGGCAGAGCTGCGCTCACCCCTTGCGCTGCTGAGGGAACAGCTCGGGTGAAATGGCCCTTCTCGCAGGCCGTCTCTCGACAGGCCCAGTGTCCCGGCTGGCTGAGGAGCAGCTGCGGTCAGCGGGTGAGATGCCGCGGCCGACGGGCTGGGTTGGGTGAGCGCAGCAGGAGCGGGCCTGTGCCCCGACAGGGCCCCTTCCAGGACGGCCTGTCTCCTCAGGAGAGGGCCTGGACAGAAGCTGCTGGCGTCTGGCTTCATTCCTCGTAAGATTCCGGAGTGAAAACCCAGCAAAGCTACAGGACAATAACAGGCAGCTCCTCCTGCCCAGGGCCGCGGCTGCCCAAAATCAGCCCCCCATCACCCGGCCCCAGCCCCGGGGGTCTGTGGCAGCACGGCGGGGACAGCAGGCGCAGGGTGGCTCTGATTCTAGGCTTGAAAGCCTCCCCTTTAGGGCCCAAACCCTCCCTGTTTGGGCCCACAGCCTCAGTTTTAGGCTCCAGTGACTCGTTTTTAGGGCTTTAATCCCACTTTTTCAGGGTACAAAGCCTCATTTCTAGGTTCTAAACCTGGACCTGTAGGCTACAACCGCTCATTCCTAGGGTCAAAGGCTCAGTTTCCGGGTCCAAAACTGATTACAGAGCCCAGCTTCTCTTCTTCAGGGCACAAAGCCTCATTTGTAGGAGCAAACCCTCACTCCAGCACCCAAAGCCTCCTTTTTTGGGCCCAAATCAACACTTTGAGGCATCAAAGCCTCACTTTCAGGGATCCAAGCCTCATTTTAGAGTCCAAAGTCTCTTTTTAGGCTCCAAAGCATCATTTTTATTGTCCAAAGGCTCCACTGTACTTTGAAAAGTCTGCTTTATAGAGCCCAAATACACATTTTTTTTGTTTCCAACGCCTCATTTTCAGGCTCCAAAGCGGCATTTTTAGGATCCAGCCCGTTGTTTCTAGGGTCCAAGCCGCGTTTGGAGCGTCCAAACCCTCCTTTTTATGGTCCAAGCCCCTCTTTTAGGGCTCAAAGGTTCCTTTTCCCTGAAAATGCATTGATTCAGGAGTAGACAGCCTCCTTTTGATGGTCCAAACCCTCATTTTTACGGTTGGTAGGTCCCATGCCCAGCTCCCTGCCTGCTGACACTGCAGGCATCCACATCCCTTTGTGCCCCCATATAAAGCTCAGCCCAGAGTTGGTGAATTCCTGGCTTTGCTGCCATTATGACACGGACAATTGCGCTACTGCTGCATATTTATTGCTATGCTGTTATTCAGCAATAAATGGTCACCCCCTGAAGCTGTCCATCGGGAGTAGACTCTCGTCGCACCCCCAATCTGTGCCCTGGTGGGGCCGCCTCAAGGCCTTGCAGGAGGATCAGAGCAATGGGCTTGGGGGGCAGGAGGGTGGTTGCAGTTCCTCCGGGGGCTGGAGGGTGCTGGGCCGGTCCCGCAAGACCCGGCTGGCTGAGTTGGACAGCCATGGGCACTGGGGTGGGGGCGGGCGGGCCGGGAGGCTGTGCGGGCTGGTGGGGACCAGTCCCCCGGGGCGCTGTGGCAGGCGGGCCGCTTTTCCAGGCATAGGTGGTGGCTGCTGGCGTTGGGTCTGGGTTCCCGAAGCTGCGGAGAGGCGCCTGTGGAGAGAAGAGGCTGCTGATGCCCTGCCGCGGCTGCGGTGCCGGGCAGGTGCGAGCGTGCGGGGCAGCGCTGGGCGCACGTGTGCGGGCACCCGGCTGCACGTGGGAGCTGTGGGCACAGAGAGCTCTGTGCAGAAGACGGGGGTGCCCCGCACCCCTCAGCTGGGGCTCTGCTCGCCTGCCCCCGGCTCGTCTCCTCTCGGCCCTGACCATCCTGCCCTGCCTGCTCTGCACATGCCGGGAAGGGGAGCTGACCGCGACAGAGTGAGGGGACCAAAGCTGGACATGGCACTGCAGGGCCAGGGGAGCCTCCTGCTCGCCTTTCTCAGCGTGCCTGGCAGAGACCAGCCCTCTGCTCCCCTGCCCGTCCCTGACCAGACAAGGCGACAGCCTCGGCTCTCTGTTCGGGGAGGTGCTCTCCAGCCCCTCTTCAGAATACCCCTGCACAGACAAAACCCCTGCCTGTGCTGAGAACACGCACGCTGACAGTGCTGGGGTGCAGATGGGACAGGCTGACACACTCCTGCTCCAAGGCAAGGCAGATAGCTGGGAAGGTTCCTCCCCATGCTCTGAGGTGCTGGGACACCTTGGCCGAGGTGAACACCTGGGATTTACGGCATCACCTAACAGGGTGATTTCTGCTGGGAGGTTCACTGGCAGGGAGATGTCACGCTTGGCAATTCTCTCTTCCTACGGCAGTGTCATCCCTTGTTGTTTTTCATTTCTGTCCTTGTGCTGCTGCGTCTCTCGCTGGGTCTGCTCTTGCTGAGGCAGGGTCACTTTTCACTAAGACCTTGCCACAGTAAAGAGGTGGTTTGAGTAAAGAGGGCCCGTGAATTGAGAGGCCAGTTAAAGAAGCCTCAGTAGAGTCTGGCCAGGAACTAACTCGGCACTCCGGAATACCCTACCTCGAAATGCTTCACAGCTAACAGCAGCCATCTAAGACAGAAGTTTGGCAAAAAGCCCTCCCAATAACTCACCGTTGTCTCTTCCTCCACAGACAGATCGCACAGCAACACACCATGCCAAGCAGCATGGAGCCCAAGATCGCCATGGCGCCTTCTATGCAGTATCTCCGGAAATCTTCAGGATCCATAGCATTGGAGCTTCTCCTGCCATCCACGCCTGGAGGAACAATTCTGCACGTTAGCGTGTCCTGCGCACTCCTGGTAATCTCACCGGAGGTCTGACTGCGCCAGGAAACGTTCTCCCTCACTTTGTGAACGTCCTGGGCCTGCAACATTGCCTTGGTTTCGGTAGAAACAAAGGAAACTCCCAACGGCATTGCAAATCAATGCACTCTGGAGCCTCTCTTTCTCCTCTCGGCTTTGTTTACGCGCTGGGATGGCCGTAATCCAGTTGTCCCGCTGTCACGGGTTTGCTCCCCCTTCTTGGCCACCCTTCACATTTGCGCACAATTTCTTTTGTGCTTGCCCATTTTCATTCTCTGCAAGTTACGGCACTGAACAGAACTCGTGAGAGCAGATGGAGAGCACGTGGCGGGGGCGCAGCTGTTCGACCAATCGCTCCTTTGAGCAACACGGACAAAACCCATCCCTGCGTCAGGGGTGCCACCCCCAGCTCTCCCTCCCCAGCCCAGCACCCACACCCCGAGGGATGGACCGAGGCAGGCCCTCCCAGGAGACACCTGAACCTTGCTCTCCCCCTTTGCCTTTTCTCCCGCATGGGCACCGCTTGCATGCCTCCGGTTTTCAGGACTTGTCTCCCACTCATGGCCCCCTGCAAGACTGCTCAGTACCTGGATTCTTTTGGAAAAATCCATATATCCCGGCGTGGTGGTCTTCCCCGGACTTGGACAGCACTGCTGAGAATCAGAGAAAGGCAAAGCCTCAGCACGGCTCAGGCACAGAGGATGCAGAGGGGCGGTGCGGGTTCCTCCAAGCCACTGCCTGATGCGTGAGTGACTCCCTTTGGCCCTTGGTTCGCAGGACGGATCCCCTTCTGCTGTGCCTGGGGCCTCTAGGGCCTCACGGCAAGCTCTGGGATGCAGCTACTGAGGGAGGTACATTCGATGAAGAGTCGTATTTCCCATCATCTCCTGAACGTGGTTCAGATGGCCTCGTTCCCAAAATGGCAGAGTGCTGAAATCCCCGTGAACGGGGTGCGGTGGCAGGAGAGCATCTCACTCACTGCCTCCACAGAGGGTTACCAGCGTCCCTCTGGCACACTGATGGCAATAACCTCCACACCCCAGAGATGACAGTCATCCTCAGAGAGCCGTTCCTGGCTTCTTTTAGAACGCTCGCTCTGTACTAATAGTTTGGCTGCTGACACGACGGGCCGTAGCGGGCCCCAGGGGAGGAGCCTGCAGGCACACAGTGATTTTGATCTGCGACACTGGACGACCGAGGGACAGCAATTACCTGGCACGCCTGCTGGTTGAGGTGCCCCTGCTTTGGCATCCGGCACTGGCGCTGCGTGACTGGCTCCTTCCTGGAGCACCTCCTTCGCCACAGTCTCACGGTCCGTCTCTTTAGAAGGAAAGAGGGTCAGTGCCAGTTTAATTAGAAGTAACGCTTCCTCATCAGGAACACAGTATCTTCAGGAGGCAAAACACATTAATAGCGCTTAGAAACAAAGCCCGGGCATTTGGGGGTGCACCTCGTCACTCGTCCAAACAATGTGTGGGAAAAATTTAAGAGCTAGACGCTTTGCGGTTTACCAGTAGACAGCAAAACCTGACCTGCTGAGACACTAGGAGATTGCATCTCATCTTGTTTGCACTTTAGTGCTTTCTGGGCAAACTGCAAGATGCTGCTAAATGCCTTCCTTCAGAGAGCACAGCAGGGCTGTGTAGCCAGTTCAGCTGAGGAAAGAGCCCTTCTGAGAAGCACAGCCCATCATGCCAGCTCCATCACACAGTGGACTGAACGCCAAGCTCTCGCAAACCTATTCTGGTGGTGGCAGTGAAGAGCCCACAGAGCCGCAAAACAAGAGGAAAACCACAACCGAGTTGCCTAAACCACAACTAGAGACAGCCAGCTAAGCCACCCGAGACGGAGCTGACAGCCCTGCATTTTAGCTGCCGTCAAGTCAGGTGTCCGGCCTCAAGCTGGGTGTGCAGCTTTCACCTGCCCCTGGCCCCGAGGTGTCACTGAGTGCCCTCAGACGTCAAGGAGAACAACGGGGCCGGACCAGGCTGTGAAGCTGGCGCTGCTCCGATCCTGGCCAGGGCACGGCTGCAGCCCCGGCCAAGTCTGCCGGTCTCAGCGACCCCAAGCTGCCTGCCCATCCTCTCTGCCGCCCAAGGGCGCTCTCCCCTCCGGCGACTGGCAGCAAGGCGTGAGCACCCATGGCTCCTTCCAGCTGGATGCCAACGTCTGTCCAGAACAGCTCTGGCCAGGAATGGTAGAACTGCGTGGGGCAGCAGCTGTCCCTGGGACTCAACTTGAACCACAGCTGGCGGCAGAGACTCTGGACCATCTCTGTGGCTCACCAGCGCCTGCAAGGCATGGAATCAACTGTCAGTGCAGCGAGGCTCTGATGCATCCCTTTCTGCTGGTGCAGGCTGTGGCTTGTGCATACACTTATCTAAATCGTCAGCTTCCCAAGTCTTCTGCTTAAGAGGGATATATACCCACCATGTGCTGCTTTCTCCACTTCTTTCAGGATTTCGTTTAGGACTTCTGATGACCGCTGGGAAGATTTCCCTCCTTTGGCTTTATGAGGACCTTAACAGAAAGTATCGAATTAAATTTCTCGCTCATAAAATATTGAGAACCAGTGCTTACTCTGTGCAGTCAGTCAAGACTGACTACTCACCCCTGGGATGCCAGGTGAGCTCCAGCTCAGGATCCAGCCGAGGAGCTGGAGCCACATCTGCAAACAAATGACCCATGAGAAGGTTTCATCATACATTGCGATAGACACCGTCATAACTGAAGAGCAGAACGTATGAGGGGATCACGTAATGACACGGCACATTGATGCGGGTCTGTATTCTCACGCCCGCAAGAGACGCCTCGCTCACTTTTGGGCTTTGAGCTGGCAGCTCTCAAAGCAAGTCAAAAGCCATGACGTACCCGAGCCGCCTGCCAGCGCGTCAGCCCTGGAACCCAGCCGGGAAGCTGCATATCCATCGCCTCCGGCCACGTCTGTAAACAAAAAAACCAGAGCGGCTCCCGTGAAATATTTCGGTGTACTTCTTCAGATCTGAACGGCACTGAATGCAGTTCAAACGCGGGCTTGCCCCGTGGCACTTGTCTCCTCTCCCTTCCACTCAGGAGCAGTGTGCAGACAGTTACTGGGTGCCTGGAGCATGCTGATCCAGAGGAAAGCATGCACGGAGCTGTCGGGAGAAAGGACTCCCTGGAGGTCCCACCAGCTCTAAGCTCAGCCCCAACAAGCCCGCTGGCTTTGCAGCGGGCACTGGAAGCAGCGCAGGCTGGGAGAGGCTGGCAAAGACAGCTTCGCAAGGCAGAGTGCCGCAGGGCACATCACTGAGCCCCGACCCATTCCCCCTCTGCTCTGCCGCACGTCTGAGCATTGGGCAAGAACACATTCAGTTAGATTTCATATGGACAGCATAGTAAAAGCTCAGTGCTCATTCACTCCGGTGACATACCTGGGGGATCGTCCTGAGGCTCGCCGACAAGATCAGCCGGAGAAGTCGGGTGGCCATCGCCTACAGGCACAGCTGTAATCAAGCACGTTTCCATTAGGTGTTGTGATCTACTTCTTTCACGGTGACCTGCGGTGACTGGAGGGGGGCCAGGTAATGGGGCGGGACCCAGACGTGGGTGGAGATTTCCAAATCTGCAGAGGGGCCCGAGTGACCTGTTGGCTGGCACCAACCTGGAAGCTCTCAAAATACCGTTTCCAGGCCACGTGCAAGACCCCTCAAGGACCGGAGGGACAAACATAGGGCCCCTCGGGGATTTCTTACTGGGAGATCTCTCCTGCGCACAAAAGCAGCCCACATGAAAGCACGGGAGGAAACCAATGCTCATTCCCGCATCTCGTGGAGAAGAGCCTGCCGGCCAGTGCGAGGCTGCCCCGCCGCTGCCCCGTCTATGCCCCCGGGCTTACGGCTCACCCAGCCCAGCCGGGCCCCGCTGCTCTCCCGGCCCTGCCCCGTCATGACCCCAGCCCCGCTGCCACCCTCAGCTGCGGTGGGCACGGTGCCACGCTGCCCAGGGCTGGGTGCCGGCCCTCGCCCGCCCGCATACCTAATCCCCGCACTCGCCACGGAGCAGCCCAGGCACCCCGGCCTTGCAGGGCCACCAGGAGGAGGAGGATAAGGATGCGGGTGGGGGCCAAAGGCCCCCGTGCCTGCACCATGCCGCCGCTGCTGCTGCTGCTGCCGCCGCCGCTGCTGCTGCTGCCGCCGCTGCCGCTGCTGCTGCCGGCACTGCCGTAGCGGTGCCCATGGCACAGGACAGCACCTCAGGGCGTGGCACAGCGGGGCTCTGTGACCTCACAGCCCGGCCTGCCCACCGTGGCCACGCCCCCGGGGTGCAGCCCCTCCCCAAGCACCGCCCCCTGGCACGCCCCCCCCCCCCCCCCAGGGCACCTCGGGAGGGCGGGGCTCCCGCAGGGGAGGGAGACTGAGGCAGCGCTAAGGAGTGTTTTGACTGTCTAGAGCTTGACCATGGCGATGAAAGGGTGGAGCGGTTATGGCTACGAAGCAGGGGGAAGGCCAACAAGGCAGCTGTCGTGGGTGGGAGTCTGCTCTAGAGCACCCAAGCAGGATGAAGAGACACATGAAATATTCTAGAAGCAGCTGGCAGAAGTGTGGCCTTTGGAAGAAGGGGTAGGCAACTCAGGAGGACTCAGCAGTCCTAAGGGAGGCCCTTTGAGCTCTCCTGGACTGCAGTGGGCTGCACCAGCACCTCCCTCTGAGCAGGACTCCTCTCAGAGCTAGCAAACGCCTAAAATTTGCTAAAATCGCAGGTCCGTTGCCAAAGACCGACAGTGGATCCTGGGCTGAAACCCTTCACTCCTCGAGGCTCCACCCTCGCCTGCTGAGAAATGCCAAAACATTACACGTGAGTATTTCACTGAAGTCGAGGGGAATTTTTAACAGGTGTACCATTTTTACATATATATATATACATGTATTCATGTTTGTGTGTATGCATATGTGAATCAGTTTAAGTAGTCTGTAGATGTACAATTTAATTTCAAAGTGAGTGTTATACTGCTACCTTATCCTTATTCCTATAAACCGTTAACCAAGTCTGAGACTGAGACCGGACCCAGCCGCACCTAGACTCCTCTCTGAGAAGGAGTTTAGAAAGCAGGCGGGTCTGTTCTGAACCTCGTGACTCAACGGGAGGGTCCCCCTTATCCCCTGCACCCACGATCCCTCTGCGAATCATTCCAACTCAGTGTAACTTCATTGTCCTTTATGCGCTTCCACGTAGTAACAGAGTGAACCATGCCATCTTCGAATCTGTAACTAAGTCACTGTTTTGATCAGTTTTGTCTAATCACTTTGTTAATCACCGATGACTGAGTGCTATTAAAATATTACAAGCAAATGCTGCGATTTGCTACAAGTAAATTCGAAACTGCTACTAAATCAACCTGTGTAAAGTCACTCATTCACAATAAATGGACATAATCAGCAGGATTCCCAAACCTGCATTCGTGACAATTTGGCATAGTTGGCAGGATGGCAAGTAGTATCAGTGATTACTTAAAAATGCATGGGATAAGTCTGAGTCCCAAATTCTCCGAAGAATGGGCTCATGATAATTGGCATGATTGGGAAGCTGTGGAAAACCAGCTAAAAGTAGCCAGGGGAAATATCAGAAATGGTAAAGGAAAGGGAATCGTTTGCAAAATGCTAGGCACCTGCCTAGAAGCTGCCTGCGAGGACAGAGAAAGGTTTAATAAAAGGGAGCAGGATCCAAAGGACAAAATAGAAGGCAGGAAGGCAGCTGAATTAATACCGTCCCTACAAACTGAACAACTACAGAAACAGTTGCAGGAAGAAAAGGAGGAAAACTAAAAGCTGGCAGAAAAGGTTGAGATGATGCTCATGCAAGCTCCCAATTGCCTTGACATTGCACAAATTAGGAAATTAATTGCATCCCCTGAAGAATGGGATGGAAATCTATGGGGTGACCCCAATGATAACAAAACGGGGAAAGATGATTCTTCATCTCCTCCAAATGCCCCTACCTATGTCGCTAGGCCCATTATAAAAGCAGAAGAAACTACTGGGCCTCGGGGTGGAGTAGGAAATCATACCCAAAAAATAACCCCATTTGATCCACGCCAAATGGCTGACCTACAAGAACGCTATGGCCGTAAGCCAGGCAAAACTGAAACTGAATATTTATGGAGAGTATGTTTAACCAGACAAGACAGAATGTTACTAAACGGCGATGAAAGCAATGTATTTTGGGGCCCTGGTGTCTCTTTACATGCTGGCCCCGTGCCTCCAGGTGATCCCCACTCGATAACCAGTAGAGTGGCATACTGGGCTGGTGGAATTGATATACGGGAGAGAGGAGAACCTCTAGTAATACCTATTAAATCCCTAAATGAACTTTCCACAGCTATTACAAAAGCTGCCTGTATCCAGGCCGTGTATGATGGCGGCCCTCTTGACATTCCCATATCAGCAATCGTGAATCATGAGATGCTAAAGCCATTAATTAAGGGAGCTCCTGCTATGCTCAAATCCTACCTCATTACAAAACGAGATGAGATAAGGAGGAACGCAGAGTTCAGTGCCCTATTAGACATAAGGGAGGTTGCCAAGGAGCAGGAAGGGGTCGTAGTGCGCAGAGGTCTCCCCACCTGGGCAACATTGATGCATGACAGCATAAAACATGGGCGAGAAGTGGGATGGAGTAATCAGTCTGTTGAACCTGAAAATCCTAGTGATAACATCAGACAAATTAAACAAACACCCCAAAATAGTTCCCGGGAACCGACACCCGTAAATCATCAACCTAGGGGTCAGAGGAGGAGAGAACTATATAATCAAGCATTGACATTAGGCATTCCGAGAGCTGTAATTCAGAGACAACCTGCCAGCGTTATCCAACATCTAATTCATGCATTTCAAAGACACAATCGGAGGGAAACCATTTCCAACACTCGGATACCATCACCAACTCTGAGAGGGGGTGATAACCCTTTCCTTCCCCAAAATCCAGGATCAAAAAATGGGTAGTGCCTGGATGACAATTGGGTCCGTCCGTCCGGCAAGTGGACTCCTATCAGTGGATAGGTAATAATGGCCCATATATTTTAATCCCAGTTGGCCCTCGACGACAATTAATAAAATTCCTAATAGACACGGGAGCAGCAATTTCAATACTGGCACAACAAGATGCTGAGAAGCTGGGTATATGACCCGGATGGCAAAGGGTTAAAATTACTGGAGTGAAGGGAGCAAGTGCTATTTGTCAAACTGCAAAGGTTAATTTAAGGCTCCCGGGTGAAAAACGCATGCTGTCTACCCACTTTGCACTGAAATATCATAACGAAAATAGTTTGGGCTTTGGTATTTTGAATGGCCGAGCCTGGCCAAACACAGTCTGGGCATCTGCCCTGGCCTTGCCTCCCAGCACTCCCAATACTCATTCCCTTACTCTGTGGTAGAACTCACTGCACTTTGCATTTGGGGACGAGGTCTGTGCCGATCATGAGAGTGAGCTTGAGAATGTGTGTTGGGAGTGCTGGGAGGCAAGGGAAGTGCACATCACCGTTGTGCGTTTCGCTGTGAAGGCGCTGGCTAGGAAAGGTAAGGAGGAGCGAGAGCTTCTCGTGCTGGCACCTTGGCGGTGGGAGAAATTGCTGGGTGCTTGCAGTGTCAGAGCAGGGCTCTGCCGATCCTGAGAGTGACATGGGTGTTTGCAGCGTAAGGAGCTAAGCAAGCGCGGAACGCCACTGTTTGCAATCGGCAGAGCCCTGCTCCCACACGGCAGACGTCCAGCGATTTTTTCCCACAGCAAACTGCCAGAACTCAAAGCTCTTGCTGCTCACCAGCTTTCGCTGAGTGGTGTTTCACAGCCAAACACACAGTGGCGCTCCACGCTTGCTTACCTCCTTATGCTGCCAGCAATGTCTCACTGTCCCGATCAGCAGACCCCTGCACGACACTGCGACCCTCCAGCGATTTGTCCCGCAGCAAAGATGATAGACAGCACTGAAAGATTTCATTGCTCCTCACCTTCCCATGCCAGTGCTTACACAGCCAGACACAGTCTGGGCATCTGCCCTGGCCTTGCCTCCCAGCACTCCCAACACACATTCTCAGGCTCACTCTCACTCCCGGCACAGACCACCTCCCAAAGTGTAAACACCCAAGCGCTTTCTGCCATAACATCGGCCTAAGGGCTTAGAGATGTTGCTGGTCCTCACCTTCCTTTGACAGTGCTTTCACAGCCAAACACACTCTGGCCATCTGCCTTGGCCTTGCCTCCCAGCAGTCCAAACCACACAAAAGCTAACGCTCACTCTCACTCTCACTGTCGGCACAGACCACCTGCCAAAGTGCAAACACCCAAGCCATTTCTGACGCATGCTACATCTAAGGGCTTAGAGATATTGCTGGTTCTCCCCTTCCCTTGACACCGCTTTCACAGCCAAACACACTCTGCCCATCTGCCCTGGTCTTCCCTCCCAACACTCCCAACACACATTCTCAGGCTCACTCTCACTCTCGGCATAGACCAGCTCCCAATCTCTAAACTTCCAGGACATTTCTCCCATACGATAAGCCTAAGGGCTTTTAGCTCTTACTGGTCCTCCCCTTCCCTTGACAGCGCTTTCACAGCCAAACACACTCTGGCCATCTGACAAGTGCCTTGCGTTGCAGCACTCCAAGGCACACACATTCTCAAGCTCGCTTTCACTCCCGGCACAGGCCAGCTCCCAAAGGGGAAATGTCCAAGCCATTTCTGACGCACACTACATCTAAGGGATTAGAGCTGTGGCTGGTCCTCACCTTCCCTTCACAGCGCTTTCACAGCCAAACACACTCTGCCCATCTGCCTTTGCCTTGCCTCCCAGCACTCCCAACACACATTCTAAGGCTCACTCTCACTCTCGGCACAGACCACCTCCCAAGGTGTAAACACCCAAGCGCTTTCTGCCATAACATCGGCCTAAGGGCTTAGAAGCTGTTGCTGGTCCTCACCTTCCCTTCACAGCAGTTTCACAGCCAAACACACTCTGCCCATCTTCCTTGGCCTTGCCTCCCAGCACTCCCAACACACATTCGCAGGCGCAATTTCACTCCTGGCACAGACCAGCAACCAAAGTGCAAACGTCCAAGCCATTTCTCCCATACGATAGCTGTAACGGCTTAGAGCTTTTGCTGGTCCTCCCTTTCCCTTGACAGCGCTTTCACAGCCAAACACACTCTGGCCATCTGCCCTGCCCTTGTCTCCCAGCACTCCCAACACACATTCTCAGGCTCACTCTCACTCTCACTCCAGGCACAGACCACCTCCCAAAGTGCAAACACCCAAGCCATTTCTGACGCATGCTACATCTAAGGGCTTAGAGATATTGCTGGTCCTCCCCTTCCCTTGACAGTGCTTTCACAGCCAAACACACTCTGCCCATCTGCCCTGGTCTTCCCTCCCAACACTCCCAACACACATTCTCAGGCTCACTCTCACTCTCGGCATAGACCATCTCCTAAACTCTATAAACTTCCAAGCCATTTCTCCCATACGATAAGCCTAAGGGCTTAGAGCTGTTGCTGGTCCTCCCCTTCCCTTGACAGTGCTTTCACAGCCAAACACACTCTGGCCATCTGCCCTGGTCTTCCCTCCCAACACTCCGAACACACATTCTCAGGCTCACTCTCAGTCTCACTACAGGCACAGACCACCTCCCAAAGTGCAAACACCCAAACCATTTCTCCCATACGTTAGGCCTAAGGGCTTAGAGCTGTTGCTGGTCCTCCCCTTCCCTTGACACCGCTTTCACAGCCAAACACACTCTGCCCATCTGCCTTTGCCTTGTCTCCCAGCACTCCCAACAAACATTCGCAGGCTCACTCTCACTCTGACTCTCGGCACAGACCACCTCCCAAAGTGCAATCGTCCAAGACATTTCTCCCATATGATAGGCCTAAGGGCCTCGAGCTCTTGCTGGTCCTCACCTTCCCTTGGCGGCGCTTTCACAGCCAAACACACTCTGGCCATCTGCCCTGCCCTTGCCTCGCTGCACTCCCAACACACATTCTCAGGCTCACTCTCACTCCATGCACAGACCACCTCCCAAAGGGGAAATATCCAAGCCATTTCTGACGCACTCTACTTGTAAGGGCTTAGAGCTGCTGCTGGTCCTCACCTTCCCTTCACACCGCTTTCACAGCCAAACACACTCTGGCCATCTGCCTTTGCCTTGCCTCCCAGCACTCCCAACACACTCTCACTGTCGGCACAGACCACCTGCCAAAGAGCCAACACCCAAGCCATTTCTGCCGCACGCTACATCTTAGAGTTGTTGCTGGTCCTCACCTTCCCTTCACAGCGCTTTCACAGCCAAACACACTCTGCCCATCTGCCCTGGTCTTCCCTCCCAACATTCCCAACACACATTCTCAGGCTCACTCTCACTCTCGGCATAGACCAGCTCCCAATCTCTAAACTTCCAGGACATTTCTCCCATACGATAAGCCTAAGGGCTTAGAGCTGTTGCTGGTCCTCCCCTTCCCTTGACACCGCTTTCACAGCCAAACATACTCTGGCCATTTGCCCTGGCTTTGCCTCCCAGCACTCACATTACACATTCTCAGGCTCACTCTCTGACTCTCGGCACAGACCACCTCCCAAAGTGCAATCGTCCAAGACATTTCTCCCATATGATAGGCCTAAGGGCCTCGAGCTCTTGCTGGTCCTCACCTTCCCTTGGCAGCGCTTTCACAGCCAAACACACTCTGGCCATCTGCCCTGCCCTTGCCTCCCTGCACTCCCAACACACATTCTCAGGCTCACGCTCACTCCATGCACAGACCACCTCCCAAAGGGGAAATATCCAAGCCATTTCTGACGCACTCTACTTGTAAGGGCTTAGAGCTGCTGCTGGTCCTCACCTTCCCTTCACACCGCTTTCACAGCCAAACACACTCTGGCCATCTGCCTTTGCCTTGCCTCCCAGCACTCCCAACACACTCTCACTGTCGGCACAGACCACCTGCCAAAGAGCCAACACCCAAGCCATTTCTGCCGCACGCTACATCTTAGAGTTGTTGCTGGTCCTCACCTTCCCTTCACAGCGCTTTCACAGCCAAACACACTCTGCCCATCTGCCTTTGCCTTGCCTCCCAGCACTCCCAACACACATTCTCAGGCTCACTCTCACTCCCGGCACAGACCACCTCTCAAAGTGCAAACACCCAAGCGATGTCTGACGTACGCTACATCTAAGGGCTTAGAGCCGTTGCTGGTCCTCACCTTCCCTTCACAGCGCTTTCACAGCCAAAAACACTCTGGCCATCTGACAAGTGCCTTGCGTTGCAGCACTCCAAGGCACACACATTCTCAAGCTCGCTTTCACTCTCGGCACAGACCACCTCCCAAAGTGCAAACACCCAAGCGATATCTGACGCACGCTACATGTAAGGGCTTAGAGCTGTGGCTGGTCCTCCCCTTCCCTTGACACCGCTTTCACAGCCAAACACACTCTGCCCATCTCCCTTTGCCTGGCCTCCCAGCACTCCCAACACACATTCTCAGGCTCACTCTCACTGTCGGCACAGACCACCTCCCAAAGTGTAAACACCCAAGCGCTTTCTGCCATAACATCGGCCTAAGGGCTTAGAGATGTTGCTGGTCCTCCCTTTCCCTTGACAGCGCTTTCACAGCCAAACACAGTCTGGGCATCTGCCCTTGCCTTGCCTCCCAGCACTCCCAACACACATTCTCAGGCTCACTCTCACTCTCACTCCAGGCACAGACCACCTCCCAAAGTGCAAACACCCAAGCCATTTCTGACGCATGCTACATCTAAGGGCTTAGAGATATTGCTGGTCCTCCCCTTCCCTTGACACCGCTTTCACAGCCAAACACACTCTGCCCATCTGCCCTGGTCTTCCCTCCCAACACTCCCAACACACATTCTCAGGCTCACTCTCACTCTCGGCATAGACCAGCTCCCAAACTCTAAACTTCCAAGCCATTTCTCCCATACGATAGGCCTAAGGGCTTTTAGCTCTTACTGGTCCTCCCCTTCCCTTGACAGCGCTTTCACAGCCAAACACACTCTGCCCATGTGCCCTGGTCTTCCCTCCCAACACTCCCAACACACATTCTCAGGCTCACTCTCACTCTCGGCATAGACCAGCTCCCAATCTCTAAACTTCCAGGACATTTCTCCCATGCGATAGGCCTAAGGGCTTAGAGCGGTTGCTGGTCCTCCCCTTCCCTTGACACCGCTTTCACAGCCAAACACACTCTGGCCATTTGCCCTGGCTTTGCCTCCCAGCACTCACATTACACATTCTCAGGCTCACTCTCACTCTGACTCTCGGCACAGACCACCTCCCATAGTGCAAACACCCAAGCGATGTCTGACGTACGCTACATCTAAGGGCTTAGAGTTGTTGCTGGTCCTCACCTTCCCTTCACAGCGCTTTCACAGCCAAACACACTCTGCCCATCTGCCTTTGCCTTGTCTCCCAGCACTCCCAACACACATTCGCAGGCGGAATTTCACTCCCGGCACAGACCAGCAACCAAACTCTAAACTTCCAAGCCATTTCTCCCATACGATAGGCCTAAGGGCTTTTAGCTCTTGCTGGTCCTCCCCTTCCCTTGACAGCGCTTTCACAGCCAAACACACTCTGGCCATCTGACAAGTGCCTTGCGTTGCAGCACTCCAAGGCACACACATTCTCAAGCTCGCTTTCACTCCCGGCACAGGCCAGCTCCCAAAGGGGAAATGTCCAAGCCATTTCTCACGCACGCTACATCTAAGGGCTTAGAGCTCTTGCTGGTCCTCACCTTCCCTTCACAGCGCTTTCACAGCCAAACACACTCTGGCCATCTGCCTTGGCCTTGCCTCCCAGCTCTCCCAACACACATTCTCAGGCGCAATTTCACTCTGCACAGACCAGCAACCAAAGTGCAAACGTCCAAGCCATTTCTCCCATAGGATAGGCCTAAGGGCTTAGAGCTGTTGCTGGTCCTCACCTTCCTTTGACAGCGCTTTCACAGCCAAACACACTCTGCCCATCTGCCTTTGCCTTGTCTCCCAGCACTCCCAACACACATTCTCAGGCTCACTCTCACTGTCGGCACAGACCACCTCCCAAAGTGTAAACACCCAAGCGCTTTCTGCCATAACATCGGCCTAAGGGCTTAGAGATGTTGCTGGTCCTCACCTTCCTTTGACAGTGCTTTCACAGCCAAACACACTCTGGCCATCTGACAAGTGCCTTGCGTTGCAGCACTCCAAGGCACACACATTCTCAAGCTCGCTTTCACTCTCGGCACACACCACCTCCCAAAGTGCCAACACCCAAGCGATATCTGACGCACGCTACATGTAAGGGCTTAGAGCTGTGGCTGGTCCTCCCCTTCCCTTGACACCGCTTTCACAGCCAAACACACTCTGGCCATTTGCCCTGCCTTTGCCTCCCAGCACTCCCAACACACATTCTCAGGCTCACTCTCAGTCTCACTACAGGCACAGACCACCTCCCAAAGTGCAAACACCCAAACCATTTCTCCCATACGTTAGGCCTAAGGGCTTAGAGCTGTTGCTGGTCCTCCCCTTCCCTTGACACCGCTTTCACAGCCAAACACACTCTGCCCATCTGCCTTTGCCTTGTCTCCCAGCACTCCCAACAAACATTCGCAGGCTCACTCTCACTCTGACTCTCGGCACAGACCACCTCCCAAAGTGCAATCGTCCAAGACATTTCTCCCATATGATAGGCCTAAGGGCCTCGAGCTCTTGCTGGTCCTCACCTTCCCTTGGCAGCGCTTTCACAGCCAAACACACTCTGGCCATCTGCCCTGCCCTTGCCTCCCTGCACTCCCAACACACATTCTCAGGCTCACGCTCACTCCATGCACAGACCACCTCCCAAAGGGGAAATATCCAAGCCATTTCTGACGCACTCTACTTGTAAGGGCTTAGAGCTGCTGCTGGTCCTCACCTTCCCTTCACACCGCTTTCACAGCCAAACACACTCTGGCCATCTGCCTTTGCCTTGCCTCCCAGCACTCCCAACACACTCTCACTGTCGGCACAGACCACCTGCCAAAGAGCCAACACCCAAGCCATTTCTGCCGCACGCTACATCTTAGAGTTGTTGCTGGTCCTCATCTTCCCTTGACACCGCTTTCACAGCCAAACACACTCTGCCCATCTGCCTTTGCCTTGCCTCCCAGCACTCCCAACACACATTCTCAGGCTCACTCTCACTCCCGGCACAGACCACCTCTCAAAGTGCAAACACCCAAGCGATGTCTGACGTACGCTACATCTAAGGGCTTAGAGCCGTTGCTGGTCCTCACCTTCCCTTCACAGCGCTTTCACAGCCAAAAACACTCTGACCATCTGACAAGTGCCTTGCGTTGCAGCACTCCAAGGCACACACATTCTCAAGCTCGCTTTCACTCTCGGCACAGACCACCTCCCAAAGTGCCAACACCCAAGCGATATCTGACGCACGCTACATGTAAGGGCTTAGAGCTGTGGCTGGTCCTCCCCTTCCCTTGACACCGCTTTCACAGCCAAACACACTCTGGCCATTTGCCCTGGCTTTGCCTCCCAGCACTCACATTACACATTCTCAGGCTCACTCTCACTCTCGGCATAGACCAGCTCCCAAACTCTAAACTTCCAGGACATTTCTCCCATACGATAAGCCTAAGGGCTTTTAGCTCTTACTGGTCCTCCCCTTCCCTTGACAGCGCTTTCACAGCCAAACACACTCTGCCCATGTGCCCTGGTCTTCCCTCCCAACACTCCCAACACACATTCTCAGGCTCACTCTCACTCTCGGCATAGACCAGCTCCCAATCTCTAAACTTCCAGGACATTTCTCCCATGCGATAGGCCTAAGGGCTTAGAGCGGTTGCTGGTCCTCCCCTTCCCTTCACACCGCTTTCACAGCCAAACACACTCTGGCCATTTGCCCTGGCTTTGCCTCCCAGCACTCACATTACACATTCTCAGGCTCACTCTCACTCTGACTCTCGGCACAGACCACCTCCCATAGTGCAAACACCCAAGCGATGTCTGACGTACGCTACATCTAAGGGCTTAGAGTTGTTGCTCGTTCTCACCTTCCCTTGACACCGCTTTCACAGCCAAACACACTCTGCCCATCTGCCTTTGCCTTGTCTCCCAGCACTCCCAACACACATTCGCAGGCGGAATTTCACTCCCGGCACAGACCACCAACCAAACTCTAAACTTCCAAGCCATTTCTCCCATACGATAGGCCTAAGGGCTTTTAGCTCTTGCTGGTCCTCCCCTTCCCTTGACAGCGCTTTCACAGCCAAACACACTCTGCCCATCTGCCTTTGCCTTGTCTCCCAGCACTCCCAACACACATTCTCAGGCTCACTCTCACTCCCGGCACAGACCACCTCCCAAAGTGTAAACACCCAAGCGCTTTCTGCCATAACATCGGCCTAAGGGCTTAGAGATGTTGCTCGTCCTCCGCTTCCTTTGACAGTGCTTTCACAGCCAAACACACTCTGGCCATCTGCCTTGGCCTTGCCTCCCAGCAGTCCAAACCACACAAAAGCTAACGCTCACTCTCACTCTCACTGTCGGCACAGACCACCTGCCAAAGTGCAAACACCCAAGCCATTTCTGACGCATGCTACATCTAAGGGCTTAGAGATATTGCTGGTCCTCACATTCCCTTGACACCGCTTTCACAGCCAAACACACTCTGCCCATCTGCCCTGGTCTTCCCTCCCAACACTCCCAACACACATTCTCAGGCTCACTCTCACTCTCGGCATAGACCAGCTCCCAAACTCTAAACTTCCAGGACATTTCTCCCATACGATAAGCCTAAGGGCTTTTAGCTCTTACTGGTCCTCCCCTTCCCTTGACAGCGCTTTCACAGCCAAACACACTCTGGCCATCTGACAAGTGCCTTGCGTTGCAGCACTCCAAGGCACGCACATTCTCAAGCTCGCTTTCACTCCCGGCACAGGCCAGCTCCCAAAGGGGAAATGTCCAAGCCATTTCTCACGCACACTACATCTAAGTGTTTAGAGCTCTTGCTGGTCCTCACCTTCCCTTCACACCGCTTTCACAGCCAAACACACTCTGCCCATCTGCCCTGGTCTTCCCTCCCAACATTCCCAACACACATTCTCAGGCTCACTCTCACTCTCGGCATAGACCAGCTCCCAATCTCTAAACTTCCAAGCCATTTCTCCCATACGATAGGCCTAAGGGCTTTTAGCTCTTGCTGGTCCTTTCCCCCCCTTTGACACCGCTTTCACAACCAAACACACTCTGGCCATCTGACAAGTGCCTTGCGTTGCAGCACTCCAAGGCACACACATTCTCAAGCTCGCTTTCACTCTCGGCACACACCACCTCCCAAAGTGCCAACACCCAAGCGATATCTGACGCACGCTACATGTAAGGGCTTAGAGCTGTGGCTGGTCCTCCCCTTCCCTTCACACCGCTTTCACAGCCAAACACACTCTGGCCATTTGCCCTGCCTTTGCCTCCCAGCACTCCCAACACACATTCTCAGGCTCACTCTCAGTCTCACTACAGGCACAGACCACCTCCCAAAGTGCAAACACCCAAACCATTTCTCCCATACGTTAGGCCTCAGGGCTTAGAGCTGTTGCTGGTCCTCCCCTTCCCTTGACACCGCTTTCACAGCCAAACACACTCTGCCCATCTGCCTTTGCCTTGTCTCCCAGCACTCCCAACAAACATTCGCAGGCTCACTCTCACTCTGACTCTCGGCACAGACCACCTCCCAAAGTGCAATCGTCCAAGACATTTCTCCCATATGATAGGCCTAAGGGCCTCGAGCTCTTGCTGGTCCTCACCTTCCCTTGGCAGCGCTTTCACAGCCAAACACACTCTGGCCATCTGCCCTGCCCTTGCCTCCCTGCACTCCCAACACACATTCTCAGGCTCACGCTCACTCCATGCACAGACCACCTCCCAAAGGGGAAATATCCAAGCCATTTCTGACGCACTCTACTTGTAAGGGCTTAGAGCTGCTGCTGGTCCTCACCTTCCCTTCACACCGCTTTCACAGCCAAACACACTCTGGCCATCTGCCTTTGCCTTGCCTCCCAGCACTCCCAACACACTCTCACTGTCGGCACAGACCACCTGCCAAAGAGCCAACACCCAAGCCATTTCTGCCGCACGCTACCTCTTAGAGTTGTTGCTGGTCCTCACCTTCCCTTCACAGCGCTTTCACAGCCAAACACACTCTGCCCATCTGCCTTTGCCTTGCCTCCCAGCACTCCCAACAAACATTCTCAGGCTCACTCTCACTCCCGGCACAGACCACCTCCCAAAGTGCAAACACCCAAGCGATGTCTGACGTACGCTACATCTAAGGGCTTAGAGCCGTTGCTGGTCCTCACCTTCCCTTCACAGCGCTTTCACAGCCAAACACACTCTGGCCATCTGACAAGTGCCTTGCGTTGCAGCACTCCAAGGCACACACATTCTCAAGCTCGCTTTCACTCTCGGCACACACCACCTCCCAAAGTGCCAACACCCAAGCGATATCTGACGCACGCTACATGTAAGGGCTTAGAGCTGTGGCTGGTCCTCCCCTTCCCTTGACACCGCTTTCACAGCCAAACACACTCTGGCCATTTGCCCTGGCTTTGCCTCCCAGCACTCACATTACACATTCTCAGGCTCACTCTCACTCTGACTCTCGGCACAGACCACCTCCCAAAGTGCAAACACACAAGCGATATCTGACGTACGCTACATCTAAGGGCTTAGAGCTGTTGCTGGTCCTCACCTTCCCTTCACACCGCTTTCACAGCCAAACACACTCTGCCCATCTGCCCTGGCTTTGCCTCCCAGCACTCCCAACACACATTCTCAGGCTCACTCTCACTGTCGGCACAGACCACCTCCCAAAGTGTAAACACCCAAGCGCTTTCTGCCATAACATCGGCCTAAGGGCTTAGAGATGTTGCTGGTCCTCCCTTTCCCTTGACAGCGCTTTCACAGCCAAACACACTCTGGCCATCTGCCCTTGCCTTGCCTCCCAGCACTCCCAACACACATTCTCAGGCTCACTCTCACTCTCACTCCAGGCACAGACCACCTCCCAAAGTGCAAACACCCAAGCCATTTCTGACGCATGCTACATCTAAGGGCTTAGAGATATTGCTGGTCCTCACCTTCCCTTGACACCGCTTTCACAGCCAAACACACTCTGCCCATCTGCCCTGGTCTTCCCTCCCAACACTCCCAACACACATTCTCAGGCTCACTCTCACTCTCGGCATAGACCAGCTCCCAAACTCTAAACTTCCAGGACATTTCTCCCATACGATAGGCCTAATGGCTTAGAGCGGTTGCTGGTCCTCACCTTCCCTTGACAGTGCTTTCACAGCCAAACACACTCTGCCCATCTGCCCTGGCTTTGCCTCCCAGCACTCACATTACACATTCTCAGGCTCACTCGCACTCTGACTCTCGGCACAGACCACCTCCCATAGTGCAAACACCCAAGCGATGTCTGACGTACGCTACATCTAAGGGCTTAGAGTTGTTGCTCGTCCTCACCTTCCCTTCACAGCGCTTTCACAGCCAAACACACTCTGCCCATCTGCCTTTGCCTTGTCTCCCAGCACTCCCAACACACATTCGCAGGCGGAATTTCACTCCCGGCACAGACCAGCAACCAAACTCTAAACTTCCAAGCCATTTCTCCCATACGATAGGCCTAAGGGCTTTTAGCTCTTGCTGGTCCTCCCCTTCCCTTGACAGCGCTTTCACAGCCAAACACACTCTGGCCATCTGACAAGTGCCTTGCGTTGCAGCACTCCAAGGCACACACATTCTCAAGCTCGCTTTCACTCCCGGCACAGGCCAGCTCCCAAAGGGGAAATGTCCAAGCCATTTCAGACGCACACTACATCTAAGGGCTTAGAGCTGTTGCTGGTCCTCACCTTCCCTTCACAGCGCTTTCACAGCCAAACACACTCTGGCCATCTGCCTTGGCCTTGCCTCCCAGCACTCCCAACACACTCTCACTCCAGGCACAGACCACCTCCTAAAGTGCCAACACCCAAGCTATTTCTGACGCACGCTACATCTAAGGGCTTAGAGCTCTTGCTGGTCCTCACCTTCCCTTGACACCGCTTTCACAGCCAAACACACTCTGCCCATCTCCCTTTGCCTGGCCTCCCTGCACTCCCAACACACATTCTCAGGCTCACTCTCACTGTCGGCACAGACCACCTGCCAAAGTGTAAACACCCAAGCGCTTTCTGCCATAACATCGGCCTAAGGGCTTAGAGATGTTGCTGGTCCTCACCTTCCTTTGACAGTGCTTTCACAGCCAAACACACTCTGGCCATCTGACAAGTGCCTTGCCTCCCAGCAGTCCAAAGCACACAAAATCTAACGCTCACTCTCACTCTCACGGTCGGCACAGACCACCTCCCATAGTGCAAACACCCAAGCCATTTCTGCCGCACGCTACATCTAAGGGCTTAGAGTTGTTGCTGGTCCTCACCTTCCCTTGACACCGCTTTCACAGCCAAACACACTCTGGCCATCTGCCCTGGTCTTCCCTCCCAACATTCCCAACACACATTCTCAGGCTCACTCTCACTCTCGGCATAGACCAGCTCCCAAACTCTAAACTTCCAGGACATTTCTCCCATACGATAGGCCTAGGGGCTTAG
The DNA here is from genome assembly GCF_030463565.1 of Pelecanus crispus. Taxonomy (NCBI): domain Eukaryota; kingdom Metazoa; phylum Chordata; class Aves; order Pelecaniformes; family Pelecanidae; genus Pelecanus; species Pelecanus crispus. The sequence continues at coordinate 1,146,092 of NC_134666.1, forward strand.
AGCGGTTGCTGGTCCTCCCCTTCCCTTGACACCGCTTTCACAGCCAAACACACTCTGGCCATTTGCCCTGGCTTTGCCTCCCAGCACTCACATTACACATTCTCAGGATCACTCGCACTCTGACTCTCGGCACAGACCACCTCCCATAGTGCAAACACCCAAGCGATGTCTGACGTACGCTACATCTAAGGGCTTAGAGTTGTTGCTCGTCCTCACCTTCCCTTCACAGCGCTTTCACAGCCAAACACACTCTGCCCATCTGCCTTTGCCTTGTCTCCCAGCACTCCCAACACACATTCGCAGGCGGAATTTCACTCCCGGCACAGACCAGCAACCAAACTCTAAACTTCCAAGCCATTTCTCCCATACGATAGGCCTAAGGGCTTTTAGCTCTTGCTGGTCCTCCCCTTCCCTTGACAGCGCTTTCACAGCCAAACACACTCTGGCCATCTGACAAGTGCCTTGCGTTGCAGCACTCCAAGGCACACACATTCTCAAGCTCGCTTTCACTCCCGGCACAGGCCAGCTCCCAAAGGGGAAATGTCCAAGCCATTTCTCACGCACGCTACATCTAAGGGCTTAGAGATATTGCTGGTCCTCACCTTCCCTTCACAGCGCTTTCACAGCCAAACACACTCTGGCCATCTGCCCTGCCCTTGCCTCCCTGCACTCCCAACACACATTCTCAGGCGCAATTTCACTCTGCACAGACCAGCAACCAAAGTGCAAACGTCCAAGCCATTTCTCCCATAGGATAGGCCTAAGGGCTTAGAGCTGTTGCTGGTCCTCACCTTCCCTTGACACCGCTTTCACAGCCAAACACACTCTGCCCATCTGCCTTTGCCTTGTCTCCCAGCACTCCCAACACACATTCTCAGGCTCACTCTCACTCCCGGCACAGACCACCTCCCAAAGTGTAAACACCCAAGCGCTTTCTGCCATAACATCGGCCTAAGGGCTTAGAGATGTTGCTGGTCCTCCGCTTCCTTTGACAGTGCTTTCACAGCCAAACACACTCTGGCCATCTGCCTTGGCCTTGCCTCCCAGCAGTCCAAACCACACAAAAGCTAACGCTCACTCTCACTCTCACTCCAGGCACAGACCACCTGCCAAAGTGCAAACACCCAAGCCATTTCTGACGCATGCTACATCTAAGGGCTTAGAGATATTGCTGGTCCTCACCTTCCCTTGACACCGCTTTCACAGCCAAACACACTCTGCCCATCTGCCCTGGTCTTCCCTCCCAACACTCCCAACACACATTCTCAGGCTCACTCTCACTCTCGGCATAGACCAGCTCCCAAACTCTAAACTTCCAGGACATTTCTCCCATACGATAAGCCTAAGGGCTTTTAGCTCTTACTGGTCCTCCCCTTCCCTTCACACCGCTTTCACAACCAAACACACTCTGGCCATCTGACAAGTGCCTTGCGTTGCAGCACTCCAAGGCACGCACATTCTCAAGCTCGCTTTCACTCCCGGCACAGGCCAGCTCCCAAAGGGGAAATGTCCAAGCCATTTCTGACGCACACTACATCTAAGTGTTTAGAGCTCTTGCTGGTCCTCACCTTCCCTTCACACCGCTTTCACAGCCAAACACACTCTGCCCATCTGCCCTGGTCTTCCCTCCCAACATTCCCAACACACATTCTCAGGCTCACTCTCACTCTCGGCATAGACCAGCTCCCAATCTCTAAACTTCCAAGCCATTTCTCCCATACGATAGGCCTAAGGGCTTTTAGCTCTTGCTGGTCCTTTCCCCCCCTTTGACACCGCTTTCACAACCAAACACACTCTGGCCATCTGACAAGTGCCTTGCGTTGCAGCACTCCAAGGCACACACATTCTCAAGCTCGCTTTCACTCTCGGCACACACCACCTCCCAAAGTGCCAACACCCAAGCGATATCTGACGCACGCTACATGTAAGGGCTTAGAGCTGTGGCTGGTCCTCCCCTTCCCTTGACACCGCTTTCACAGCCAAACACACTCTGGCCATTTGCCCTGCCTTTGCCTCCCAGCACTCCCAACACACATTCTCAGGCTCACTCTCAGTCTCACTACAGGCACAGACCACCTCCCAAAGTGCAAACACCCAAACCATTTCTCCCATACGTTAGGCCTAAGGGCTTAGAGCTGTTGCTGGTCCTCCCCTTCCCTTGACACCGCTTTCACAGCCAAACACACTCTGCCCATCTGCCTTTGCCTTGTCTCCCAGCACTCCCAACAAACATTCGCAGGCTCACTCTCACTCTGACTCTCGGCACAGACCACCTCCCAAAGTGCAATCGTCCAAGACATTTCTCCCATATGATAGGCCTAAGGGCCTCGAGCTCTTGCTGGTCCTCACCTTCCCTTGGCAGCGCTTTCACAGCCAAACACACTCTGGCCATCTGCCCTGCCCTTGCCTCCCTGCACTCCCAACACACATTCTCAGGCTCACGCTCACTCCATGCACAGACCACCTCCCAAAGGGGAAATATCCAAGCCATTTCTGACGCACTCTACTTGTAAGGGCTTAGAGCTGCTGCTGGTCCTCACCTTCCCTTCACACCGCTTTCACAGCCAAACACACTCTGGCCATCTGCCTTTGCCTTGCCTCCCAGCACTCCCAACACACTCTCACTGTCGGCACAGACCACCTGCCAAAGAGCCAACACCCAAGCCATTTCTGCCGCACGCTACATCTTAGAGTTGTTGCTGGTCCTCATCTTCCCTTGACACCGCTTTCACAGCCAAACACACTCTGCCCATCTGCCTTTGCCTTGCCTCCCAGCACTCCCAACACACATTCTCAGGCTCACTCTCACTCCCGGCACAGACCACCTCTCAAAGTGCAAACACCCAAGCGATGTCTGACGTACGCTACATCTAAGGGCTTAGAGCCGTTGCTGGTCCTCACCTTCCCTTCACAGCGCTTTCACAGCCAAAAACACTCTGACCATCTGACAAGTGCCTTGCGTTGCAGCACTCCAAGGCACACACATTCTCAAGCTCGCTTTCACTCTCGGCACAGACCACCTCCCAAAGTGCCAACACCCAAGCGATATCTGACGCACGCTACATGTAAGGGCTTAGAGCTGTGGCTGGTCCTCCCCTTCCCTTGACACCGCTTTCACAGCCAAACACACTCTGGCCATTTGCCCTGGCTTTGCCTCCCAGCACTCACATTACACATTCTCAGGCTCACTCTCACTCTCGGCATAGACCAGCTCCCAAACTCTAAACTTCCAGGACATTTCTCCCATACGATAAGCCTAAGGGCTTTTAGCTCTTACTGGTCCTCCCCTTCCCTTGACAGCGCTTTCACAGCCAAACACACTCTGCCCATGTGCCCTGGTCTTCCCTCCCAACACTCCCAACACACATTCTCAGGCTCACTCTCACTCTCGGCATAGACCAGCTCCCAATCTCTAAACTTCCAGGACATTTCTCCCATGCGATAGGCCTAAGGGCTTAGAGCGGTTGCTGGTCCTCCCCTTCCCTTGACACCGCTTTCACAGCCAAACACACTCTGGCCATTTGCCCTGGCTTTGCCTCCCAGCACTCACATTACACATTCTCAGGCTCACTCTCACTCTGACTCTCGGCACAGACCACCTCCCATAGTGCAAACACCCAAGCGATGTCTGACGTACGCTACATCTAAGGGCTTAGAGTTGTTGCTCGTCCTCACCTTCCCTTGACACCGCTTTCACAGCCAAACACACTCTGCCCATCTGCCTTTGCCTTGTCTCCCAGCACTCCCAACACACATTCGCAGGCGGAATTTCACTCCCGGCACAGACCACCAACCAAACTCTAAACTTCCAAGCCATTTCTCCCATACGATAGGCCTAAGGGCTTTTAGCTCTTGCTGGTCCTCCCCTTCCCTTGACAGCGCTTTCACAGCCAAACACACTCTGCCCATCTGCCTTTGCCTTGTCTCCCAGCACTCCCAACACACATTCTCAGGCTCACTCTCACTCCCGGCACAGACCACCTCCCAAAGTGTAAACACCCAAGCGCTTTCTGCCATAACATCGGCCTAAGGGCTTAGAGATGTTGCTGGTCCTCCGCTTCCTTTGACAGTGCTTTCACAGCCAAACACACTCTGGCCATCTGCCTTGGCCTTGCCTCCCAGCAGTCCAAACCACACAAAAGCTAACGCTCACTCTCACTCTCACTGTCGGCACAGACCACCTGCCAAAGTGCAAACACCCAAGCCATTTCTGACGCATGCTACATCTAAGGGCTTAGAGATATTGCTGGTCCTCACCTTCCCTTGACACCGCTTTCACAGCCAAACACACTCTGCCCATCTGCCCTGGTCTTCCCTCCCAACACTCCCAACACACATTCTCAGGCTCACTCTCACTCTCGGCATAGACCAGCTCCCAAACTCTAAACTTCCAGGACATTTCTCCCATACGATAAGCCTAAGGGCTTTTAGCTCTTACTGGTCCTCCCCTTCCCTTGACAGCGCTTTCACAGCCAAACACACTCTGGCCATCTGACAAGTGCCTTGCGTTGCAGCACTCCAAGGCACGCACATTCTCAAGCTCGCTTTCACTCCCGGCACAGGCCAGCTCCCAAAGGGGAAATGTCCAAGCCATTTCTCACGCACACTACATCTAAGTGTTTAGAGCTCTTGCTGGTCCTCACCTTCCCTTCACACCGCTTTCACAGCCAAACACACTCTGCCCATCTGCCCTGGTCTTCCCTCCCAACATTCCCAACACACATTCTCAGGCTCACTCTCACTCTCGGCATAGACCAGCTCCCAATCTCTAAACTTCCAAGCCATTTCTCCCATACGATAGGCCTAAGGGCTTTTAGCTCTTGCTGGTCCTTTCCCCCCCTTTGACACCGCTTTCACAACCAAACACACTCTGGCCATCTGACAAGTGCCTTGCGTTGCAGCACTCCAAGGCACACACATTCTCAAGCTCGCTTTCACTCTCGGCACACACCACCTCCCAAAGTGCCAACACCCAAGCGATATCTGACGCACGCTACATGTAAGGGCTTAGAGCTGTGGCTGGTCCTCCCCTTCCCTTCACACCGCTTTCACAGCCAAACACACTCTGGCCATTTGCCCTGCCTTTGCCTCCCAGCACTCCCAACACACATTCTCAGGCTCACTCTCAGTCTCACTACAGGCACAGACCACCTCCCAAAGTGCAAACACCCAAACCATTTCTCCCATACGTTAGGCCTAAGGGCTTAGAGCTGTTGCTGGTCCTCCCCTTCCCTTGACACCGCTTTCACAGCCAAACACACTCTGCCCATCTGCCTTTGCCTTGTCTCCCAGCACTCCCAACAAACATTCGCAGGCTCACTCTCACTCTGACTCTCGGCACAGACCACCTCCCAAAGTGCAATCGTCCAAGACATTTCTCCCATATGATAGGCCTAAGGGCCTCGAGCTCTTGCTGGTCCTCACCTTCCCTTGGCAGCGCTTTCACAGCCAAACACACTCTGGCCATCTGCCCTGCCCTTGCCTCCCTGCACTCCCAACACACATTCTCAGGCTCACGCTCACTCCATGCACAGACCACCTCCCAAAGGGGAAATATCCAAGCCATTTCTGACGCACTCTACTTGTAAGGGCTTAGAGCTGCTGCTGGTCCTCACCTTCCCTTCACACCGCTTTCACAGCCAAACACACTCTGGCCATCTGCCTTTGCCTTGCCTCCCAGCACTCCCAACACACTCTCACTGTCGGCACAGACCACCTGCCAAAGAGCCAACACCCAAGCCATTTCTGCCGCACGCTACATCTTAGAGTTGTTGCTGGTCCTCACCTTCCCTTCACAGCGCTTTCACAGCCAAACACACTCTGCCCATCTGCCTTTGCCTTGCCTCCCAGCACTCCCAACACACATTCTCAGGCTCACTCTCACTCCCGGCACAGACCACCTCCCAAAGTGCAAACACCCAAGTCATTTCTGCCGCATGCTACATCTAAGGGCTTAGAGTTGTTGCTGGTCCTCACCTTCCCTTCACAGCGCTTTCACAGCCAAACACACTCTGGCCATCTGACAAGTGCCTTGCGTTGCAGCACTCCAAGGCACACACATTCTCAAGCTCGCTTTCACTCTCGGCACACACCACCTCCCAAAGTGCCAACACCCAAGCGATATCTGACGCACGCTACATGTAAGGGCTTAGAGCTGTGGCTGGTCCTCCCCTTCCCTTGACACCGCTTTCACAGCCAAACACACTCTGGCCATTTGCCCTGGCTTTGCCTCCCAGCACTCACATTACACATTCTCAGGCTCACTCTCACTCTGACTCTCGGCACAGACCACCTCCCAAAGTGCAAACACACAAGCGATATCTGACGTACGCTACATCTAAGGGCTTAGAGCTGTTGCTGGTCCTCACCTTCCCTTCACAGCGCTTTCACAGCCAAACACACTCTGCCCATCTGCCCTGGCTTTGCCTCCCAGCACTCCCAACACACATTCTCAGGCTCACTCTCACTGTCGGCACAGACCACCTCCCAAAGTGTAAACACCCAAGCGCTTTCTGCCATAACATCGGCCTAAGGGCTTAGAGATGTTGCTGGTCCTCCCTTTCCCTTGACAGCGCTTTCACAGCCAAACACACTCTGGCCATCTGCCCTTGCCTTGCCTCCCAGCACTCCCAACACACATTCTCAGGCTCACTCTCACTCTCACTCCAGGCACGGACCACCTCCCAAAGTGCAAACACCCAAGCCATTTCTGACGCATGCTACATCTAAGGGCTTAGAGATATTGCTGGTCCTCACCTTCCCTTGACACCGCTTTCACAGCCAAACACACTCTGCCCATCTGCCTTTGCCTTGTCTCCCAGCACTCCCAACAAACATTCGCAGGCTCACTCTCACTCTGACTCTCGGCACAGACCACCTCCCAAAGTGCAATCGTCCAAGACATTTCTCCCATATGATAGGCCTAAGGGCCTCGAGCTCTTGCTGGTCCTCACCTTCCCTTGACACCGCTTTCACAGCCAAACACACTCTGGCCATCAGCCCTGCCCTTGCCTCCCTGCACTCCCAACACACATTCTCAGGCTCACTCTCACTCCATGCACAGACCACCTCCCAAAGGGGAAATATCCAAGCCATTTCTGACGCACTCTACTTGTAAGGGCTTAGAGCTGCTGCTGGTCCTCACCTTCCCTTCACACCGCTTTCACAGCCAAACACACTCTGGCCATCTGCCTTTGCCTTGCCTCCCAGCACTCCCAACACACTCTCACTGTCGGCACAGACCACCTGCCAAAGAGCCAACACCCAAGCCATTTCTGCCGCACGCTACATCTTAGAGTTGTTGCTGGTCCTCACCTTCCCTTCACAGCGCTTTCACAGCCAAACACACTCTGCCCATCTGCCTTTGCCTTGCCTCCCAGCACTCCCAACACACATTCTCAGGCTCACTCTCACTCTCACTCCAGGCACAGACCACCTCCCAAAGTGCAAACACCCAAGCCATTTCTGCCGCATGCTACATCTAAGGGCTTAGAGATATTGCTGGTCCTCACCTTCCCTTGACACCGCTTTCACAGCCAAACACACTCTGCCCATCTGCCTTTGCCTTGTCTCCCAGCACTCCCAACAAACATTCGCAGGCTCACTCTCACTCTGACTCTCGGCACAGACCACCTCCCAAAGTGCAATCGTCCAAGACATTTCTCCCATATGATAGGCCTAAGGGCCTCGAGCTCTTGCTGGTCCTCACCTTCCCTTGACACCGCTTTCACAGCCAAACACACTCTGGCCATCAGCCCTGCCCTTGCCTCCCTGCACTCCCAACACACATTCTCAGGCTCACGCTCACTCCATGCACAGACCACCTCCCAAAGGGGAAATATCCAAGCCATTTCTGACGCACTCTACTTGTAAGGGCTTAGAGCTGCTGCTGGTCCTCACCTTCCCTTCACACCGCTTTCACAGCCAAACACACTCTGGCCATCTGCCTTTGCCTTGCCTCCCAGCACTCCCAACACACTCTCACTGTCGGCACAGACCACCTGCCAAAGAGCCAACACCCAAGCCATTTCTGCCGCACGCTACATCTTAGAGTTGTTGCTGGTCCTCACCTTCCCTTCACAGCGCTTTCACAGCCAAACACACTCTGCCCATCTGCCTTTGCCTTGCCTCCCAGCACTCCCAACACACATTCTCAGGCTCACTCTCACTCCCGGCACAGACCACCTCCCAAAGTGCAAACACCCAAGTCATTTCTGCCGCATGCTACATCTAAGGGCTTAGAGTTGTTGCTGGTCCTCACCTTCCCTTCACAGCGCTTTCACAGCCAAACACACTCTGGCCATCTGACAAGTGCCTTGCGTTGCAGCACTCCAAGGCACACACATTCTCAAGCTCGCTTTCACTCTCGGCACACACCACCTCCCAAAGTGCCAACACCCAAGCGATATCTGACGCACGCTACATGTAAGGGCTTAGAGCTGTGGCTGGTCCTCCCCTTCCCTTGACACCGCTTTCACAGCCAAACACACTCTGGCCATTTGCCCTGCCTTTGCCTCCCAGCACTCCCAACACACATTCTCAGGCTCACTCTCAGTCTCACTACAGGCACAGACCACCTCCCAAAGTGCAAACACCCAAACCATTTCTCCCATACGTTAGGCCTAAGGGCTTAGAGCTGTTGCTGGTCCTCCCCTTCCCTTGACACCGCTTTCACAGCCAAACACACTCTGCCCATCTGCCTTTGCCTTGTCTCCCAGCACTCCCAACAAACATTCGCAGGCTCACTCTCACTCTGACTCTCGGCACAGACCACCTCTCAAAGTGCAATCGTCCAAGACATTTCTCCCATATGATAGGCCTAAGGGCCTCGAGCTCTTGCTGGTCCTCACCTTCCCTTGGCAGCGCTTTCACAGCCAAACACACTCTGGCCATCAGCCCTGCCCTTGCCTCCCTGCACTCCCAACACACATTCTCAGGCTCACGCTCACTCCATGCACAGACCACCTCCCAAAGGGGAAATATCCAAGCCATTTCTGACGCACTCTACTTGTAAGGGCTTAGAGCTGCTGCTGGTCCTCACCTTCCCTTCACACCGCTTTCACAGCCAAACACACTCTGGCCATCTGCCTTTGCCTTGCCTCCCAGCACTCCCAACACACTCTCACTGTCGGCACAGACCACCTGCCAAAGAGCCAACACCCAAGCCATTTCTGCCGCACGCTACATCTTAGAGTTGTTGCTGGTCCTCACCTTCCCTTCACAGCGCTTTCACAGCCAAACACACTCTGCCCATCTGCCTTTGCCTTGCCTCCCAGCACTCCCAACACACATTCTCAGGCTCACTCTCACTCCCGGCACAGACCACCTCCCAAAGTGCAAACACCCAAGTCATTTCTGCCGCATGCTACATCTAAGGGCTTAGAGTTGTTGCTGGTCCTCACCTTCCCTTCACAGCGCTTTCACAGCCAAACACACTCTGGCCATCTGACAAGTGCCTTGCGTTGCAGCACTCCAAGGCACACACATTCTCAAGCTCGCTTTCACTCTCGGCACACACCACCTCCCAAAGTGCCAACACCCAAGCGATATCTGACGCACGCTACATGTAAGGGCTTAGAGCTGTGGCTGGTCCTCCCCTTCCCTTGACACCGCTTTCACAGCCAAACACACTCTGGCCATTTGCCCTGGCTTTGCCTCCCAGCACTCACATTACACATTCTCAGGCTCACTCTCACTCTGACTCTCGGCACAGACCACCTCCCAAAGTGCAAACACACAAGCGATATCTGACGTACGCTACATCTAAGGGCTTAGAGCTGTTGCTGGTCCTCACCTTCCCTTCACACCGCTTTCACAGCCAAACACACTCTGCCCATCTGACCTGGCTTGGCCTCCCAGCACTCCCAACACACATTCTCAGGCTCACTCTCACTCTCGGCATAGACCAGCTCCCAAAGTGTAAACACCCAAGCGCTTTCTGCCATAACATCGGCCTAAGGGCTTAGAGATGTTGCTGGTCCTCCCTTTCCCTTGACAGCGCTTTCACAGCCAAACACACTCTGGCCATCTGCCCTGCCCTTGCCTCCCTGCACTCCCAACACACATTCTCAGGCTCACTCTCACTCTCACTCCAGGCACAGACCACCTCCCAAAGTGCAAACACCCAAGCCATTTCTGACGCATGCTACATCTAAGGGCTTAGAGATATTGCTGGTCCTCCCCTTCCCTTGACACCGCTTTCACAGCCAAACACACTCTGGCCATCTGCCCTGGTCTTCCCTCCCAACATTCCCAACACACATTCTCAGGCTCACTCTCACTCTCGGCATAGACCAGCTCCCAATCTCTAAACTTCCAGGACATTTCTCCCATGCGATAGGCCTAAGGGCTTAGAGCGGTTGCTGGTCCTCCCCTTCCCTTGACACCGCTTTCACAGCCAAACACACTCTGGCCATTTGCCCTGGTTTTGCCTCCCAGCACTCACATTACACATTCTCAGGCTCACTCTCACTCTGACTCTCGGCACAGACCACCTCCCATAGTGCAAACACCCAAGCGATGTCTGACGTACGCTACATCTAAGGGCTTAGAGTTGTTGCTGGTCCTCACCTTCCCTTCACAGCGCTTTCACAGCCAAACACACTCTGCCCATCTGCCTTTGCCTTGTCTCCCAGCACTCCCAACACACATTCGCAGGCGGAATTTCACTCCCGGCACAGACCAGCAACCAAACTCTAAACTTCCAAGCCATTTCTCCCATACGATAGGCCTAAGGGCTTTTAGCTCTTGCTGGTCCTCCCCTTCCCTTGACAGCGCTTTCACAGCCAAACACACTCTGGCCATCTGACAAGTGCCTTGCGTTGCAGCACTCCAAGGCACACACATTCTCAAGCTCGCTTTCACTCCCGGCACAGGCCAGCTCCCAAAGGGGAAATGTCCAAGCCATTTCTCACGCACGCTACATCTAAGGGCTTAGAGATATTGCTGGTCCTCACCTTCCCTTCACAGCGCTTTCACAGCCAAACACACTCTGGCCATCTGCCCTGCCCTTGCCTCCCTGCACTCCCAACACACATTCTCAGGCGCAATTTCACTCTGCACAGACCAGCAACCAAAGTGCAAACGTCCAAGCCATTTCTCCCATAGGATAGGCCTAAGGGCTTAGAGCTGTTGCTGGTCCTCACCTTCCCTTGACACCGCTTTCACAGCCAAACACACTCTGCCCATCTGCCTTTGCCTGGCCTCCCAGCACTCCCAACACACATTCTCAGGCTCACTCTCACTCCCGGCACAGACCACCTCCCAAACTGTAAACACCCAAGCGCTTTCTGCCATAACATCGGCCTAAGGGCTTAGAGATGTTGCTGGTCCTCACCTTCCTTTGACAGTGCTTTCACAGCCAAACACACTCTGGCCATCTGCCTTGGCCTTGCCTCCCAGCAGTCCAAACCACACAAAAGCTAACGCTCACTCTCACTCTCACTGTCGGCACAGACCACCTGCCAAAGTGCAAACACCCAAGCCATTTCTGACGCATGCTACATCTAAGGGCTTAGAGATATTGCTGGTCCTCACCTTCCCTTGACACCGCTTTCACAGCCAAACACACTCTGCCCATCTGCCCTGGTCTTCCCTCCCAACATTCCCAACACACATTCTCAGGCTCACTCTCACTCTCGGCATAGACCAGCTCCCAATCTCTAAACTTCCAAGCCATTTCTCCCATACGATAGGCCTAAGGGCTTTTAGCTCTTGCTGGTCCTTTCCCCCCCTTTGACACCGCTTTCACAACCAAACACACTCTGGCCATCTGGCAAGTGCCTTGCGTTGCAGCACTCCAAGGCACACACATTCTCAAGCTCGCTTTCACTCTCGGCACACACCACCTCCCAAAGTGCCAACACCCAAGCGATATCTGACGCACGCTACATGTAAGGGCTTAGAGCTGTGGCTGGTCCTCCCCTTCCCTTGACACCGCTTTCACAGCCAAACACACTCTGGCCATTTGCCCTGCCTTTGCCTCCCAGCACTCCCAACACACATTCTCAGGCTCACTCTCAGTCTCACTACAGGCACAGACCACCTCCCAAAGTGCAAACACCCAAACCATTTCTCCCATACGTTAGGCCTAAGGGCTTAGAGCTGTTGCTGGTCCTCCCCTTCCCTTGACACCGCTTTCACAGCCAAACACACTCTGCCCATCTGCCTTTGCCTTGTCTCCCAGCACTCCCAACAAACATTCGCAGGCTCACTCTCACTCTGACTCTCGGCACAGACCACCTCCCAAAGTGCAATCGTCCAAGACATTTCTCCCATATGATAGGCCTAAGGGCCTCGAGCTCTTGCTGGTCCTCACCTTCCCTTGGCAGCGCTTTCACAGCCAAACACACTCTGGCCATCTGCCCTGCCCTTGCCTCCCTGCACTCCCAACACACATTCTCAGGCTCACGCTCACTCCATGCACAGACCACCTCCCAAAGGGGAAATATCCAAGCCATTTCTGACGCACTCTACTTGTAAGGGCTTAGAGCTGCTGCTGGTCCTCACCTTCCCTTCACACCGCTTTCACAGCCAAACACACTCTGGCCATCTGCCTTTGCCTTGCCTCCCAGCACTCCCAACACACTCTCACTGTCGGCACAGACCACCTGCCAAAGAGCCAACACCCAAGCCATTTCTGCCGCACGCTACATCTTAGAGTTGTTGCTGGTCCTCACCTTCCCTTCACAGCGCTTTCACAGCCAAACACACTCTGCCCATCTGCCTTTGCCTTGCCTCCCAGCACTCCCAACACACATTCTCAGGCTCACTCTCACTCCCGGCACAGACCACCTCTCAAAGTGCAAACACCCAAGCGATGTCTGACGTACGCTACATCTAAGGGCTTAGAGCCGTTGCTGGTCCTCACCTTCCCTTCACAGCGCTTTCACAGCCAAAAACACTCTGGCCATCTGACAAGTGCCTTGCGTTGCAGCACTCCAAGGCACACACATTCTCAAGCTCGCTTTCACTCTCGGCACAGACCACCTCCCAAAGTGCCAACACCCAACCGATATCTGACGCACGCTACATGTAAGGGCTTAGAGCTGTGGCTGGTCCTCCCCTTCCCTTGACACCGCTTTCACAGCCAAACACACTCTGGCCATTTGCCCTGGCTTTGCCTCCCAGCACTCACATTACACATTCTCAGGCTCACTCTCACTCTGACTCTCGGCACAGACCACCTCCCAAAGTGCAAACACACAAGCGATATCTGACGTACGCTACATCTAAGGGCTTAGAGCTGTTGCTGGTCCTCACCTTCCCTTCACACCGCTTTCACAGCCAAACACACTCTGCCCATCTGACCTGGCTTTGCCTCCCAGCACTCCCAACACACATTCTCAGGCTCACTCTCACTGTCGGCACAGACCAGCTCCCAAAGTGTAAACACCCAAGCGCTTTCTGCCATAACATCGGCCTAAGGGCTTAGAGATGTTGCTGGTCCTCCCTTTCCCTTGACAGCGCTTTCACAGCCAAACACACTCTGGCCATCTGCCCTTGCCTTGCCTCCCAGCACTCCCAACACACATTCTCAGGCTCACTCTCACTCTCACTCCAGGCACAGACCACCTCCCAAAGTGCAAACACCCAAGCCATTTCTGACGCATGCTACATCTAAGGGCTTAGAGATATTGCTGGTCCTCACCTTCCCTTGACACCGCTTTCACAGCCAAACACACTCTGCCCATCTGCCTTTGCCTTGTCTCCCAGCACTCCCAACAAACATTCGCAGGCTCACTCTCACTCTGACTCTCGGCACAGACCACCTCCCAAAGTGCAATCGTCCAAGACATTTCTCCCATATGATAGGCCTAAGGGCCTCGAGCTCTTGCTGGTCCTCACCTTCCCTTGACACCGCTTTCACAGCCAAACACACTCTGGCCATCAGCCCTGCCCTTGCCTCCCTGCACTCCCAACACACATTCTCAGGCTCACGCTCACTCCATGCACAGACCACCTCCCAAAGGGGAAATATCCAAGCCATTTCTGACGCACTCTACTTGTAAGGGCTTAGAGCTGCTGCTGGTCCTCACCTTCCCTTCACACCGCTTTCACAGCCAAACACACTCTGGCCATCTGCCTTTGCCTTGCCTCCCAGCACTCCCAACACACTCTCACTGTCGGCACAGACCACCTGCCAAAGAGCCAACACCCAAGCCATTTCTGCCGCACGCTACATCTTAGAGTTGTTGCTGGTCCTCACCTTCCCTTCACAGCGCTTTCACAGCCAAACACACTCTGCCCATCTGCCTTTGCCTTGCCTCCCAGCACTCCCAAAACACATTCTCAGGCTCACTCTCACTCCCGGCACAGACCACCTCCCAAAGTGCAAACACCCAAGTCATTTCTGCCGCATGCTACATCTAAGGGCTTAGAGTTGTTGCTGGTCCTCACCTTCCCTTCACAGCGCTTTCACAGCCAAACACACTCTGGCCATCTGACAAGTGCCTTGCGTTGCAGCACTCCAAGGCACACACATTCTCAAGCTCGCTTTCACTCTCGGCACACACCACCTCCCAAAGTGCCAACACCCAAGCGATATCTGACGCACGCTACATGTAAGGGCTTAGAGCTGTGGCTGGTCCTCCCCTTCCCTTGACACCGCTTTCACAGCCAAACACACTCTGGCCATTTGCCCTGCCTTTGCCTCCCAGCACTCCCAACACACATTCTCAGGCTCACTCTCAGTCTCACTACAGGCACAGACCACCTCCCAAAGTGCAAACACCCAAACCATTTCTCCCATACGTTAGGCCTAAGGGCTTAGAGCTGTTGCTGGTCCTCCCCTTCCCTTGACACCGCTTTCACAGCCAAACACACTCTGCCCATCTGCCTTTGCCTTGTCTCCCAGCACTCCCAACAAACATTCGCAGGCTCACTCTCACTCTGACTCTCGGCACAGACCACCTCCCAAAGTGCAATCGTCCAAGACATTTCTCCCATATGATAGGCCTAAGGGCCTCGAGCTCTTGCTGGTCCTCACCTTCCCTTGGCAGCGCTTTCACAGCCAAACACACTCTGGCCATCAGCCCTGCCCTTGCCTCCCTGCACTCCCAACACACATTCTCAGGCTCACGCTCACTCCATGCACAGACCACCTCCCAAAGGGGAAATATCCAAGCCATTTCTGACGCACTCTACTTGTAAGGGCTTAGAGCTGCTGCTGGTCCTCACCTTCCCTTCACACCGCTTTCACAGCCAAACACACTCTGGCCATCTGCCTTTGCCTTGCCTCCCAGCACTCCCAACACACTCTCACTGTCGGCACAGACCACCTGCCAAAGAGCCAACACCCAAGCCATTTCTGCCGCACGCTACATCTTAGAGTTGTTGCTGGTCCTCACCTTCCCTTCACAGCGCTTTCACAGCCAAACACACTCTGCCCATCTGCCTTTGCCTTGCCTCCCAGCACTCCCAACACACATTCTCAGGCTCACTCTCACTCCCGGCACAGACCACCTCCCAAAGTGCAAACACCCAAGTCATTTCTGCCGCATGCTACATCTAAGGGCTTAGAGTTGTTGCTGGTCCTCACCTTCCCTTCACAGCGCTTTCACAGCCAAACACACTCTGGCCATCTGACAAGTGCCTTGCGTTGCAGCACTCCAAGGCACACACATTCTCAAGCTCGCTTTCACTCTCGGCACACACCACCTCCCAAAGTGCCAACACCCAAGCGATATCTGACGCACGCTACATGTAAGGGCTTAGAGCTGTGGCTGGTCCTCCCCTTCCCTTGACACCGCTTTCACAGCCAAACACACTCTGGCCATTTGCCCTGGCTTTGCCTCCCAGCACTCACATTACACATTCTCAGGCTCACTCTCACTCTGACTCTCGGCACAGACCACCTCCCAAAGTGCAAACACACAAGCGATATCTGACGTACGCTACATCTAAGGGCTTAGAGCTGTTG
This sequence comes from Pelecanus crispus, assembly GCF_030463565.1. Classification (NCBI taxonomy): domain Eukaryota; kingdom Metazoa; phylum Chordata; class Aves; order Pelecaniformes; family Pelecanidae; genus Pelecanus; species Pelecanus crispus. Next base: position 1,162,011 of record NC_134666.1, read on the forward strand.
CTGGTCCTCACCTTCCCTTCACACCGCTTTCACAGCCAAACACACTCTGCCCATCTGACCTGGCTTGGCCTCCCAGCACTCCCAACACACATTCTCAGGCTCACTCTCACTCTCGGCATAGACCAGCTCCCAAAGTGTAAACACCCAAGCGCTTTCTGCCATAACATCGGCCTAAGGGCTTAGAGATGTTGCTGGTCCTCCCTTTCCCTTGACAGCGCTTTCACAGCCAAACACACTCTGGCCATCTGCCCTGCCCTTGCCTCCCTGCACTCCCAACACACATTCTCAGGCTCACTCTCACTCTCACTCCAGGCACAGACCACCTCCCAAAGTGCAAACACCCAAGCCATTTCTGACGCATGCTACATCTAAGGGCTTAGAGATATTGCTGGTCCTCCCCTTCCCTTGACACCGCTTTCACAGCCAAACACACTCTGCCCATCTGCCCTGGTCTTCCCTCCCAACACTCCCAACACACATTCTCAGGCTCACTCTCACTCTCGGCATAGACCAGCTCCCAATCTCTAAACTTCCAGGACATTTCTCCCATGCGATAGGCCTAAGGGCTTAGAGCGGTTGCTGGTCCTCCCCTTCCCTTGACACCGCTTTCACAGCCAAACACACTCTGGCCATTTGCCCTGGCTTTGCCTCCCAGCACTCACATTACACATTCTCAGGCTCACTCTCACTCTGACTCTCGGCACAGACCACCTCCCATAGTGCAAACACCCAAGCGATGTCTGACGTACGCTACATCTAAGGGCTTAGAGTTGTTGCTGGTCCTCACCTTCCCTTCACAGCGCTTTCACAGCCAAACACACTCTGCCCATCTGCCTTTGCCTTGTCTCCCAGCACTCCCAACACACATTCGCAGGCGGAATTTCACTCCCGGCACAGACCAGCAACCAAACTCTAAACTTCCAAGCCATTTCTCCCATACGATAGGCCTAAGGGCTTTTAGCTCTTGCTGGTCCTCCCCTTCCCTTGACAGCGCTTTCACAGCCAAACACACTCTGGCCATCTGACAAGTGCCTTGCGTTGCAGCACTCCAAGGCACACACATTCTCAAGCTCGCTTTCACTCCCGGCACAGGCCAGCTCCCAAAGGGGAAATGTCCAAGCCATTTCTCACGCACGCTACATCTAAGGGCTTAGAGATATTGCTGGTCCTCACCTTCCCTTCACAGCGCTTTCACAGCCAAACACACTCTGGCCATCTGCCCTGCCCTTGCCTCCCTGCACTCCCAACACACATTCTCAGGCGCAATTTCACTCTGCACAGACCAGCAACCAAAGTGCAAACGTCCAAGCCATTTCTCCCATAGGATAGGCCTAAGGGCTTAGAGCTGTTGCTGGTCCTCACCTTCCCTTCACACCGCTTTCACAGCCAAACACACTCTGCCCATCTGCCTTTGCCTGGCCTCCCAGCACTCCCAACACACATTCTCAGGCTCACTCTCACTCCCGGCACAGACCACCTCCCAAACTGTAAACACCCAAGCGCTTTCTGCCATAACATCGGCCTAAGGGCTTAGAGATGTTGCTGGTCCTCACCTTCCTTTGACAGTGCTTTCACAGCCAAACACACTCTGGCCATCTGCCTTGGCCTTGCCTCCCAGCAGTCCAAACCACACAAAAGCTAACGCTCACTCTCACTCTCACTGTCGGCACAGACCACCTGCCAAAGTGCAAACACCCAAGCCATTTCTGACGCATGCTACATCTAAGGGCTTAGAGATATTGCTGGTCCTCACCTTCCCTTGACACCGCTTTCCCAGCCAAACACACTCTGCCCATCTGCCCTGGTCTTCCCTCCCAACATTCCCAACACACATTCTCAGGCTCACTCTCACTCTCGGCATAGACCAGCTCCCAATCTCTAAACTTCCAAGCCATTTCTCCCATACGATAGGCCTAAGGGCTTTTAGCTCTTGCTGGTCCTTTCCCCCCCTTTGACACCGCTTTCACAACCAAACACACTCTGGCCATCTGGCAAGTGCCTTGCGTTGCAGCACTCCAAGGCACACACATTCTCAAGCTCGCTTTCACTCTCGGCACACACCACCTCCCAAAGTGCCAACACCCAAGCGATATCTGACGCACGCTACATGTAAGGGCTTAGAGCTGTGGCTGGTCCTCCCCTTCCCTTGACACCGCTTTCACAGCCAAACACACTCTGGCCATTTGCCCTGCCTTTGCCTCCCAGCACTCCCAACACACATTCTCAGGCTCACTCTCAGTCTCACTACAGGCACAGACCACCTCCCAAAGTGCAAACACCCAAACCATTTCTCCCATACGTTAGGCCTAAGGGCTTAGAGCTGTTGCTGGTCCTCCCCTTCCCTTGACACCGCTTTCACAGCCAAACACACTCTGCCCATCTGCCTTTGCCTTGTCTCCCAGCACTCCCAACAAACATTCGCAGGCTCACTCTCACTCTGACTCTCGGCACAGACCACCTCCCAAAGTGCAATCGTCCAAGACATTTCTCCCATATGATAGGCCTAAGGGCCTCGAGCTCTTGCTGGTCCTCACCTTCCCTTGGCAGCGCTTTCACAGCCAAACACACTCTGGCCATCTGCCCTGCCCTTGCCTCCCTGCACTCCCAACACACATTCTCAGGCTCACGCTCACTCCATGCACAGACCACCTCCCAAAGGGGAAATATCCAAGCCATTTCTGACGCACTCTACTTGTAAGGGCTTAGAGCTGCTGCTGGTCCTCACCTTCCCTTCACACCGCTTTCACAGCCAAACACACTCTGGCCATCTGCCTTTGCCTTGCCTCCCAGCACTCCCAACACACTCTCACTGTCGGCACAGACCACCTGCCAAAGAGCCAACACCCAAGCCATTTCTGCCGCACGCTACATCTTAGAGTTGTTGCTGGTCCTCACCTTCCCTTCACAGCGCTTTCACAGCCAAACACACTCTGCCCATCTGCCTTTGCCTTGCCTCCCAGCACTCCCAACACACATTCTCAGGCTCACTCTCACTCCCGGCACAGACCACCTCTCAAAGTGCAAACACCCAAGCGATGTCTGACGTACGCTACATCTAAGGGCTTAGAGCCGTTGCTGGTCCTCACCTTCCCTTCACAGCGCTTTCACAGCCAAAAACACTCTGGCCATCTGACAAGTGCCTTGCGTTGCAGCACTCCAAGGCACACACATTCTCAAGCTCGCTTTCACTCTCGGCACAGACCACCTCCCAAAGTGCCAACACCCAACCGATATCTGACGCACGCTACATGTAAGGGCTTAGAGCTGTGGCTGGTCCTCCCCTTCCCTTGACACCGCTTTCACAGCCAAACACACTCTGGCCATTTGCCCTGGCTTTGCCTCCCAGCACTCACATTACACATTCTCAGGCTCACTCTCACTCTGACTCTCGGCACAGACCACCTCCCAAAGTGCAAACACACAAGCGATATCTGACGTACGCTACATCTAAGGGCTTAGAGCTGTTGCTGCTCCTCACCTTCCCTTGACACCGCTTTCACAGCCAAACACACTCTGCCCATCTGACCTGGCTTTGCCTCCCAGCACTCCCAACACACATTCTCAGGCTCACTCTCACTGTCGGCACAGACCAGCTCCCAAAGTGTAAACACCCAAGCGCTTTCTGCCATAACATCGGCCTAAGGGCTTAGAGATGTTGCTGGTCCTCCCTTTCCCTTGACAGCGCTTTCACAGCCAAACACACTCTGGCCATCTGCCCTTGCCTTGCCTCCCAGCACTCCCAACACACATTCTCAGGCTCACTCTCACTCTCACTCCAGGCACAGACCACCTCCCAAAGTGCAAACACCCAAGCCATTTCTGACGCATGCTACATCTAAGGGCTTAGAGATATTGCTGGTCCTCACCTTCCCTTGACACCGCTTTCACAGCCAAACACACTCTGCCCATCTGCCTTTGCCTTGTCTCCCAGCACTCCCAACAAACATTCGCAGGCTCACTCTCACTCTGACTCTCGGCACAGACCACCTCCCAAAGTGCAATCGTCCAAGACATTTCTCCCATATGATAGGCCTAAGGGCCTCGAGCTCTTGCTGGTCCTCACCTTCCCTTGACACCGCTTTCACAGCCAAACACACTCTGGCCATCAGCCCTGCCCTTGCCTCCCTGCACTCCCAACACACATTCTCAGGCTCACGCTCACTCCATGCACAGACCACCTCCCAAAGGGGAAATATCCAAGCCATTTCTGACGCACTCTACTTGTAAGGGCTTAGAGCTGCTGCTGGTCCTCACCTTCCCTTCACACCGCTTTCACAGCCAAACACACTCTGGCCATCTGCCTTTGCCTTGCCTCCCAGCACTCCCAACACACTCTCACTGTCGGCACAGACCACCTGCCAAAGAGCCAACACCCAAGCCATTTCTGCCGCACGCTACATCTTAGAGTTGTTGCTGGTCCTCACCTTCCCTTCACAGCGCTTTCACAGCCAAACACACTCTGCCCATCTGCCTTTGCCTTGCCTCCCAGCACTCCCAACACACATTCTCAGGCTCACTCTCACTCCCGGCACAGACCACCTCCCAAAGTGCAAACACCCAAGTCATTTCTGCCGCATGCTACATCTAAGGGCTTAGAGTTGTTGCTGGTCCTCACCTTCCCTTCACAGCGCTTTCACAGCCAAACACACTCTGGCCATCTGACAAGTGCCTTGCGTTGCAGCACTCCAAGGCACACACATTCTCAAGCTCGCTTTCACTCTCGGCACACACCACCTCCCAAAGTGCCAACACCCAAGCGATATCTGACGCACGCTACATGTAAGGGCTTAGAGCTGTGGCTGGTCCTCCCCTTCCCTTGACACCGCTTTCACAGCCAAACACACTCTGGCCATTTGCCCTGCCTTTGCCTCCCAGCACTCCCAACACACATTCTCAGGCTCACTCTCAGTCTCACTACAGGCACAGACCACCTCCCAAAGTGCAAACACCCAAACCATTTCTCCCATACGTTAGGCCTAAGGGCTTAGAGCTGTTGCTGGTCCTCCCCTTCCCTTGACACCGCTTTCACAGCCAAACACACTCTGCCCATCTGCCTTTGCCTTGTCTCCCAGCACTCCCAACAAACATTCGCAGGCTCACTCTCACTCTGACTCTCGGCACAGACCACCTCCCAAAGTGCAATCGTCCAAGACATTTCTCCCATATGATAGGCCTAAGGGCCTCGAGCTCTTGCTGGTCCTCACCTTCCCTTGGCAGCGCTTTCACAGCCAAACACACTCTGGCCATCTGCCCTGCCCTTGCCTCCCTGCACTCCCAACACACATTCTCAGGCTCACGCTCACTCCATGCACAGACCACCTCCCAAAGGGGAAATATCCAAGCCATTTCTGACGCACTCTACTTGTAAGGGCTTAGAGCTGCTGCTGGTCCTCACCTTCCCTTCACACCGCTTTCACAGCCAAACACACTCTGGCCATCTGCCTTTGCCTTGCCTCCCAGCACTCCCAACACACTCTCACTGTCGGCACAGACCACCTGCCAAAGAGCCAACACCCAAGCCATTTCTGCCGCACGCTACATCTTAGAGTTGTTGCTGGTCCTCACCTTCCCTTCACAGCGCTTTCACAGCCAAACACACTCTGCCCATCTGCCTTTGCCTTGCCTCCCAGCACTCCCAACACACATTCTCAGGCTCACTCTCACTCCCGGCACAGACCACCTCCCAAAGTGCAAACACCCAAGTCATTTCTGCCGCATGCTACATCTAAGGGCTTAGAGTTGTTGCTGGTCCTCACCTTCCCTTCACAGCGCTTTCACAGCCAAACACACTCTGGCCATCTGACAAGTGCCTTGCGTTGCAGCACTCCAAGGCACACACATTCTCAAGCTCGCTTTCACTCTCGGCACACACCACCTCCCAAAGTGCCAACACCCAAGCGATATCTGACGCACGCTACATGTAAGGGCTTAGAGCTGTGGCTGGTCCTCCCCTTCCCTTGACACCGCTTTCACAGCCAAACACACTCTGGCCATTTGCCCTGGCTTTGCCTCCCAGCACTCACATTACACATTCTCAGGCTCACTCTCACTCTGACTCTCGGCACAGACCACCTCCCAAAGTGCAAACACACAAGCGATATCTGACGTACGCTACATCTAAGGGCTTAGAGCTGTTGCTGGTCCTCACCTTCCCTTCACACCGCTTTCACAGCCAAACACACTCTGCCCATCTGACCTGGCTTGGCCTCCCAGCACTCCCAACACACATTCTCAGGCTCACTCTCACTCTCGGCATAGACCAGCTCCCAAAGTGTAAACACCCAAGCGCTTTCTGCCATAACATCGGCCTAAGGGCTTAGAGATGTTGCTGGTCCTCCCTTTCCCTTGACAGCGCTTTCACAGCCAAACACACTCTGGCCATCTGCCCTTGCCTTGCCTCCCAGCACTCCCAACACACATTCTCAGGCTCACTCTCACTCTCACTCCAGGCACAGACCACCTCCCAAAGTGCAAACACCCAAGCCATTTCTGACGCATGCTACATCTAAGGGCTTAGAGATATTGCTGGTCCTCCCCTTCCCTTGACACCGCTTTCACAGCCAAACACACTCTGCCCATCTGCCCTGGTCTTCCCTCCCAACACTCCCAACACACATTCTCAGGCTCACTCTCACTCTCGGCATAGACCAGCTCCCAAACTCTAAACTTCCAGGACATTTCTCCCATACGATAGGCCTAAGGGCTTAGAGCGGTTGCTGGTCCTCCCCTTCCCTTGACACCGCTTTCACAGCCAAACACACTCTGGCCATTTGCCCTGGCTTTGCCTCCCAGCACTCACATTACACATTCTCAGGCTCACTCTCACTCTGACTCTCGGCACAGACCACCTCCCATAGTGCAAACACCCAAGCGATGTCTGACGTACGCTACATCTAAGGGCTTAGAGTTGTTGCTGGTCCTCACCTTCCCTTCACAGCGCTTTCACAGCCAAACACACTCTGCCCATCTGCCTTTGCCTTGTCTCCCAGCACTCCCAACACACATTCGCAGGCGGAATTTCACTCCCGGCACAGACCAGCAACCAAACTCTAAACTTCCAAGCCATTTCTCCCATACGATAGGCCTAAGGGCTTTTAGCTCTTGCTGGTCCTCCCCTTCCCTTGACAGCGCTTTCACAGCCAAACACACTCTGGCCATCTGACAAGTGCCTTGCGTTGCAGCACTCCAAGGCACACACATTCTCAAGCTCGCTTTCACTCCCGGCCCAGGCCAGCTCCCAAAGGGGAAATGTCCAAGCCATTTCTCACGCACGCTACATCTAAGGGCTTAGAGATATTGCTGGTCCTCACCTTCCCTTCACAGCGATTTCACAGCCAAACACACTCTGGCCATCTGCCCTGCCCTTGCCTCCCTGCACTCCCAACACACATTCTCAGGCGCAATTTCACTCTGCACAGACCAGCAACCAAAGTGCAAACGTCCAAGCCATTTCTCCCATAGGATAGGCCTAAGGGCTTAGAGCTGTTGCTGGTCCTCACCTTCCCTTCACACCGCTTTCACAGCCAAACACACTCTGCCCATCTGCCTTTGCCTGGCCTCCCAGCACTCCCAACACACATTCTCAGGCTCACTCTCACTCCCGGCACAGACCACCTCCCAAAGTGTAAACACCCAAGCGCTTTCTGCCATAACATCGGCCTAAGGGCTTAGAGATGTTGCTGGTCCTCACCTTCCTTTGACAGTGCTTTCACAGCCAAACACACTCTGGCCA